>NC_090646.1:437036372-437352229 GCF_040937935.1 Hyperolius riggenbachi
CAACTCTTCGTGACCATATAAACTATTGCACACCATGGGCTTGATTCACTAAAGCTTGATAACTGCTTTGCGCGCGTAAAACATTACTCCGCATGATAAATGAAGGTTTGCGCGCAATCACACACTTGTTTCCTCATGTGTGATCACGCGCAAACCTCCATTTATCACGCGGAGTAATGTTTTACATGCGCAAAGCGCCACGCGCGGGCGATCGCGTGCTAACTGCTGTGATAGCAGTTATCACGCTTTAGTGAATCAAGCCCCATGTGTGTCTGTATATCTCTGCTTCTTTCATCTACTGCATAGGCATGTTCATAGCTTGACATATGCTGTCTATCCATCTAAACCCCTGCTGTACTCTTCTTTTTCCCAGGATTCCAGAGAATCTGATTTTCTCAATATGTGGCATTTTCTAACACTAGCTATAGGTAAATTTGTGCAAAAC
The DNA here is from genome assembly GCF_040937935.1 of Hyperolius riggenbachi. Taxonomy (NCBI): domain Eukaryota; kingdom Metazoa; phylum Chordata; class Amphibia; order Anura; family Hyperoliidae; genus Hyperolius; species Hyperolius riggenbachi. Next base: position 437,036,818 of record NC_090646.1, read on the forward strand.
ACCTTAAATTATGCTTTAGTATCTTTAAATTTAACATATAAAAGGAATTGTACCAGAACTAAGAACTCTAGTTACACATATATAACCCTCCTGCTGGGGAATTCTTTTATCACAGTGCACTTATGGTTCTTTATGAAAAGCAGATAATTAAATACTTTTTGTTAAACGCACTCTGGTAGCTTTATAACATGGCATTTTTACAAGGAGGTTGTGGTGGCTGGAATGTCTCAGTTTTCTTACTTCTTCTTTTCTAAGCAAATACAATATTTATGTTCAATCTAGAAATCAACTTCAGTCCATCTAATATGTGTATTTCAGCATACATTCTAAAATTGTCATAAAATACTCTAAAATGCATTTGTTTAAAGCCATGAAACACATTTACATAAATATAACATCCTTTTCCTAGCGCTGTATTTTTTATGATCTTTAGCTAAGTGAAGGAAACATTCCCTTTAACTTTCATTTTATTCCACTGTTCAAGAAAAGCACTTTAAAACATAAGTATGTATAATTTAACAGATATATCACTAGACGCGGTTAGAAGTGAAATATATTGGTTTACTCTGCTGTTTTTCAGAGCAGCATTAAACCACTAATTCAAAAAATTGTATTTGCAGTTTATAGTGCTATGAACTTTTGAAATATGAACGCAGTTATTGTCATTTATATTTTTTTATTGTTAAATAAACATACCGAAATTCCTTCCTCTTGATGGTACTGCTTCCAGTTTCTTCCTGTGTCACTGTACATTAATAAATAGCTCGTTACCCAGTCTGAACTCCCATATTTGCCTTGCGTGGCAATTGCAGTGATCTCTGTTCTTTCTCCCAGGTCAATCTGTAGCCACTGATATTTATTAGAAATTTGTGGGGACCATCCTCCGGCTCCTGCAGAAAAAAAGTAATGTAAAGCATTAAAGAGGAACTGTAGACAAAATAACATAATTAATAGCATTGCTTATTATTATTATTATTTTTACAATATTAACCTCTTCACCTCGAAGGGTTTTTCCTCTTAAAAAACAGAGCAATTTTCACCCGTCAGCGCTCCTTCCATTCATTCACCTATAACTTTATTGCTACTTATCACAACAAAACAATCTATATCTGTTTTTTTCATCACTGATTAGGCTTTCTTTGGGGGGTACTTTTTGCTAAGAAATATTTTATTCTAACTCAGTTTTAATGGGAATAATAAGAAAAACATTGAAAAAATTCATTATTTCTCCGTTTTCGGCCATTATAGTTTCAAAATAAAACGTGCTACTATAAATAAAACCCACACATTTTATTTGCCCATTTGTATCGGTTATTGCAACATTTAAAATTTTTCCCTAGTACAATGTATGGCGCCAATATTATATTTGGAAATAAAGGTGCATTTTTTAAACTTTGCGTCTATCCCTAATTACAAGCCCATAATTTATAAAGTAATTGTAGTATACAGTTTTTGTATACATATTAAATAAGTTCAGTCCCTAAGGTAACTATTTATGTATTTTTTTTATTTGTAATTTTTTTTAATTAAAAAAAAATAACAAATTAAAAAAATGGTAACTTTAGGGGAGTGTGGGAGGTCAGGGGTTAATTAAAGAAAAAAAAAAGGTAACTAGGGATGATAAACTGAAAAAAGAGGGGGGGTGTAATATTACAATTTGGCCACAAGATGTCCTCAGTGGTGACTTCAGCTCTGTACTATTAGTATAGAAACGGAAGCACTACGTGCACGGGATTTATGAATGGCAGAGCCATCTGAATAGACGGCTGCAGCCATTTACAGGGGAACTTAGATCAATGAATGGGATTTGTTTTCCCATTCATTGATCTAGCGCCGGGCGATCGGCGGTAATGAGTGGCGGTAATGAGCGGCGGTACCGAGCGTGGGGGGGCGAGCGGGGGGGACGTGGCGGGAGGGACGTAGTACCTACGCCCCTGCACAGAGTTGTGGCATTTTGCAGGGTAGCTACTTTTCCCGGGCAAGGGGAAATGGTTAATGTATAAATTATTTAGGCAGTGTTTGCCCATTGTAAAATCTTTCCTCACTTCAATTTACACTCTGAAATATATCACAGGCGACAACATCTTTAGTATTGGCAGAAAAGATCTATGTTCTCTCAGAACAGCACACAGCAATTTTACCCATAATAATGGCAGGGGGCAGTGCAACTTATGTTCCCGAGGTTATGTGTGCATTGCTATGGTAATACATAGTGTACTTAATGATACCATAGCAATGCGAGCATTACCTTGTTAACACATTTTGTGCTAATAGGGTAACGCGTGCTTCTCTCCTGCCTGTGCAGTGCAATTTTACCGCTGCTTCATGCATCAGGCCCATAGTTCCTATATAGCTTTAGTTAAGATCTGATGTCAGCGGAGGATCATGTGATTGAGAAAAATCACATGGTTGTATATGTGATAGATTACAAATATTCTGTATTATTTGCTTAGCTTATCCATATACATGCAGTTTTATCTTCGGGACTGTGGAGCTTAGGTTGAATGAGTTACTTTCAAACCACATTTTCACAGATTCTTTCTTGCTCTGACTAACCAAATACAATGCAGGGTGTCAGAACATTACATAGCAATTGGCAGTACATTGCAGTTTGCTTTAACTGCGAATGGTTATTAACTGCTCTTTCTTCCTGTGAACAGTGTTTCACAATCTGTATTACACAGCATGCCCTTCTACTTTTTTTTTTTCCTCAGCAATGCTTCATTTGTATTGAAACTGAACATTATGGGAAATAGCTTTTTAGCTATAATTGTTCTGCACTTCCAAGAATTGGTAAGTGCATTCATTTAACTGTGTAATACGACACATTATTAAACAGTACAAGCTAATGCAGCTCTTGATTTTTCCCCCCCAAACTTCCCTAATTATCTTAATGTAAAAAGCAGCTTCTGTTACAAGAGCATCTCAAGGAACATAGGATTTCAGTATTGGAGTTTTGAGTGTGGAATACTGTGAATTGCAGTATCTCAACAACACTCTAAAACTGAAGCAAAAAAATGGCAGTGCATTTATTACACAGTTTTTACAGAAATAAGGAATAAATCTGGAACTCGGGTAACACAGGACCTTAAAAAAGAAAAAGAAAAACACGTGTGTGGCACTGTCACTGCACTATGGTTCTGATTTGCTCAAGGTTTTCCAAGGATTGAGAACACTCATAAACCTAAATGACCCAGGAAACCTGACTTAAATATATTAAACCAAAACTGAAGTGAATACTAATTTACAATTTAGACAATAGTCGACTGTACCTGTAGGTGTACGTTTGAAAGTGGCACAGGGTGAAGCCGAAAGACAGCTCACTCTGCACCTGCTGTAAGTCTGGGGTAGTGTTAATGCTATTCCCTCTCTGAGTTGTAGCAACTTCTGTTGGGAGGGGGGGGGGGGATAATTTGTGCAAAGGCTTAATTACTTAATTTTTTTTTCTAATTTGAACTCTGGCAATTGCTGGCACCCAAATTAGTCACTAAGCGCCACTATAGCCGTAACTCATTTGTTCCAACAAGCATATGCGCTACCTTAGGCCTTAGGCATCCAAATTGCACTCCTACTAGGTATCCTAAAACACACTGCCTCTATAGATGTGTTGTATACTACCCCTCCTCTTGCCCCCCTCCCCCCCCAGTGGCATAGCTAAGGAGCTGTGGGCCCCGATGCAAGTTTTACTATGGGGCCCCAAGCACTCTATACATAACAATTGATATAGCTCACCAAAACCTGCCAATGGCAACTACAGTGTCAGAGGTGCAAGAAGGGGATGGGGAGCAGCTTGTTAATGATTACCACTGTTCAAAGTATCTATAGAAGTGATTATTATGAGCACAGGACCAATAGAGAGATAATACTGTAATTGAGAGAGGGCCCTACAGGGCCCCTCTGGCCCAAGGGCCCCGATGCGGTTGCTACCCCTGCACCCCCTATTGCTACGCCCCTGCCCCCCCCCCATTCCCTTTATATTGTAAGCCCACAAGGCTCTCTCCCCCTTTTGTGTCTTGAAAATAATTATACATTTTGTTTTTCATGTTACTTTTATCACTGTCATTACCAATTCTGTATTTTGTATAATTTTTGTATTTTGTCACTAAATATGTATCTTGTATATAGGTGTACACGATCGATTATTATGTACCCCATGTTCATTTCTTACTTTGTACATCGCCACAGAATATGCTGGCGCTTTATAAATCAATAATAATAATAATAACTCACATTACAGCCTAAGCCTATGGTGGGGCCCAAATCATCAGCACAGCTCTGCACCGAAATTAACCATCTCTATCTGTAGAACTGATCCTAAATAGAACTTTCATGGCGTTCCACGTTCTTATATTGTGTTTAACGGTTGAAGTTCTCAGTTTGAGTCTGTGTCATGTTTAAAATCACACTTATATTACATCTGTTCATTTAGCTTCAACGTTGAGAAATTATGACCTGCTATCATGAGTGTTTGCAGAGCCATAGAAAAGTTATGACTTTTAATTAGTTTTCAAAAGAGCCGTTGCTGAATTTGTGTCTAGCTTTTAGAGATATAAAGGGATGATTTTCATATTCATCCATGAGAAATGATGGTAGATCCTTCTTACTCACATTGAAGATGAATAATTGCAAAAACTGTTTAAAGGAGGCAAATTTATATTTAGCATCCTGAAGGTGTGACACGAAGACAAGTCAGTGAGAGGAAACATCACCTGACACTCTTCCTGCTGGTTATCGCTTAGTTATTACCACATTGTCACTAAGTTATTACTGACTTGTCACTGTTTCAATCCATTCTAATGCTTTTAAATGTGTTTGTCTTTCTCAGCTATATCATGGAACTTGTCTGCTAAATCTTTGTTTATAACGTTTTTTACCAATACCCTGATAAATAACCAAAGACAAATTAAGAAGCTGCAGAGAAATGTAAGGATATTTTTTAAGTTCCCCAGAAGTTATCATTCTGGACACAAATGAAATCAGGCTGAGATGTGATCCTACTTCAGCTCCAATCAGCATTTCCTTCCATCCAGGGGCACCTGGTCCATCAGGCCGACCAGTCGGTCACCTGGGACGCTGTGCGGAGGGGGGGTGCTTCCGCGGAGGACCACCATGCACACCCCTCCGCCAGATTGTGGGACCCCCCAGGTGGTGAACTGGCTTGCTTCCAGGTAATTAGATGTCCTGATTGGGTGTGGGAGGGAGTTCCAAAGAGTAGCATGATAGAAGTCACTGCCTCCAAAGGTTTTGAGGTGGACTTCGGGGGGTAACAAAGTTTTTAGATCCTTTTGATCTAAGATTGTGTGTGTTTGTGTGCATGTGTGTGTGGTTGAGGGAAGTGATGCAGTTGAAACAAGTCCTTCAGGTTTTGAATGTCAATAAACCAATCTTAAACAGATTTCTCCTTTTTATTGGTAGCCAGTGGTATCAGCGAAGGGTTGGTGTTATGTGGCAAGGGGGAGTGGCTTGTTAACAGGCTTGCAGCGGCATTCTGTACTAATTGTAGGTGGTGCAGGTCTTTGTATGGGAGGCCTATATAGAGAACACAGCAATAGTCCAGTTGTGATGTGATGAAGGCATGAACTAGGGTTGGAAGATCTGCTGGAAGTTTGCAATGTTCCTTAGGTAAAAAAAGCAATGTCTCACAACAGCTGAAATTTGATTCCTGAAGCTTAATCCTCATCAATCAGTATACCCAGGTTGCATACAGTCTGAGTTGTTCAGGTCTGAGCTCCCTATCCTTATTGGTGCTAGTTGAGACTGGAGCTGCTTTGCTGTCAAGTGATGGCCTCTGATAACCAGAACCTCAGTTTTGTCAGCTTTTAGTTTTAGCAAATTATCAGCAATGTATTTATCCACTCTTGAAGCTCAGCTAAGCACACATTTATTTGTGAGGTAGGGTCTGTGATGCCAGGTTATAATCTCTTTGTAATTGATTATATCTGCATGTAATTGATATGTGTTTTATTGTTAGTGATATCTGCATGTCATTGATGCCTGCTTATTTTGGCAAGATCTGTATGCAATCTGTATGCAATTGATATGTGCCTATCATTGATATTTGATATGATATATGTCTTTGATATTCTCTCTGAAACAGTGTTTGTCAAGTAACCCCCCATTGTGGGTAATGTCAAACTTTATGCCTTTCAGACAAATATCTTTGATAAGAATAGTCTGTAATGGTATATTCATGTTTTGCAAACATTCCCCTATACCAGCCTCCAGTGATGGTCCTGACACATTACGGTTTGGCGCCCGGAATCTCTGCACACCACAGTAAGGCACACTACTTGACCTGAGGAAGCGGTTTGAGCCGCGAAATGCGTTGTCTGAAGTGCTTGATCACAATAAAGTATTTATATAAACTTTTCACATATTTGGTAGTCTCCTTCAAATTAGGTAGGCAAACATCACTATTCTTATTGATTTATTTGAGAAGCATGGTATAATATAATACAAAAGGCACCTCCTACTGCTACTGTAACCCACATTACGAGGAAGTGGAGGAGAGAAACAATCACTGCAGGAATCGGGAAGGGGGGTAGATACTTATGCAGCCTTGCTTCCAGCTTGCTGCCCACCTCTTCCTGGGGGGAGGGTGGCAGACTTGGGTATTGGATGCCAGGGTATTACACCCTGGTTAGTCACCATGTGTTCCCCTGGTGATGAACATGGGTGCATGCCAACATGTGCACTGTGCTCATCAGATGCGGCAGACTAACATTCCCATCCTTCTGCTACAACTAATGGCAGAGATGGTGTGAATGTGCTGTAGTCAGAGGACAAGTGCTTAATCATTAAATAAACTTTCTATAATAAATTTATTAGTATGAATTAAAGTAATGCCTGGGCCTAATTAAGTACCCCTCTAGATACATTGAGAATCTAGTCAATAAAGAATACATTTAATATGCTGGTTAAAATACTGGTGAAGGCTGTTGCCTTTGATGTAGGATTTGAACCTTTGACCATGGTTCAACCCCTTGGATCAAGCAAGTACGTAAAACAGTAAGGAGCCTTTGGCCAAGCTTCCCTAATGATCCTGGTTGCCTGTGGAGCATGCCCGAAGTGCCTGAAGCCTTGAAGTTCTTTGAGTCCACCAGGAAAAAAGCCCAATATATATATTGCTCACTGTTTTAATAGCTATATTTTTAAGTGGAATGATGTAATTGTGCTACTTAACACTTGAAGGAATCCTTGAAAATACTTATATCTAATGCATGTAGAAAAATACTATTTCACTTTGATGGAAAACTCCTGAAAACGGGAGCTTTGGGACGATATTTGTAATTCCATGTTATACATCAAGAGTTGTGCCTTGAGACAGCTATTTAGAAATGGATAGTGAGCTCAGATAGGCAAACTAGGATGTAAGCAAAATCATTGATCACTAAGAACTACTGAAGGAAGAGAAAATCTTGTTGCAATACAAATTCACTGACCCCTTAACAGAGTTTCATTCACCGCACAGGAACCCCATTAGTGACATTTAAATATTGTTATTTTTTATTTTCCTTTTTCTAGCCTTATTTAATGGTAACATCCCAGACCCCATCTCCATTAAATCAAATGCACTAATTTCATTAACATACAAATTGACTACACAGCACAATATTTTTCAATCCAAATACCTGCAGTTAAGATGTACAAGTAAAATATTGAGCAAAATTTTATAAGACAAAATGTATTTAATTTCCTTAATTTGTATTAAAATACTAAAAGTTTGCATAATGATTCATTTCAAAGATTATGGAATGTCTCTCTTTTTCCAATTACAATTTCTTTTGTATTCATTCAATTTTTCATTAACCACTTGAGGACCTAGGGCTTTCTACCCCTTAAGGACCGGCCACTTTTTTTCCATTCAGACCACTGCAGCTTTCACGGTTTATTGCTCGCTCATACAACCTACCACCTAAATGAATTTTGGCTCCTTTTCTTGTCACTAATAAAGCTTTCTTTTGGTGCTATTTGATTGCTCCTGCGATTTTTACTTTTTATTATATTCATCAAAAAAGACATGAATTTTGGCAAAAAAATGATTTTTTTAACTTTCTGTGCTGACATTTTTCAAATAAAGTAAAATTTCTGTATACATGCAGCGCGAAAAATGTGGACAAACATGTTTTTGATAAAAAAAAACCCATTCAGTGTATATTTATTGGTTTGGGTAAAAGTTATAGCGTTTACAAACTATGGTGCAAAAAGTGAATTTTCCCATTTTCAAGCATCTCTGACTTTTCTGACCCCCTGTCATGTTTCATGAGGGGCTAGAATTCCAGGATAGTATAAATACCCCCCAAATGACCCCATTTTGGAAAGAAGACATCCCAAAGTATTCACTGAGAGGCATAGTGAGTTCATAGAAGATATTATTTTTTGTCACAAGTAAGCGGAAAATGACACTTTGTGAGAAAAAAAAAAAAAAAAAAACGTTTCCATTTTTTCTAACTTGCGACAAAAAAAAAAATGAAATCTGCCACGGACTCACCATGCCCCTCTCTGAATACCTTGAAGGGTCTACTTTCCAAAATGGGGTCATTTGTGGGGTGTGTTTACTGTCCTGACATTTTGGTGGGTGCTAAATTGTAAGCACCCCTGTAAAGCCTAAAGGTGCTCATTGGACTTTGGACCCCTTAGCGCAGTTAGGCTGCAAAAAAGTGCCACACATGTGGTATTGCCGTACTCAGGAGAAGTAGTATAATGTGTTTTGGGGTGTATTTTTACACATACCCATGCTGGGTGGGAGAAATATCTCTGTAAATGACAATTTGTTAATTTTTATAACACACAATTGTCCATTTACAGAGATCTTTCTCCCACTCAGCATGGGTATGTGTAAAAATACACCACAAAACACATTATACTACTTTCCCTGAGTACGGCGACACCACATGTGTGGCACTTTTTTGCACCCTAACTGCGCTAAAGGGCCCAAAGTCCAATGAGTACCTTTAGGATTTCACAGGTCATTTTGAGAAATTTCGTTTCAAGACTACTCCTCACGGTTTAGGGCCCCTAAAATGCCAGGGCAGTATAGGAACCCCACAAATGACCCCATTTTAGAAAGAAGACACCCCAAGGTATTCCGTTAGGAGTATGGTGAGTTCATAGAAGATTTTATTTTTTGTCAAAAGTTAGCGGAAAAAGACACTTTGTGAAAAAACACAATTAAAATCAATTTCCGCTAACTTGTGACAAAAAATAAAATCTTCTATGAACTCACCATACTCCTAACGGAATACCTTGGGGTGTCTTCTTTCTAAAATGGGGTCATTTGTGGGGTTCCTATACTGCCCTGGCATTTTAGGGGCCCTAAACCGTGAGGAGTAGTCTTGAAACGAAATTTCTCAAAATGACCTGTGAAATCCTAAAGGTACTCATTGGACTTTGGGCCCTTTAGCGCAGTTAGGGTGCAAAAAAGTGTCACACATGTGGTATCGCCATACTCGGGAGAAGTAGTACAATGTGTTTTGGGGTGTATTTTTACACATACCCATGCTGGGTGGGAGAAATACCTCTGTAAATGGACAATTGTGTGTAAAAAAATCAAAAGATTGTCATTTACAGAGGTATTTCTCCCACCCAGCATGGGTATGTGTAAAAATGCACCCCAAAACACATTATACTACTTCTCCTGAGTACGGCGATACCACATGTGTGGCACTTTTTTGCACCCTAACTGCACTAAGGGGCCCAAAGTCCAATGAGTAACTTTAGGATTTCACAGGTCATTTTTGTTTCAAGACTACTCCTCGCGGTTTAGGGCCCCTAAAATGCCAGGGCAGTATAGGAACCCCACTAATGACCCCATTTTAGAAAGAAGACACCCCAAGGTATTCCGTTAGGAGTATGGTGAGTTCATAGAAGTTTTTATTTTTTTGTCACAAGTTAGCGGACATTGATTTTAATAGTTTTTTTTCACAAAGTGTCATTTTCCGCTAACTTGTGACAAAAAATAAAATCTTCTATGAACTCACCATACTCCGTACGGAATACCTTTGGGTGTCTTCTTTCTAGAATGGGGTCATTTGTGGGGTTCCTATACTGCCCTGGCATTTTAGGGGCCCTAAACCGTGAGGAGTAGTCTTGAAACCAAATGTCGCAAAATGACCTGTGAAATCCTAAAGGTACTCATTGGACTTTGGGCCCCTTAGCGTACTTAGGGTGTAAAAAAGTGCCACACATGTGGTACCGCCGTACTCAGGAGAAGTAGTATAATGCGTTTTGGGGTGTATTTTTACACATACCCATGCTAAGTGGGAGAAATATCTCTGTAAATGACAATTGTTTGATTTTTTTACACACAATTGTCCATTTACATAGAAATTTCTCCCACCCAGCATGGGTATGTGTAAAAATACACCCCAAAACACATTATACTACTTTTCCTGAGTACGGCGGTACCACATGTGTGACACTTTTTTGCAGCCTAGGTGCGCTAAGGGGCCCAACGTCCTATTCACAGATCATTTTGAAGCATTTGTTTTCTAGACTACTCCTCGCGGTTTAGGGGCCCTAAAATGCCAGGGCAGTATAGGAACCCCACAAGTGACCCCATTTTAGAAAGAAGACACCCCAAGGTATTCTGTTAGGTGTATGGCGAGTTCATAGAAGATTTTATTTTTTGTCACAAGTTAGTGAAAAATGACACTTTGTGAAAAAAAACCAATAAAAATTAATTTCCGCTAACTTTTGACAAAAAATAAAATCTTCTATGAACTCGTCATACACCTAACAAAATACCTTGGGGTGTCTTTTTTTCTAAAATGGGGTCACTTGTGGGGTTCCTATACCGCCCTGGCATTTTACAGGCCCAAAACCGTGAGTAGTCTGGAAACCAAATGTCTCAAAATGACTGTTCAGGGGTATAAGCATCTGCAAATTTTGATGACAGGTGGTCTATGAGGGGGCGAATTTTGTGGAACCGGTCATAAGCAGGGTGGCCTTTTAGATGACAGGTTGTATTGGGCCTGATCTGATGGATAGGAGTGCTAGGGGGGTGACAGGAGGTGATTGATGGGTGTCTCAGGGGGTGGTTAGAGGGGAAAATAGATGCAATCAATGCACTGGGGAGGTGATCGGAAGGGGGTCTGAGGGGGATCTGAGGGTTTGGCCGAGTGATCAGGAGCCCACACGGGGCGAATTGGGGCCTGATCTGATGGGTAGGTGTGCTAGGGGGTGACAGGAGGTGATTGATGGGTGTCTCAAGGTGTGATTAGAGGGGGGAATAGATGCAAGCAATGCACTGGCGAGGTGATCAGGGCTGGGGTCTGAGGGCATTCTGAGGGTGTGGGCGGGTGATTGAGTGCCCTAGGGGCAGATAGGGGTCTAATCTGATAGGTAGCAGTGACAGGGGGTGATTGATGGGTAATTAGTGGGTGTTTAGGGTAGAGAATAGATGGAAACACTGCGCTTGGGTGGTGATCTGATGTCGGATCTGCGGGCGATCTATTGGTGTGGGTGGGTGATCAGTTTGCCCGCAAGGGGCAGGTTAGGGGCTGATTGATGGGTGGCAGTGACAGCGGGTGATTGATGGGTGGCAGTGACAGGGGGTGATTGATGGGTGGCAGTGACAGGGGGTGATTGATGGGTGATAGGTGATTGGCAGGTGATTGACAGATGATCAGTGGGTTATTACAGGGAAGGACAGATGTAAATATTGCACTGGCGAATTGATAAGGGGGGGTCTGAGGGCAATCTGAGCGTGTAGGCGGGTGATTGGGTGCCCGCAAGGGGCAGATTAGGGTCTGATCTGATGGGTAACAGTGACAGGTGGTGATAGATGGGTAATTAGTGGGTGTTTAGAGGAGAGAATAGATGTAAATGCTGCGCTTGGGTGGTGATCTGATGTCGGATCTGCGGGCGATCTATTTGTGTGGGTGGGTGATCAGATTGGCCGCAAGGGGCAGGTTAGGGGCTGATTGTTGGGTGGCAGTGACAGGGGGTGATTGATGGGTGATAGGTGATTGGCAGGTTATTGACAGGTGATCAGTGGGTTATTACAGGGAAGGACAGATGTAATTAATGCACTGGCGAATTGATAAGGGGGGGTCTGAGGGCAATCTGAGCGTGTGGGCGGGTGATTGGGTGCCCGCAAGGGGCAGATTAGGGTCTGATCTGATAGGTAACAGTGACAGGTGGTGATAGGGGGTGATTGATGGGTGATTGATGGGTAATTAGTGGGTGTTTAGAGAAGATAACAGATGTAAACGATACATTTGGGAGGTAATCTGACGGCGGGTTTGCGGGCGATCTAATGGTGTGGGTGGGTGATCAGATTGCCCGCAAGGGGCAGGTTAGGGGCTGATTGATGGGTGGCAGTGACAGGGGGTGACAGGGGGTGATTGATGGGTGATAGGTGATTGGCAGGTGATTGACAGGTGATCAGTGGGTTATTACAGGGAAGAACAGATGTAATTAATGCACTGGTGAATTGATAAGGGGGGGTCAGAGGGCAATCTGAGCGTGTGGGCGGGTGATTGGGTGCCCGCAAGGGGCAGATTAGGGTCTAATCTGATAGGTAAAAGTGACAGGTGGTGATAGGGGGTGATTGATGGGTGATTGATGGGTAATTAGTGGGTGTTTAGAGGAGAGAATAGATGTAAACAATGGATTTGGGAGGTGATCTGATGTCGGATCTGCGGGCGATCTATTGGTGTGGGGGGGTGATCAGATTGCCCGCAAGGGGCAGGTTAGGGGCTGATTGATGGGTGGCAGTGACAGGGGGTGATTGATGGGTGATTGACAGGTGATTGACAGGTGATTGACAGGTGATCAGGGGGATAGATGCATACAGTAAACAGGGGGTGGTGGTCTGGGGGGGGGGGTCTGGGGAGAATCTGAGGGGTGGGGGGTGATCAGGAGGGGGCAGGGAGCAGGGGGGGGATAAAAAAAAAATAGCGTTGACAGATAGTGACAGGGAGTGATTGATGGGTGATTAGGGGGGTGATTGGGTGCAAACAGGGGTCTGGGGGGTGGGCAGGGGGGGGGGGGGTCTGATGGGTGCTGTGGGCGATCTGGGGCAGGGGGGGTAAAAAATCAGTGTGCTTGGTGCAGACTAGGGTGGCTGCAGCCTGCCCTGGTGGTCCTTCGGACACTGGGACCACCAGGGCAGGAGGCAGCCTGTATAATACACTTTGTAAACATTACAAAGTGTATTATACACTTTGTATGCGGCGATCGTCGGGTTAACATCCCGCCGGCGCTTCCGTATGACCGGCGGGATGTTGCGGCGGGTGAGCGGCGCCAGGCGGAGGCGGAGGATCGCGTCACGGATGACGCGATCGCTCCACCCATGCCCCTACAAGGACCGCCGCCATTTGTCAATACGGCGGTCCTTGCACCCCGCACTTCCCGGCCGCCAATTGTACATACGGCGGTCGGGAAGTGGTTAATAATACAATTTCTATGTCACAGTATATGGCATAATAGGATTAAATATATGCTAAAAATCTATATCTAATCTCTACAAGAAGAAGAGTTTAGCTTATGCAGCTGGTGACTTACTGTAATGTTTTATATGGAAATAATAAGTAAGGGGAAGAGTGAAATTTAGCCTACAGCGAGCCAGGCTTACGTCAATTCCATCAACTCTTAAACTGAAACTGGGCACTGAGCCAGTACTGTAGAAAAATGAGAAGTTTATATTTGGCCAGAATCGTTTTAAGACAGCCGTGTAGAAGCCATGAGGATATTGCCAGGAGACAGTTTGAGTTTAAGGTATTATTAGCTTTAGTAGGCAATATACGGAGCCAGGCAATGGATTGCTGTTTTATTGTTTAGCATTAAGATCTATGTGTTGTAAATGCAGCAGTGCAGCAGTTAGGCAAAACTCTGCCAAAGCGGTCATGTTATTCCATTTTACAACCTTGGCTGCTGAAATCAGCTTTTTATTGTACTTTAGGATAAATATGTGCTGGTACGTGTTTCTGCGCACAGATTCAAATACAGCATTTTATTGTGGTGGTATTATGCAGCATTATTACAAATGTTGGTCTCCATGAACTTTTTTGCATACAAATAACTTTTTATTAACATATGATCATAAATATTTGATCACGTTTGGCATTCAAAAATGTATATGATTAATATTGAATTCATTGAGACGTTGCTTAGATTACATATAATGAAACAATAATGCTCAGACGTGTTTTCTGGCTCCTAGTGATGCCGCAGGGCATCAGTTCTATAGGCTGTCCTCTGGGTTGCATATATACAGTTATTCCTTAATTCCCTCTCTTCTGTCTGCGGTTTTCTCATCACTCAGTCACAAGACTGATGTTCTCAGCTCACTGCCTGGAAAAAGACACAATCATGGCCATCCTAAAGGGATAATGCATAAAACATTAATGCCATCTTCTACTGCATCGTTCCTGCAATGACTTTGTGTATATGCTGCAAGTACTACAATACTACAAAACACTCACCACTGCATCTCAAACTATACCATAATAATAAGTTTGTACCATGAATTAAGTTTGTATTTAATCATGTACCAGCAAGATAAAAAAAGGTTTAAAAAAAGGATAATGATAGTGCCATTTATTTTAGCATTTCATAAGCTATGCATTTCCTCCAAGACGTTAAAGGACACCCGAGGTGACATGTGACATGAGATGAGATAGACATGGGTATGTACAGTGCCAAGCACACAAATAACTATACTGTGTTCCTTTTTTTCTTTCTCTGCCTGAAAGAGTTAAATATCAGGTAGTAATGGGATGATTAGTTCTATGTTTTACAAAAGGTAAATTAAACATAGACCTAAGTTTCATATGTTTATGTTCAGTTTAACAGATACCTGAAGTGAGAGGGATATGGAGGCTGTCATATTTTTTTTTCCTTTTAAACAATACTAGTAGCCTGGTATCCTGCTGATCTCTCAGGCATCAGTAGTGTTTGAATCACCCACCTGAAAAAAGCATGTGGCAAATCCAGTCAAACTTTAGTCAAACATCTAACCTGCATGCTTGTTCAGGGTCGACTACTGTGTGGCTAAAAGTATTGAAGTCAAACGATCAGCAGGACAGTTAAGCAATTTGCATTGTTTAAATGGAAATAAATATGGCAGCCTTAGTTCAGGTGTCCTTTAAGCAATTATTTTAAGACTTTATTCTGAACAGACGCCCTGACAAATCATACTTGCTGAACTAAAAAACCAACAGAAGTTACAACTCTTTGAACTTTCCAGCACCATATCAGAAGCCTTTTCTTTTTTTCTTACTCTTTTTCAGCTGTTTTAACTTTTGTTTATTGTTTTAGGAAATTAAATGAATTTGACAAGCTAAATTGACAACGTCAACAGGCTCATTTATATAGATAGCTACTGATTTTTTTTAAAACTCCTTCTTTACCTAAAAACAGAAAAGAACCTCAGTCAATTTCATAGTAAAGCTGATCCTGAGTAATCCTGAGTCAGGCTCTGGATGGAAATCCGCATCTCGGAGCGGTAAGCCCGAGTTGGATCCATGGGAGGTGAGTAATGTGCAGGGCTGCCATAGATCTATCTAACAGTATGATTTTGAGCTTGTGAAACAATTGCACCACTTTCAAAACCTAAAATCTGTAAATATTCATAACGCCAGGGAGGTTAAAGCTCATCATGGAATACAATGCACTTGCATACCACGAAGAAGGGCGACCCTTAGTGGCCCCAAAACAATGGGCAGAATTTTCAGGTGATCAAATAAAAAAGTGCATTTAATTAATACATTCAACTTTGCTTCTTAAAGCCCTCATGTGGAGTTTGTGTCTCTTGGCCAGGTTATTATTATTTATTTATTTAGATAGTTGTAACGATTGTGGAACTTTCTCCGTGATCAGCGCACAACGCGTGCGCTGACACGGCGGAAATCCTGCACAAGCGTATATTTGCAGGCACCCAGCAAAAGGTGCTACGCACCTGTAGAGGGAAATTCCTGTCGGCAGATGGCGCTGGGGAGTGCAGAGGAACTAATCCTCTGTACCTCCACAAGTGCCAGACAGGAATTGTACGAAGCGCAGAACGCAATCGCAAGAGAGGCGATTGCGAATGAGAGCGAGCAAAGGGACAGGTTGTATGTGTGTGCGCCAATCCAGTCGCCACCCCGCGACCGCGCACACACAACAGCAGATATGAAATAGGAACGCGATCGCGAGAGGTGCGATCGCCAGACGTGACACAAGGCAGATCAGAATAGAATACGAGGGTAGCAAAGGCACAGCAAATAATACAATGAGAAGATGCGGAAAATAACAACGCTAGCTAACCGCGAACACCGCACTCATTCGCAACAGTGCACGCGGTTATGCGCGGTCTCCACGTGATAAGCACAATAGAGACAAGCACGCCTACCTAACCATTAACAGACAGACATGAAACAGAGGACGCGAGCGCTTGCTTAACGGTTACCACACCGAGCCTCCAGCAAGCGGTCGTAGCAGATAATACAGACACACGAAAACAGGGACAAGCGAGAGATAGGATCCACAGCACTAGCGAAAAGTGGCTAGCGCGATCCAGGTACAGAGTAGCAGAACAGAAGGATCCCCAGCGCTAGCGAAAAGTAGCTAGCGCGATCCCAGGAGACAGAACAGAAGGATCCCCAGCGCTAGCAAAAAGTAGCTAGCGCGATCCCAGGAGACAGAACAGAAGGATCCCCAGCGCTAGCAAAAAGTAGCTAGTGCGATCCCAGGAGACAGAACAGAAGAGATAGCTGGTAGCAACCGCTGCACCAGCTATACTCCAAGAACAGAGATCAGAACCATTTCCTGTCAACCAACATAGGGACAGGACAATGGCAACAGGCAAGACAAGACAGAACAGGCAATACAGATAATACAATCCTAACTGCACTAGGGAAATCTGCCTAGCACAGATTCAGGAATTACTCTAAGCTGATGTTCAAACAGAGAGCAAGGCTGACACCCCACCAGGAGTGTTACATAGAACGAAATCCTTATGAACAGCGAAGCATTGTGGGAAAGACATAGTACTTATAGTACACGCCTCCAATGAATGTGGCCAGGCAATTTGCATGACAACGTATGCAAAGTCCTCTGCAAGCACAAGCTGCAAAACTGACAGAAGCTCTTCTTTCCAGAGTCCTGCAGCATGCAAACTTACACAATGGTCAAAAGGCTGGCTGCCTGCACAGGCAGCTGAGCAAATCATCACAGTCCCCCCCCCCTCTCCAGGGTCGAATTCCAGACGACCCTCAAAACTGCTATTAGCAACAGACTCAAACTGAAGACTCATGGAGGTCGGGGCAGCCCGACAAGGTCCAATTCCAGAGTCAGTCCACCCGAAACCGACCTCATCGGAAACAGAAGCCACCGAAACATGCCCATCAGTACTACCAGTCTCAGTATAACACCCATCAGGACTGTGACCGCCAGAGAAGAAGCCATCGACACCCTCCAGACAATTCCCACCACCTTCCAAGGAGCGTCCGAAAATACCAAACCTGCCACAATACCTGTTTGAAGTGTCCCTTACAACACAAAAGCCACCGTTGATCTTATCCAGGGGACCAAGCAAAATTTCTCCCGGAATCTCCCAGAACCTTTAGAAGCTCCACAGAGATCCCAAGAGGGCAGAACAATCACCAGGCTCACATGGAGAATTACCAAGAACCCCCATGGAACCAATGACAATTTTGGATTCAGAATTACGAGGACACCCATCAAGATCAAGACTTTCAGGGATCACTTCTGGGCATGCAAGCAGGCAGGCTAAATCAGAACATGTCTCCACCGAGGAAGCATCTGAGTATGCTGGTAACCGAGGCACACTTGGGCTTTCTGGGTCACAGAGCACATTGGGGTACAGTGGTACACCAGCACAGGAGAAACCTCAGGACATGTTGGGGAACTGCCAACCTCAGAGTCCAACACGAGGAAACCAAAACCAGGACCGGGCAGAGAATCATCACGAGCAATGGTCTCAAGCACTGGACTTTCAAAAGAAGACTCGGATTCAAATTCAGAAATTTCTGTGACTGCAATATCATCATTGACTACACATGACTGAAGCTCCACCAGAACTGAAAAGGTAGCCAGCAAGGCAGCAATGCCTACGGAAGGGGGCAACACCTCAGAAGGACTTGGGGGGCAGGAGACATCTCCTACAAGTTCTGCACCCTTTGGGAGGAACTCGGAGACCTCGAGAACATCGTTTTTCAAGTTTTCTAAGAAGGATTCTGAACTATCCATGTTACAGGGCAAAACTGGAACTTTATTTTGTGGACAGGGCAGATGTCCCAGGAATGGTTCCACCATAACCTGAGACTGGATCTCATCATCATGAGGGGAATGTACAGGTATATTTACTGGAACACACACTGACTTCCTAACTTCATTCTCACTGTACCCAGAATTCTGTGTGGCAGTCAAACTAGCTTGTAACTCCAAAACTGCAGAAAAACAGGTAAAAATAGCAGCAATACCTAGACGAGCCTCTAGGGGCAGGGCAGGAGATATTGTATAAGGCAATATTGACTCATCCAGAGTACAGGGTGGAGAGTCAGAACCTCCCTCAGAGCAAGAAAGGGGCTCACAAACGTCAGTGTGAAAGGAAAACATGTTTTTATTCATGGTACAGGGCAGGTTCAGAGAAAGCGTCTCTGAATAAGGCAAAGAGGGTTCAGCATCAGATTCGCAAAACTGAAGCGCTGTCTCACTCTTAGATTCGGCTAACAATGTCGAATCCGAGGAATCAGAACGCAAAACCTGCGAATCAAAATTCACTTTAGGTTGTGAACCTGACGCTTCTATAGCGCAAACCTCCGCGATTTGCGGAGCAGACTGCAAGGCATCTAGGACCGAAACGCTGGAGCAACTGTCCCCAGGCAACGGGCCCTCACAGGTGAGAACAGGGTGAGACAGAGACTCATTTGCAGAAGAAATAGCGACATCAACAGGATAAACTTTATTTGGCATAATAGTTTTACTTTTGACGCTGCATAGTCGAGAAATTTTCCCCATAGCAGGGTCACAGACGGAAGATCTCAAATATCTGTTTCTAAATGACAACGGATCCCACACATCCTTGAGGAAACCCGGCAGACTCATGCCGATCACAATCTGCAGGAACATCCGAGAAACAGGCATCAGATCGCACAGATTTAAACTGCACACTGTCAGGAGCGAATCCTTCAGGATTCGCACAGGAATCAACCACAGCGGCACACTCATTCATTTCAGATTGCACAAAGTCAAGACTCACATGCTTTACCCCAGAAAGGCAGGAACAATCATCTGACAACGATGTCTCTTTATTGGAATCAATTGGTTGGTGTGTGTGCAACTCATCCAAAATCGTTTGCCATACATAGATCACCAGATCCACATCATCCTTGTCACATTCATCGGAAT
This sequence comes from Hyperolius riggenbachi, assembly GCF_040937935.1. NCBI lineage: Eukaryota > Metazoa > Chordata > Amphibia > Anura > Hyperoliidae > Hyperolius > Hyperolius riggenbachi. The sequence goes on from NC_090646.1 coordinate 437,056,174, forward strand.
CAATCAGAAGGTACATAGAGTCAAGACAAGCATTCAAGACATCTTCACTTTTTGCGATGTAAAAATCGCAAAAGGCTTTCCAATCAAAATCGAATTCCTCCAGCAAGGCCCCAACATCCCAGGAAGCAAATGGGGGTTCAAACCGGCCAGTATCCAGATAATCTCCATAGGGTTGGAGTTCAGGAACAAGAACAGATTTTTTAACTGCTTTAATGTAGTGTGCGATCCTACCTATAGCAGGATCCACATAAGCTTTGGATTGGGGCAAAAAAGCCGGAGACAGAACAACATCATTACAAACATCAATAGGGAGTGTTTTATTCCGATGCTTGCGTTTTTTAGTTTTTCTCTTTTTCGCCACTTTGCATGTCTGCTGTTTAAAACCTGAAGTGGCAACAGACACATTGAACTGATTGTCATGCTGAAAAGTTTTGCATGGAAGGGAAAGATCAGCTGACTTATCAGCAGCTACACACTCAATCAGAGCAGGTGGTAAGCCAGGCAGTTTAAACCAGTGAGAGAATATCACTGCAAGCAACTGATACAGATTACCATTCCAAGAATTGATTTTTAACAGATTATATGCCCAGGTGAACAAATCGTCTTTTAAGAGAACATAGGCAAAAAGAAGAGCCGACGTGGACGGATCAGAAATCTAAAAGGTGGGATTCAGGCAAAACCTCACACATTCAGAAAGAAATTCCGCCTTGGTCTCTGAATTTAGCCTTTTAAAGCTCTTAAAGACACAGGACCCAAACTCGACAAAATCGTACAAATCAGAAATTCCGTCTACACTGGGGTTTTGGGTTGGGCTGGTCATTCTGTAATGATTGTGGAACTTTCCCCGTGATCAGCGCACAACGCGTGCGCTGACACGGCGGAAATCCTCCACAAGCGTATAATTTGCAGGAACCCAGCAAAAGGTGCTACGCACCCGTAGAGGGAAAATTCCTGTCGGCAGATGGCGCTGGGGAGTGCAGAGGAACCAATCCTCTGTACCTCCACAAATGCCAGACAGGAATTGTACGAAGCGCAGAACGCAATCGCAAGAGAGGCGATTGCGAATGAGAGCGAGCAAAGGGACAGGTTGTATGTGTCTGCGCCAATCCAGTCGCCACCCCGCGACCGCGCACACACAACAGCAGATATGAGATAGGAACGCGATTGCGAGAGGTGCGATCGCCAGACGTGACACAAGGCAGATCGGAATAGAATACGAGGGTAGCAAAGGCACAGCAAATAATACAATGAGAAGATGCGGAAAATAACAACGCTAGCTAACCGCGAACACCGCACTCATTCGCAACAGTGCACGCGGTTATGCGCAGTCTCCACGTGATAAGCACAATAGAGACAAGCACGCCTACCTAACCATTAACAGACAAACATGAAACAGAGGACGCGAGCGCTTGCTTAACGGTTACCACACCGAGCCCCCAGCAAGCGGTCGTAGCAGATAAGACAGACACGCGAAAACAGGGACAAGCGAGAGATAAGATCCACAGCACTAGCGAAAAGTGGCTAGCGCGATCCAGGTACAGAGTAGCAGAACAGAAGGATCCCCAGCGCTAGCGAAAAGTAGCTAGCGCGATCCCAGGAGACAGAACAGAAGGATCCCCAGCGCTAGCGAAAAGTAGCTAGCGCGATCCCAGGAGACAGAACAGAAGGATCCCCAGCGCTAGCAAAAAGTAGCTAGTGCGATCCCAGGAGACAGAACAGAAGAGATAGCTGGTAGCAACCGCTGCACCAGCTATACTCCAAGAACAGAGATCAGAACCATTTCCTGTCAACCAACATAGGGACAGTACAATGGCAACAGGCAAGACAAGACAGAACAGGCAATACAGATAATACAATCCTAACTGCACTAGGGAAATCTGCCTAGCACAGATTCAGGAATTACTCTAAGCTGATGTTCAAACAGAGAGCAAGGCTGACACCGCACCAGGAGTGTTACATAGGACGAAATCCTTATGAACAGCGAAGCATTGTGGGAAAGACATAGTACTTATAGTACACGCCTCCAATGAATGTGGCCAGGCAATTTGCATGACAACGTATGAAAATTCCTCTGCAAGCACAAGCTGCAAAACTGACAGAAGCTCTTCTTTCCAGAGTCCTGCAGCATGCAAACTTACACAATGGTCAAAAGGCTGGCTGCCTGCACAGGCAGCTGAGCAAATCATCACAATAGTGCCAACATCTACCGTAGTACTGTACATACTGGTAGCACGAAACAAATAATGGGTAGCATAGAGACATAAGAAATTTAATAACTCTCTACAACAAGGACATCCTGCATTACACGTAGAAATACATACATACAACATGAATAGTGGGGAGCATAGATAGTGTAAAACGCTGTACAATCAGGACATCCAGCTATAATACACACAAATGAATATATAGTTGACGTGTGGTTTGAGACATCACCGACACTGTTACATGTTCATATGATAATGCAAAGTAGAGGAAAAGGTTAGCACACCGGAGTCTCAATGCAGTTGCTGGTTTATTGCATAAGTCAGCACAGACTTGACAATTGTTTCGGGGCCCCAAGGGGTCCCCATCTTCAGAAAAGTGCAGACAAACAAACACCTCATGTGAACAATCATAAATATATACCATCCACCCCAGACAGCACGCACGCACCAGGACGACGTCACAATCTTGCAGAGGTGCAAGTGTGCTGTCTGGGGTGGACGTCTGGTTACCATGAGGATGATGCGCAGCAGCGCAAGCATGGCAGGGGGCAGGTCGGAAATGACATAGCAGGAATCCTCCCACTGTCAGCAAGCTTGGCAGAGTGCAGTTAACAGCCAGGATTGTCCTAGCTCGAATAGCCGGTCCTATCATCCTGAAGCATGAACGCGGCCCTGCCCATTCCACCACTGATTGATGGTGTGACCAGCGGAGACATGAGGGGGTGAGTGGCAATAAACAGCTTTTTGGGGGGTGCAGTGGGCATACATATATGCACATAATAGTCAGACGTGTTAGGGGAGTGTTTCAATATATGTATTTGACATATGGATGTTTTGTAACAATATTGTTTTTCTTTATTGACATTCCCTGTTGTTTTGAGGATGCAGAGGTGGGAGGAGGAGCGATCCCTCCCTGTTTGTCATGGGTGGGTCTCCCTTCGTCTCCCTCCCTTTTTGTCCCACCCCAGACAGCACACTTGCACCTCTGTGAGATCGTGACGTCGTCCTGGTGAGTGGTAGTAACATCACAATCTTATGGAGGTGCGTGCGTGCGTGCTGTCTTGGATGGATGGTGTATATTTATGATTGTTCCCATGGGGTGTTTGTTTGTCTGCACTTTTCTGAAGAAGGTGATCCCTTAAGGCCCCCAAAACAATTGTCAAGTCTGTGCTGACCTATGCAATAAACCAGCGACTGCATTGAGACTCCGGTGTGCTAATGTTTTCCTCTACTTTGCATTGACTTTAAAGGGTGTCCTGACTTAGCACCCAAGGTTAAGCACCCAAAACCAAATGGGTAAGGTAAGGTGTGCCACTCCAGAAACACTATTGTGCATGTTCATATGATAAAGTACATCACAAACAAGAAACACTAGGGAGAGGTCCATGCCTGCTGGAGGAAGACAAATACAGGGAACAGACTTCCTGTGCTTATGCATGTTCACATTAACATTTGCTAAGTCAACTGATAAGGGTCACATAAAAACAATTGCTCAGAACATATTATCCCAGTTTGACGCTAATCTCATTTTGGTTGGTTCATTTACTACCAATGATTGTTTGATGTGTACACACTCGTAACAATTATAATAATGGAATGCAAAATATAATTACAAATAATAATGACAATCCATAAACAGTTAATGTTGACGCACTTCTGTACCTATGTGTGAATAAGCAGCATTGCTAAATGCTAATTATTTTCACAAATCTAAGGACACTCTGGCTAAAAATAGTTAACGAAGCCTTAGCAACTTATTACGTTGTAGCACTGGCTGCAGACACTGTCTCTCGGCTGCTGGGGATCTGCAAGTTCTCACATGACCTGATAATGGAATTCACAACCAGACAAGCCATGTCTGAACATCCTGCTCACTTAAAGAGAATCTGTATTGTTAAAATCGCACAAAAGTAAACATACCAGTGTGTTAGGGGACATCTCCTATTACCCTCTGTCACAATTTTGCCACTCCCCGCCGCATTAAAAGTAGTCAAAAACAGTTTTAAAAAGTTTGTTTATAAACAAACAAAATGGCCACCAAAACAGGAAGTAGATTGATGTACAATATGTCCACACATAGAAAATACATCCATACACAGCAGGCTGTATACAGCTTTCCTTTTGAATCTCAAGAGATCATTTATGTGTTTACCTTCTGTCCCCTGCTTCTCTCATGCACTGAACATTACAGGCTTCCTGCAGACAGCTCTGCCTGTGCCTGTGTTTGTAATTCCTCAGTATGTGTCAGCCAGCTACTTTCACAGCCTAACAGAGGAGGATTTTTATCCAGCTCTCTTCTATCACTGATAAGATAGCAGAGAAGCTGCTGGCTTATGTAAATAAAACACACACTGGAGTGTGCATAGAGGAACAGACCAGCAGGAAGAGTTGGCAGCCTTCCAGACACAGGCCGACAAGTCTGACAGGGGAAAGATACATTGATTTATTACAGACACCGTGATAGTACAAAGTGCTGCAGTGAGCCAGAACAGATTAGAATAGGTTTAGGAACTTGTAGAACGGTAGAAAAAACGTTGTAATTTTTGTTACAGAGTCACTTTAATAGCTGGAAAGACAGAGACGAGTCCCCTGATTTAGTGAATATAAAATTCATTATCAACCAAAGAGGACCTGTCCCACAAAAAACATTACTTTTTTTCTTATGTTTGCAGCTCCCTAATTGTTATCTGTTCTAAAGAACTCTTTCACCACCTTACATGAAATAAAATATGCCCAGATCTGTGAAATTCAAGATTTTGTTTTGTTTTAAGTTAGTCATACTTGTGTTGATAGTAAGAGTTATTGAGAAATAGTAATGCACCACATTGCCCAATTTGATCTCACTCTGATTTGAACAGGGAGCTCATCAAACATAAATTGAACCGGTGTCTTACTAGTCTGGTGCTGCTCCGTACAAAGCAATCTGTATGTCAATGTTCTATTGTGGTAGCCCATGCCTGCAAATGAAATGTTACCAGTACATCAAATCGCCTTGTGAATTGATTAACTGTCCAAAGTGTATCGATAATGTATTGATCAGATCATCTATGCAGGAATCAACATTTCACGGGCAGATTCAATTGACATAAGTGATGCTGAACAACCCCCCAACCCTCCTCCCCCCAAAAAAATGTGATCTCATATATTTTCATCTTTAGCGTGGCTGTACAGGCCATCTAAAATATTGAGTGTGTGCATAGAAGGAGGGACAAGAAGATAAGAAGGGGCAGGAGAGGAAGAAAAATGCACAACAATTTCCAAAGTGAGTAAAGCATAACATGAACATACTGTAGTTATACAGAAGTTTATCGTCACATACCCTTCCTTATTAGCGAGATTCTCTGTTTAGGCAACCGCTGAATCTTTTACCATGGGTACTGCAGCCAAACCAAAACAAGTTTGTGATAGGGGAACTTCAAGAATATGAAACTGAAGTTCCAGTTACATATTGCTCATTAAAGCTCCAATGTAAAGTGACTAGTTGTAAAAAGAACAAATAAATAATAATTTATACCAAACATCTCAAGCTTTTATGTAACCTTCTCGGGACCGGCTGCCTAACCCCACTTAAAGACAAGGGCATTTTACCTGTGCGGGGGGGGGTTCGTTTGGGGGGTCAGGCAGTATAGCTAGGTGTCCCCCGTATTGTTAGCATCCTTTGCTCACCTTCTTGGGTCCTGAGATGACCCACACTAGCCCCCTCCGCTCTGGCTAGCATCCTCGTTAGCACTGGCTCTAAGTTCCGGTTTGCGGCTTGATGACATCATCAAGCTGGGACCCGACACTTAACTTAAGTCAGAGCGAGCAGAGATGCTGGCCAGAGTGGTGGGGAGCGACGATTGCTGGGGATCCTGATCACTGTAGGGAGATGTCAGCTGTCATATGACAACTTAATCTTGCCGCTCGGGGGCACATGATCGCGTCGGGAGAGGAAGCAGCAGGTGGTGTAAATCCTACGCCACATCAGAGTTAGGCAGCCATGAGTGTGGCATAGGATTTACTACCACCGGTCTCCAGAAGGTTAAAATTTCTAATCCCTTATCTCTCCACTCCCACATGGGTCATATTGGGGCATGTCCAACCCAAAAAATTTACATCATTAGAACTCACAAGCTATATTTTGTAACCAGACACAGCCAGAGTATTATATAACCTAAAAGTAGGCTTTATAAATCAGGATTATTAAGAGTCCTTTCCAATACCATACATGTTTTGAGAAAATTGGACAAAATTTACAAGTTTTGTAAAGTTGTCATGCACAGAGCTTATGTTGACATGGTAGTGTGTGTGTATTTCACAATTAACCTGACCTGTGTTACCTGGGTTGCACAAATTGTGGAAAGTGTTCTACCCTGTCAGTTTAAGCAGTAGTAATATTGCCATGCTCTTTCTGTGCATCGCAACTTTATCAAATGTTTGTGACGAAGTGGATAGCACTCTTGCCTTGCAGCACTGGTTGCCCAGTTCGCATTCCAGCCAGGGCACTATCTGCACAGAGTTTGTATGTTCTCCCTGTGTCTGCGTGGGTTTACTCCGAGCACTCCAGTTTCCTCCCATATTCCAAAAAACATACAGATAAGTTAATTAGCTTTCCCCTAAATTAGTCCTCCTATACTACAATACATACACTACATGCTACATACAGTACATAGACATATGACTAGGTAGGGATTAGATTGTGAGCCCCACTGAGGGACAGTTAGGTGAGAAGACAATATACTCTGTACAGTGCTGTGGAAGATGTTGGTGCTATATAAATACTAAATAATAATAATATTCTTCCTCTGGAAGAAATATAAACACAATATATCCATACAGAGTACTTTGTAAAAGCTGAAGTGAGCTCAAAGTCCCTGGTTGGTGATTGCATATTATGTTTAAAGGGGCCATGTCTGGGCTTTAGCACTTATCCCACACACACATAATTAAAAGACCAGCTGTATAAAGTGTAAATCACACACCCCACTAAAGAAGACCCCTAGCAGAAGCACCGACCAACATATAATGGTGAGACACAAGCTCTTTAGGTGTAAGTCATTAAAAAAAGACATTAATGAAAATAAGACACAACAATCAAATGAACACAAACTGAAACAGATATGCACTCACAGACTCATGAGAAATGGAAATTATTTTTAAAACACAAAATTAAAAAACAGAGCACAGTTAGTAACATAGTTTATCACAGTTTACAGACTTTTCACACAGCAAATGAAAACTAATAACAGAGCACAGTTACTAGCATTATATACACCTAAAACATTTTCCACATGGTAGGGGGAGGCATCCCTCCACATGTTTTCTGGCATTCTTTCCTCCACTGTAGATGTCACAGAAAGGGAGCATGTGTTCTCACACTCAGCTCCACTCCTCTGCATTGACTATTGTGTGGCACATGCTTCTTTGTTTGTGTTCATCATTATTCTTCTCTGTTTATTGGCATCATGTCATATAACGATATCTCATTCACTATCATTGCTCTGTCTTAATTCTAACATTGAAAAAATGACCTCTCCCTTGCTTTCTAGCAGTTGCTCGACTGCCTGTGCCCCAACTACTGCTCTACTCTTGCACCTCAAAACCCTGCTATACACCTTGTTGTCATTTCTCTTCATCTCCATCATGCTAACACCCTAAAGGGGGCCACTAAGGGTCCAATTTCTAGCAAAAAATAATTCAAGTGATCAGATCATGCTAATCAGATGTGATCGGATTGGTTGTAAATAATCTCCGCTGATGAGAACAATCAGTTACGAACAATTAAAAAACAGTCATCCAATTGGATTTTTGACAAACCAAAATTTGGATTTTCTTGTCTGTTGTGATAAATAGGAAGCAAAGATTGGTTTGTTGATGGTGTAGTGAACGATGTATTATGATATTTTACTTCCAATCAGAATTATCTGAACAATCAAATGATTTTTCGCTAGAAATTGGATCGCTAGTGGCCACCTTTCGTGTTTAAAGAGGAACTCCAGTGAAAATAATGTAATAAAAAGTGCTACATTTTTACAATAATTATGTAGTCAGTGTTTGCTCATCGTAAAATTTTTCCTCTCCCAGATTTACATTCTGACATTTATCATATGGTGACATTTTTACTACTGGCAGGTAATGCCACTGGAAGGAGATGCTGCTTTCTTTTTTGGCAGTTGTAAACAGCTGTTATTTTCCACAATGCAAAAAAGGCTCCCACAGTGTGATGTCAGTACCTCAGTGCTGTGCGGTGCTGACATCATTTGTGGGAGGGGTTTCACCACAAAATCAGCCATACAGAGCCCCCTGATGATCCGTTTGAGAAAAGGAATAAGTTTCTCATAGGAAAGGGGGTATCAGCTACTGATTGGGATAAAGTTCAATTCTTGGTTAGGGTTTCTCTTTAAACCTATCACATTAGGCAAATGAATTAGCACACTAACATCTGACCACCACCAGCAAGAAGCACGTCCTGCCATATTCCCCTCTGAATCAAATTGCTTTTGTGAAAATATGTTCCATATAAGCCAGTTTGTTCTAAATAAGCTAATCACATGAACTGTCTGCTATTTTTTCATGTCCATCAATTAAATTACCTTTTTACTGCATGTGGCAGCTAATCCACATTGCTCATGTGCATCCTCACATTGAGATGTGCCTCCATAGGACATAGGACAATATACAGCATGAGAACTTGAAGTCCTCCTCTTGACTCCATTTAGTATTCTTGGCTAAAAGAGATTGCCATCATCATATTGTTACTCAGTGCTGGTGCCTATGTGTTCCACTACCAAGGACTGAACATTTACTACCCATCTCTATTCAAATTGTATTTCAGATACCAAAAGTAGGGGAAAAACTCAGTGCGTCTTATGGTCCGAATAGTGCGTTTTGGCTAGTACCTGGCGTCTTGGCCCCCCTCCACATTTTCGCGGTGTTCCCGTTAAGTCTTCTGCAGCCCCGGCAGTGTGATCTGTGTAAAAAAGGTGGAGGCAGAGCGATCCCGAACTGCAGGGTGGGTGGGGTGGCCTCCCATACTTTAATCTACCTACACTTGTCCCGCTCTCCCGCTAAGCCTCCATGACCCCGACAGCTAAGTGGCTCCCCCGCTATGTTTTATGTGACCTGTCACATAAACGGGTCCCCGCCAAGTCTCCCGGCACTTGCAACACCTGAGCCCCCCAAGTTTACCGTCACCCCCGGCAGATCTCAGAGGAAACTTATCTGATCCAGCTGTTCCTTGGTCTTCAGTCTGCTCCTGCTTGCATCCTCTCTGGTGCTGGCAATCCCAGCTGCTCGCATCCCTGCTGACGTCCTCTCTCTGCGTGACCTATCATGTGACCCATCATGTGACCTATCATGTGGTCACACTGAGAGAGGACGCCACCTGGGATGAAAGCAGCCAGGATTGCAAGGGCAGATGCAAGCAGGAGCGGATGAACACCGAGTAACAGATCAGATGAGAGATTCGTCTGAGAGCTGTCAGAGGTGACGGTAAACTTAGCAGAGGGCCGGGAGGCTCAGGTGTTGGGGGTGTTGGGAGAGTTAACGGGGAGCAGCTTAGGTGTCGGGGTCACATAAAACTTAGTGGGGAGCCACTTAGGTGCCGGAGGTCATGCGAGGCTTAGTGTAGTGAGGGAGCCACTTAGTTGCCAGGGTCATGGAGGCTTAGCGGGATAGCAGGACAAGTGTCAGAGGTAGATCAAAGCATGGGAGGCCACCCCACCCTGCAGTTCGTAATCTCTCTGCCACCACCAAGCGCCCCCTTTTTTAACATAGATCACATTGTCGGTGCCCCAACGAATGCACTGGGGCTACAGGAGGCTTAGTGGGGCTGGGGGAAGTGGGGGCTACTTAAGCTGGGCAGTGTAGCTTGGAGACAGCATGGGGTGAGGGGGCTCCACAAGATACCCCTGCAACATGAACGCACCAGGTTTAGTATGTACTTTTTCCCTGTTTTTTGTCTCCCAAACCTAGGTGCGTCTTATGGTGAGGAGCGTCTTATGGTGTGAAAAGTACTTTAGTTAATTTGTAATGTATTTTTCACATTATTAGTGATTTTAGCATTAAGTCACAAACTCATTAGTTATTTTGGACTGAGTGTAGACTCATTAAAAAAATTCTCACCATTATATTAACACATGCTATCAATACATAACTATTATAAAAGAACAAATACATCCACGTACACACAATAAATCAGTTGTAAGCTATATATGCAAACATTAATATGTATGCATTGCATTATATAGTATAATAGTTGTTTACCCCTCTGTCTTTGCAATGTTTCATTTATTGTTTTTTTCTTTTTCTGCTGTATTGCAAAGGTGAACACGCTACACACAGGAAAATATTCACATTCAAATTTATATAAATTGTACAAATGCATTCAGAGCCAGCTACATGCATAATTGCTACAAATCACTTTGTGATATATACTTTCCATGGTAAACTGTATTTCTTTGTCATAACTAACAACGTTGTTTGTAACAATGCTCACAAGAATATATACCCTTTTTGTACATATAAAGCCTTTATTCTTTCGTTTTTCCAAAGCATCTATACCGTTATGGATGGAGTGCATTATTTATACCTTTCACACAAACCTAACATCCGCACTATTCACACAATCCTATCTCAGATAGACATTTTTAATGACAATCTGTCACAGATGAACACATAAATGTGTTGCTAAATAACTAGACTTACATATAATAAACTATTACTTTCGACCAGAAAAGAATTAAGATGAAATGGCGCCCTAGGCAAGATAGCAGTTTTTGTCCACTGCTGATGATCATCTGGCTTTTTTGGCAAGATTTGGTGGGGGCTAGCATCCACCAGGCCCCTAGACTATCTCCAGGTCCTAGGCAACTGCTTATGTTCGCCTTGTGGATGATCCGACTATGCTTTAAACCGCTCTTCGCCATATCTATTCAGCAAAGTTTTGTTGCCTATTATTTCAATTCATCTGTTAAGGCGTTGCTAAACACCCTTACACTTGCACACGTAGTGCACATTGAGCTTGATTCATCAATCAGCACTGCTAAAGTAGCGTGGCTTAATGATACGTAGTGCGCCCTATGCACACCTTACATAGCAGTGCGCGCTGCCATGTAAGGAGTGTGCCTTTCTTAGTTACACGCATTGCAATGTGCATAACATTAATTGCGGGTGGTCCTGCTTTTGTGAAGTATCGCTACCGCGATACTTCACTCGCTGCTGCTACTATATTTATTTACATAGCAATGTAAATTCATACAGTAGCGTCCGCAAGTGACGTATCACAGTAGCGATACTTCACAAAAGCAGGACCACCCGCAGTTAATTGTATATGTCAGTGGTCCTCAAACTAAGGCCCGCGGGCCGAATGTGGCCCCCTAAGGCTTTCTTACCGGCCCCCCACACAGAAAATGTATTGCTTATAAATGCAGTCAGCTACATCTTTAAATATTGGTGGTCCACATATGGAATAGCAGTGCAGCACTCCCCATCCACATGGAAGCCAGAAAGCAGAAATTTTGCTGGTTTCCAATCAAATTCCACATCAGGTGACACTGCTGTCCAATTGGCTTGCAGATTGTCACCTGGGTATGCTTCACTGTCTGGTCCGCAAAGACTTCTACATCATTTTATGTTTACTCCGGCCCACCAGCGGTCTGAAGTATGTTGACCCGGCCCTCAACCCAAAACGTTTGGGGACCCCTGGTATATGTGTACAGTCTGCGCTATGGAAAAAACATATAAAGCAACGTGGTGCGCAATCAGAGGTATTACTGCCCATATACAAATCAATCAATAAAGAAAGACTGCGCTCATAAACTAGAATCACCGTAAAGTTCAGTTCAACTGTCACCAATTTGCTTGACTCCAGTAAGAAACTGTATCTGTTAAAGTTCAGTTCCAGGACACCAGATAACTCCACGGAATTCAGTTAACACGTCATGTAAGAGAGAAGGAAAAACACATGGCGTAATCCAATTGCTATTCAGTGCCCGTCACCTCTCCAGTGCGACTCATACAACACAGTTCCAACACCTCGTGCTGTGACACACTCCCCCCTAGTGCGTCCGCACTCACCTAAAAAAGCCTCCCTTCAATCCGGAGGTAAAGATATATCGCATCAGGGGTAGGGACATAAACTGGTCGCTGGGTCATCTCATAGAATTCTAGGCTCAAAAAACTCCATATAGTGTAAAAACGTTTAATACATAAAAGAAGTATCAAAGGTTGCACTCACAATGGTAGGAGATCAAACAGCGTGTAATACAATTTTTGCGGTCCCGGACAGCCGCCAACACACATGCCGCCTCACTTCCTGGTGCTTCCTACAATAGCCGGTCACGTGATGCGTAGCTCCGCCACCCGCAGTTAATGTTACACACATTGCAATGCACGTAACTAAGAAAGGCACACACCTTACATGGCAGCGCGCACTGCTATGTAAGGTGTGCATAGGGCGCACTACGGGTCATTAAGCCGCGCTGCTTTAGCAGCGCTGCTAAGCCCAATGTATGGTCCTCAAGATGAGAATAGCCTTGAAATTGGCTCTGGGGCTTGAACTCATACAGTATCTCTGGTTATATATAACTAACAATCTTTCCTGTTCACACTATAGGGTGTAGTCACTAAATGTTGAAAAATTGCTACTCACAAGGAGCGCATGGCAATTTTACCAGTATTGTACCAGGACTTTGACATTTAGGTAGCACACATTGCGCTATAAGCACAACCCATGCATGCACACTACTTGTTGGGGGTACCCTGCCAAAGCTCCCTTTGCATGGCAATTTTATAGTAAATATACCCCAACATCATATTATAACTACACACTACATCTTCACTAATTTTACACCATTATAACTATTGTTCTCCATGCTAACACACTCCACTCCAAACCAAACCTGCAGGAGAAAGCATTTTTTTATGTTGGAAGTCCAAAAGATGGCAATAGGATGGTGCCTAGCCACACATCCATTTCTCTAAGACCTTCTCACACAAGATCAAGGTCTGTAAAAAAAATTATTAGAAAAAAAATGTATAGACAGTAATAAGGGTGTATTTGAAACATTTGAATTTCACAACTTCATGATTGTCCCCAGTCACTCTGATCATTCCCCATTCCCACAGACAAGAAGAAATATAACCTAAGTTGCAGCAAAGATTTTGGATCACATAAGCATATCCTGCAGAGTCCAGTTCATTCATATAGATAACTTAAAAGTTTCATAAAATATTGGCATAGGATCATACACAACAGCCAGTAAGTTAGAGTAAGATGTAAGTGGCTGTCTAGCTGTTTTAAGGCTTCTCCCCTGACAGTAGCACAAATTTTTCCAGGATTCTAATATCAGCTGAGCTCTTACGATTTTCTGGTCATCATCTTAGCCATCGATCATATTAAATAAATAATAGGAAAAGCTCAAAGGGGATTGGGGGACTTCCTACTGCCATTCTTATAGAGGTCTAGCTATGAATCAACAAATAATGGGTCATAGGACCCCATAGCAAAACTACATGCATCTGTAGCCATTTAACCCTTATTCTAAAATAGCCATAGTTTACCATAACCCAGCTGGTACACTAAACCACTATATAGAATAACCCTGATGCTAACATTAACCCTTTCAGTAAAACAACCCTGATCCTCTGACTCAATCTAGATGCCATTTACAACATACATCCCCCTACTCATCCCTGACCCTCAATTCACACTACATATTCCCTATTTGCTCCCAACAATTCTTTCACATTATACATCCTTCAGCTCACTACAGAATCCACAATAACATTAAGCATTCCCTTTTAACTTGACTCAGGACCCATTTGTTTTTATTCTTCTTAGTGTTATCCCAGGACCCATTCACCAGCCCCGTGCAACCCGGGAGCAGTGAGGGAGGGGGCACTCTAAAGGAGGAGGGAGCAGTGGCACAATGAGAGTCAGCCGCGGTAAGAGGGACCTGACTCCTCTCTCCCTGTCCTCAGGTCCCCCTCCATGCTCAAACCTCCATTGAAGAGATGTCCGGCAGCGGTGTCGAGGTTTTAGCAATAGCTCACCTTCCGGGCTCCAGGCAATGTTCATGTGCCACTGGGCTGCTCTTTACAGTTCACAAAAAGTACTGTAACTACTACTTCCTACTTCCTGTGAGTGGCGATGTACATGGTGGCACGTGAATATCGCCTGGAGCCCAGAAGGTGAGTTATTGCTAACACCCGTCACTGCTGCCGGACATCTCTTCAATGGAGGAGTAGCACGGAGGTGGACCCAAGGAGAAGGAGGGAGGAGTCAGGCCCTCTCTCTGTGGCTGAGTCCCATGTGCTGCCACTGCTTCCCCCTCCTTCTCTGTATTCCAAAAGCCTCCGGGGGGTGCACCTATGGCTGGCTAACCTATACTGGGGGCACCTATGGCTGGCTAACCTATGCGGTGGGCACTTATGGTTGGCTTCCCTATACCGGGGGCACATATGGCTGGCTAGCCTATACAGAGGGCACCTATGGCTGGATAACCTATACCGGGGCACCTATGACTAACCTATACTGGGGCACCTATAGATGGCTACCCATACTGGGGGCAAAATAGCGCATTGTAAATAACATTTCTGAGTCCAGGGGGGGGGGGCAATTTTAACACCCTCACCCAGGGAGCAATTTAGCCTAGAAACTGCCATGCCCTTTACTGTAAACCACATTGTACAGTGCTGATTGAGGATCACACTATGTAAAAGCCCCCGAGGCTCTGCTTTACCTGCCACACACTTCATGATTTTGGCTGGATGGGTGAGCTAGCCTATCACCATGAGGGAATACTATTGGTGTACAAGAGGAGCAAATCCCACACAGGGAGAGGGTGAGATACGGCAGCTCAACACCCAGTAGAAATAACCTTGGGTAGACACTCCCTCCATCTTAGCTACAAAAAAAAAATAACGACAATAAGGTGTTCAACAATCTCTTGAAGTTTATAAGATTATGGCACATGCAGGGCCGGCCCGCTCATGAGGCGGGGTGAAACTTTTGCCTCAGGCGGCAAATTTCTAGGGGCAGCATCCGCCCATCGGTGGGTGCGGGGAGACGGCCACCCAGCTGGAGGGGTAGCGGGCAGGACGGGGGTATTGGGCCTAGCGGCAGGGAGGGGGGGTCGGACCCCCCCCTCCCTCGCCTGGGTCCCCTGTCCTCCGCTCCCCTCCAGCCTTAAATAGATAAGAAGCGCAACTCGTAAGAGGCAGTGGGCGGGGAGGACTCACCTCTTCCTCGCTCGATCCAGCGTGCGCTGCACTGACGTCACTTCCTGCAACGCCGCCCACTGTATTGTAAGTGGACGGCGCTGCAGGAAGGGACGTCAGTGGAGCGCACGCTGGATCGAGCGAGGAAGAGGTGAGTCCTCCCCACCCACTGTCTCTTACGAGTTGCGCTTCTTATCTATTTAAGGCTGGAGGGGAGCGGAGGACGGGGGACCCAGGCGAGGGAGGGGGGAGTCCGACCCCCCTCCCCGCCGCTAGGCCCAATACCCCCGCCCTGCCCGCTACCCCTCCAGCTCGGCGGCGGTGGTCCCCCCCACGGGGGGCGGCGGCAGCAATCATTTTTTCCTCAGGCGGCAAAAAGTCTAGGGCCGGCCCTGGGCACATGCCTTCTAAGTTAGAAATCTTTGCCTCCATTCCTGTTACTGGCAGATGAGGTCCTCTGCTCAGTTTACCAATGGCAGGAAAGAGCAGGGTAGAATAAAAGTTGTAGAGCTGCCAGCTACAAAAAATTAATTCATAGTGTTTTTCCAACCATGGTAGAGACTTCTTAGAAGAAGAATTGGGGCTTATCTGACATCCTCCCCCTTTCCCTTTACACTTATAGGCTGCCATTAGGGAAATTCCACCACTGAAAATATGAGCTTTGCAATTAAATGTCACAAAAGCGAACCTTGCATTGGTCTAATCTTTTCTTCCATTTAGAGCCTTCATTCCGTAGCTGCATCTTTTATACATCATACTTATTGAGTTGTAAGGAAGACACTTATTTATCCATCATAAGATGAATAAGAATAATTAATGAATGCACTCCTTGCAGTTAACATGTATTTTTATAGTCAATTCCGTGGTAGCACAGAAAAGATCTTTTGATCTGTCTAAAGTAGGACTCCGCAATAAATTAAAGCCACTGCATAATGATATGTTACCTTGCTTAACCTTGAATCTTTTCATAAGAAATTCAGTCAAATGGTCTAATTTATGTGAAATGTGCAAATAGGTTTTTGAGTGCCCAGTCAATTCATAGTGTATATTGGACATCTAATATGAGTCATTGGCTGTATAAATGGTTTCATTTCGATGCACTAAAGCATAACATAAGGCAAAAATTACAAGATTGATTTTAATCTCTATGAGGTTTCTAGACTTTCATGAAAATTAAAGACGAGCAGCTATTTCTTGCAAGATCAGTCTCACAGCAAACAGTGCCATTTGCTTTTTTCACCAAATCAAATGTTTTGCTAACATATAACATTAAGATGAATGTATATAGAGACTGAGGTAAAAGATCTGTTGAATAAATATGGAGCTGCCTCTACCCTCAGAAGGAATGCAGTATTCCCTCCCTCATTGATTTACCATTACCTCATGTCATGGGCCTACCCTGGCCAATCAGCACCTTTGTTTACAACAGTTGTATCCAAACAGGGAGTTGTTTACCTCAGTTTAGCTACTACTGAGTTTTTAAAGGGGCTGATTAGTGCATGTTTACGTGGGCCTGAACTCTTGCGCAGGACAGAAGGCAAACATAAAGAAATGCACTTTGTATCTATTTAGAGGGTTTAGCCTGTCTAATTCCCCCTTATCTGTGACTAAGCACAAATTGTAACTTTATCCCTCAGCTGTGTCAGCTGACTGTCATGACAGATATCTCATTTGTAAACACAGGATGTTAACAATATGTCTGCTTTCATGAAGGCAGGAAGTAGACAAACTACAGATGTATTGAAGGATTTGTATCAGCTGTAACAATGAAATGTTTTTCTTTAAAGGTTATTATGCTGTTACTTATCTTATAGGGCAGAGAAGAAGTTCTGAGTTCAGGTCCACTTTAAATGAGAGGAAGCTGTGCTCAAACAACCCCTGGTGTTGGGTGTTAGTATGTATAACAATGTGATCACATAGAGGTTACATATAGGATACATATAAAATCGGACTTTGTGTAAAGTTACTGAAGGGTGCTGATTTTTGTGATCATAGGCATAGGAGGCAAAGGGGTAATAAAGTAAATGCGTGTGCTATCCATAAAACTAAAAGTAATAGTAAGTTTGCTTTGCTGGTATTTATAAGATGAGTAGTATTACTAAGGACACTGGAAGCACTAATCAGGGGTGTTGAAGATAGAGCTTCACCTCATTTTACAGTGGAAGTTTATCTTCCTACAAAAAACAATAAGCATCTCTTAACTAACTTGAGATGCCACGATCAAAGCTCAATCGTTAGGGCGACATTTTGGGGCATGAGCACTGAACATACATGCTGCATGCCTATAGCCAAGCCTCATGTACTGCTCAATTGAGAAGTGAGGAGGGCAACAGGAAATGCATGACGAAGTGGTCGCTTTCTGAGATACATATACCTTACGCTTCCTTCCTTAATGTTTGCAGCCAGTGTTCATGTGACTAAGCTCAAAGTTCCAACAGTTGCACTAATCATTGGCAACATATGGCAGTAAGCCTGTCTTTCCTACAGCAGAACTTGCTATCGAGTCTGCTGTAACAAGCTCGCTTGACGTTCTTTCACACTTAACTGAAAGGGTTAATATATTTATTTTTATAGATGTAAGATGATCCAATAATAACTGGACTTGGGGAATTTTGCTTTAATCCATGTAAATCACTGAGACGCTACACGTAATCCACTTTTATCATTTCATGAAAAAATGAGCTTATTGGTGTGTTTATAATGAAATAACCCTATCCAGTGACCCACATTAATTCTACCATGCTGTATCTGTGATTACCATTCTAGATTTTAGATTAGCTATTTACTCTGCCAGTAACTCATATGCCCAAGCCCCAAGCCTTCTTGACAGTTCAGGCCCCAGAGGACACTTTTCCTCAACCATAATCATTATTTCAATACATTACAGCATTAGGTTTCATTATATGTGATGAACCTAGATCACAAAGAGCCAAAGAGCTGGCAAAAACTGAACAGTTTTCACACCTAATTTCCAGCTCAAGAAGATGTTGTTCATGAAAGTAAAATTGCTTCTAAAGCAGAATTACTTTGGCATATGCAATGGTTATCTCGGCTAGAATTACATTTTTTTGCCATTTCACAATATGTACTGCAGTATAAGCCTCCAAAAACAGGAATAGTTTTCAAATGCATCCTGTTTAAAGTGTATATTGGTTTTAAATGTGATAAAAGGTTGTTTTTACTTAATGTGTTTTTGTTATCTGTTCTTGATTGAGCCAAGGTTGTATTCTCGTTTTGTAAGGAATATTGTAATATTTAATATAAAGAACTCAGTATTATGTAAAAGAAAAAAAATTTAAGACAACATTTAAAAAAATATTTAGACTTTAATAATACTTGTTAGCAAACTACAAAGGTTAAAAGCCAAAGGACCCAAGCCCGGGACCTGCAAATGTAGGTTGCCACTATACAGGCTCCTCAATTAACCACTTTCTCCTTTGATACAGTATATCTACGTCAGCTGTGGCTCTCTCCAAGCCACAGCGACGTAGATATACTGACCTGCTTGCAGCCCTGTTGTGCAGGAACAGGTGCGCTTCAGAGCGCACCTCCTGGCACTAACAGCTGCAATACTAATTGGTGAAAGGGAAAATGTTCCCTTGTAGCCAATTAGTGACCCCCCCCGTGGATGAACGATCCCCGCTGTAGCAAACAGCGGTGATCCTTCATCTCTCCCCTCGGTGGCCAGATCTGTAAAAAAAAAAAGGATTAGAAAGCAGCCTGACTCACCTTTTCCTGTTCCAGTGATCAGCCTGCAGCCCGAGCCTCCGATCGCCGCTCTGCATGCAGCCCTGTGATGCTGAATAGCCGAGTCCCGGCTTGATGACGTCATCAAGCCGGGACCCGGTAACCGGCATCACAGGGCTGCGTGCAGAGCGGCGATTGGAGGCTTGGACTGCAGGCTGATCGCTGGAACGAGATAAGGTGAGTCAGGCTGCTTTCTAATCCTTTTTTTTAACAGATCTGGCCACCAAGGGGGCTGCCTGGGTGGGGGGTGGGGCATTTGGCTGGCTGCTATGGGGGTGCGTGGACCCCTGATGGGGGGTGGAGGGTAAAATGTGCAGCTGGGGGGGGGGACAATAAAGTAAGAGGGGGTACAATTTTATTTTATGTATATAATTTTATACTGGGGGCAGATCTGGCTATAATGGTGGGGGGGCCCTAATCCAGGGTGCACCCGCTAATCCTGAGGGCGCATCTGGCTATAATGGGGGACCACTATTCCTGGGGACACATATTGACACATGAGGGGCAGAAATCCTGGGGATACATCTATCTATCTATGCTGGGAGGTGCCAAACACAGAGGACACATCGGGCTATACTGGGGGTGACCGATATTGGGGACACATCTGGCTATAAGGGGGGGGTCTGATACTTGGGACACATTTTGCTATCTATACTGGGGGACATAATACTGGTGACATGTTTTTATCTCCTGTGGTACTTTTTATTTTTAAACTGGAATTGATAAAAACTGAGAAAAAATGCATTTTTTTCATTTTCCCCCTCTTTTTCCCATTAAAATGCATAGAAAACTTTTTTGGTCTAGAAATAAAATACCCGCCAATGAAAGTCTAGTTTGTCCTGAAAAAAACGATACCTAGATCATTTAGGTGTCATGAGTAAGGATAAAGTTATGGCTGATTAAAAAGGGACACCGCTAAAGTGTCAAAACTGCTCTGGTCAATAAGGGGAAAACAAGGTCTGGATGCGAAGTGGTTAAGGTATGGTTGTACCACAAGTGCTTCTGAAAGCTGTAAGCAGATTGCACACTTTTATATTGACATCCAGTCAAATAATTATTTTTTACTGATACCTGTTTTAGTTTCAAAAGTTTTTATTCAAATAGCTTAAAATTAATAGACACCAACAGCAAAAAAAAAAAAGCATAAGTTGCTTATAAAGTTTACAGCCAATGACAAAGTAAAGTAATGAGTCTTAGCATGGACACAATTGCCTAACATTACAATATAAAGAGGAAGAACTTTAACTACTTAAAGAACGGCCAAATCCAATGAGCGTGGTGGCGGCGACAGCCCCAGGACTGCCTAACACCAATTGCGTCAAGTCCTGGGGGCTGCATTTCGCAGGAGATCGCACGCAGGCTGCGCGTGCATCTCCTGCTTGGGGGCAAAGCTCCACCCTCTCTTCAGTCTCTGAATGGCAATCGCCGCTCGGGAGACTGTTAGATGGCGTGATCGCCATCTATTTACATGTAAAGTGCTGCGATCGGTAGCGCTGTACTGGGAACAGCCGTGTGACACGGCTGTCCCCTCCTGAGACTGGGGAGTGATCGGCTGTCGGCGCTACACCTGCTAATGCCGAAATTCTGTTTTGTCCCCACGTTTATTGCCTGATGAAGCGGGCTGGGCCTGCGAAACGTGTTGCACTTTTTTGGGGTACTATTTAATAAATGTGATTGCTACTATTCAGACAGTCTTTCGTGTCTGCTTTATGGAGGTAAGTCCACCACTTCCTCCCAGCAAATTTTAAAGTTTTTATCCGCTTTTATCCTGCTGGCGCCTCTGTTCTCCTACTGCTATACCGTGTCCACCCCTGGTGGAGGGGTGATCTACCCCCTTTCGCATCTACAGAGAGCGACTTCTTATCCCTGAGTGAGGACAGGTCTAATCTCCTCACCTGCCTATACAGTGGTTGCCTTTGTGGTAACCCATGTTTGTGAGTATAATTTTCTCACGATAACCTTTATTTCATTTATGCTTAACATACTACACTATATTGGGCTCTCGGTTTCTCTACACTTTAAACACTGACTAAATCATTTATACATAATTATGGTAAAAAATGAAGCACTTTTTTTACTACATTATTTTCACTGGAGTTCCTCTTTAAAATGAGAGAAGGCTAGTCTGACGAAATTTCTTTTCAAGGTTATCTTTTAGGAGCTTGTCCTAAATGACAAGCTTTTGACAATAAAATGCAAAATAATGTATAATTTATATAGATCCAATCTCTGATTTAATATATGCAGATTGCAGGCTTTTATTGCTTGGGATTCAACATGTATTTAATGGTGATAAAGAATTCTATTAATAACTGCAAGAATAACACCAAAACTGTAATTAGGCAGCCATACAGATATCTAGATTGGGTACATATTTTACTCTGATTAGTAATCAAAGAGTTTATCTAACTCAAATTCAGGCACCATAAACTAAAAATTATATGTCTTTAGATGTGCTTCAGTGAAACAGCAGTATAATTTATTCCACGCCGAAGTGTGCGCTCAAGAATTAAAATAACCATAAATGTTTATAAATAATAAGAAAAACCTTCCTCCATTATTTACCATCTTATTATAATCCATATATTTTCACAAAGTACATCATTTTTGTATCCGTGGATCAACTACATTTTTATTTTATTGCCAACAATTTAAATTAACCCAACATCTCATCTACCAGATGATATTTCACATCTTATTAATAAAATGCTTTTTAAGCCACCAGCAAGCAAGAAAATATTCAGAATAATTTTGGTACTGCCTTTTTAACTACTTTTTGGCACTTTTTCAACTGCAGAATACTGAAAAGTTATTTTAAACAGAAGATGAGAATTATATCCTAGGAGAAAACTTAGGCAAAAAAGTGAATTGGATCAGGCCACAGGGTGAAGCCAGGGTGGAGGTTGAAGGCTTGGGATATAGCCCTGTCAGAGCAGTGCAATATAAAGCAGTATGTCAATGTTAAACACAGGTTTCTGTGCATCGATGCTTTTCTGGCAAGGTGTTAAAAACTACTACGAGCATGCATATGATATAGTTCCTGATACTAGTATAAAACTTTCTAGAGACCCCTTATGGCAAAAAAACTAAAAAACAAAAGCACAACCCAAATCCCAACATGTTTCAACCCTAGAGGGGCTTCACCTTAGGAAAAACAATCATATTTGAAATACAATGGTGCATGCAGCATAAATATCTCAAGTCAGAGCTAATTAGCTACCTCTCTTCACTGAGTTTTTATTCCTTCTAAAGCTTTGGAGCCTCTCCCTTCGCCCATTCCCACTGCCCCTTCACTTCTGTCTTGTCCATACTTGTATGGAAATTAGCAGAACACAGGTATCTGGCAGGAAGGACACAGTGACCACGCTGGAATGCAGCATGACCGGATTTGTACTTTCCAGCGCCCTAGGCCGGCTGTCACCAACCTCTTATCTCTCCAAGTCCTGCGCCCTGCTGATTTTTATCGCCCTAGGCTATGGCCTCTGTGACCTTACCAGAAATCCGGCCCAGATGACCATGCCCCTACAACACACCCACTGTGCTCTTAAAAATAATTTGTGATTTATATTTACTATCTCAGTTAATAACAGTCTCAGTTAATGTTGCTAAAAAGTTACTGAGGTTGTGGTTGTGCAATTGCAGTAGGATACATAATCATGCAGTGGAAACAAAATATAGGACAGTCCACATTTACTAAAAAAAAAAAGTCAGTGTAGCAGGTTAGCGCATATGATGGTAGCCATGCAGTTTGTTATTCACCAACCTTACATACTAATTGCCATAGGAAGTGATAGAGCTTAGAAAAAGGTAACAAACATTTGTAACAACAGTTGAAAGTGTTAAAAAAAAATCAGACAAGATTTTCAGGAACACTTATATTTTTCAATTATTCCCAAAGACCTCTGGCATTGAGATACCTTAGTAGATCAGGCTCTATAAGACCTGTGGATTTCATTACAGCAATACTTTTGATTTTATAAACGTAGTCTTTATATCAAATCTGAGCCAGATCTTTCATAGATTTAATCATAAATTTATCTTTCAAAACATAAAACACCCAGTTGTTCCCTCACAGCTTGGGGAAATATATATATCTATATAGATACAGTATATATGAAACCGTAAAATAAATGAACAACAGATATTGTATGCAGTGATAACATTTTTAGCTACAACAAAGATATGTTGGCAGATGATACTGGAAAGGTAGCTAACAGCTGCAGTGCCTTTTCAATATTAAATTACATCAACAAAATTGAGTTATGGCCGTTTACATGTTTATTATTGTAACATTTAATGTTCTTTTGGGAAATGCCATTGTGAGAGAGTCTGGAATACATACAGTACAAAAAAGTGAGTTGAGAATACAAGGACCATTTTTCTTTATGTAAAAAGCAGATTGCTTTATAGAGTGATGGTTTCCCTGATTGTGCTATACAATGGATTACCTAAACTTAAGTTCTAAACATAGTTAAAATCACCTTAAAGGGGCACTATGACGAAAAACTGTAACATTTAAAATATGTGCAAACATAGACAAATAAGAAGCATGTTTTTTTCCAGAGTAAAATGAGGCATCATTTACTTTTCTCCTATGTTGCTGTCACTTACTGTAGGTAGTAGACATCTGACAAAAGTGACAGGTTTTGGACTAGTCCATCTCTTCATATGGGTATTCTCAGCAAGACTTTTATTCTTTATAAAGATATTCCCTTAAAGGCATTTAAACAATGATGCTGGCCAGCTTCCCTGCACGCTACACAGGTTTTTGGCAGTTGGACAGAGCAACTGCCATTCACTAAGTGCTTTTGAAAATAAATACATCCCTAAGAATCCCCCATGAAGAGAATACATCCCTGAGAATCCCCCCATGAAGAGATGGACTAGTCCAAAACCTGTCACTTCTGTCAGATTTCTACTACCTACTGTAAGTGACAGCAACATAGGAGAAAAGTAATTTATGGCTCATTTTACTCTGAAAAAAAAAAACATACTTCTTTGTCTATGTCTGCACATATTTTAAATTTTACAATTTTTCGCCATAGTGCCCCTTTAAGTACTAAGGATGTAGATGTTTCATTAGGTATATGAAACCAAGTAACTGCCAATCAGTTAGCCTGCATTATGTTTTGATTAATCATCACATAGTTACTGTAATTAATGGGTAGCTATTGATATGTGATTTATTTTATTTTCTAGATAACACACAAAAGTGATACAGGATCACAGGATTATGAACAGTCATAAAAAAATCAGTTGTTTGTTTATCCATAATGTATGCTATAGGAACATTTATATAGAGCATGTTTATCATCCCTATCTCCTGCTTATTCTTCTCTGGCTACCACAATTTCAGATTTAAGGTGGCCATACACTGGTCGATTTGCCATCAGATTCGACCAACAGATAGATCCCTCTCTGATCAAATCTGATCAGAGAGGGATCGTATGGCCACCTTTACTGCAAACAGATTGTGAATCGATTTCCGCCTGAAACCGCTCACAATCTGTGGAGCTGCCGCTGCTGCGGCCCCCCCCCCCCCCCGCATACATTACCTGTTCAGGCCGACGCGAGTCCCCTGGTCCCCACTGTATTCTTTTCCGCTCCGGGCTCCAGACTGTTCCTGCAGCTACTGAACTTCCTGTCCAGGGGAAGTTTAAACAGTAGAGGGCGTTTAAACTTCCTGCCGGGACAGGAAGTTCTGTCTAGCTGCAGCCGGTCTGGAACCCAGCGCGGAAAGAAGACAGCAGGGACCAGGGGACTCGCGCCGGCCGGAACAGGTAATGTATATCCGCTGTATTGCGTCGGTCATCAGGCATTAGACCACCGCTATGGATGCACTCCCGACCCGCCGGCGATCGAGAAAAATCTTCCGCACTGACGGATCGACGGGAATCGACGGGAACAATCGATTTCGGACGGAAATCGATCGTTCTGTCAGCGGTGTGCGCGGCGATTTCTCAGCCGATTCGATCACTGTGATCGAATCGGCCGTATATCGGCGGGAAAATCGTTAGGTGTATGGGCCCCTTTATAAAGAAGTAGACTTGTTTTTCCTGATAGGACTGTATACTGTGGGGAAGGCCCATATCCAGGGCTGGATTTGAACATTTTACCACTCAAGGCCTACTGTCAGAACCCCGCCTCCCAACCACCCCTTCCTGTGAACCACGTATCCTGTTTGCTCCCACTGTCCAGCTTTTTACCTGGTCCTGTGCTCTCATCTAGTGATCCACCCATCCTGTGTACTTCCCTGGTCCTGTGCTCTCCCCATGCTGTACTGTGCTTGGGGGGAGCACAGCACAGAGGAAGCACAGGACACCACTGCTCACCCCTGTGAAAACAGGGCAGCTGCAGACTGGGCTTTAGACTGCTGTATTTTACATGTTAGGCAGTTTAACTGCCTTAGTGTCCCATCCCGCCCCTTACTTCTTGGTGCCCTAGGCCATGACCTTTGTGGCCTTGCCTCAAATCTGGCCCTGCCCAAATCCCACTGGACACCTATAAACAGGTACATAAAGTCAACCTATTGCAAAAACGATAACCTTTTAATTAAACATTTTACATGCATTAGAGATAAATAACTATTTAAAAGGGTGGCTGGAAAGTGTACTGGTTAAGGGCTCTGCCTCTGACACAGGCGACCTGGGTTCAAATCTCAGCTCTGCCTGTTCAGTAAGCCAGCACCTATTCAGCAGGAAACCTTAGGCAAGTCTCCCTAACACTGCTACTGCCTATAGAGTGCGTCCTAGTGGCTGCAGCTCTGGTGCTTTGAGTCCGCCAGGAGAAAAGCGCAATATAAATGTTCTGTGTTTCTTTGTTTTGTTTAAAACACATCCATGAAAAGAGTATGTGAGTTGGAGCTTTACATTTCTAAATAATGTGAAAGTCAAATGACCTGACAGAAAGACAATTTTAAATGGAGAAATAGTGTTTGATAACACGTTGTCACTTCTACCACTGTCTTGATAAGGGGTCCCAGTGGCTCTAAAATGTTAACTTCTTATAGTGCTAAGGATTAAACTACATCACCATCTGCATTTAAAGCACTGGCTTTGTGTGCTTTTAATTCAAACTAGACCTCTTCCCATTAATGCTATACATTTTACACTCCCTTGTTCACATACCCACAGTGGCCAATGTATTTTGCTGCCCAATAATTGGCCTTCTGATACTGAATTACCCAAGGTTTCCATCACACTTGATAAGAATTGATTATTTGAGGGAAGTCAGGAAAGGCTAGTGTACATTCTACAGGGAACATGTGTGTGTTATGTATGAACATCATTTTGCACTGCTGCATATGTATTTGGGTATAACACAGAGATTAAAAAGAGGTTCACAATAACATTTCTCAGTTCATTTGGCAGCTTCCACTTGTAAAAAAAAGGATAAAAAGAGCAGTAAAGGGTCGATATTTACATTATATTGAAAGGGTAATATTTTAGACACATTGGAAGGGGTATTAACCACTTAAGTCCTCAGTTGTTTTCACTTTATGCATCCGAGCAATGTTCACCTCCCATTTATTAGCCTATAACTTTATCACTGCTTATCACAATGAACTGATCTATATCTTGTTTTTTCCGCCACCAATTAGGCTTTCTTTGGGGGGTACATTTTGCTAAGAGCTACCTTACTGTAAATGCATTTTAACAGTAATAATAAGAAAAAAACTGAAAAAAATCATTATTTCTCAGTTTTCGGCCATTATAGTTTTAAAATAATACATGCCTCCATAATTAAAACCCACGTATTGTATTTGCCCATTTGCCACGGTTATTTCACCATTTAAATTATGTCCCTATCACAATGTATGGCGACAATATTTTATTTGGAAATAAAAGAGCATTTTTTTTCGTTTTGCATCCATCACTATTTACAAGCTTATAAAAAAAAAATAGAAATATTTCATCTTTACATAGATATTTAAAAAGTTTAGACCCTTAGGTAAATATTTATGTGTTTTTTTATAGTAATTTTTTTTTTTTATTAAACATTTTATGTGGGTATTTTTGGGAGGGTGGGATATAAATAGTCAGGTACACAGCAGGATTTGATACCACTCGGCACTCAGCAGAACCTTTCTGGAGGGGGAAGGGGGGAGTCAAACTGCACTTGCATTAATTGTATTACACACATCCCGGTGTTGCACCTGTATGGAGGCTTATTCAAACAAGCTTGGTGGCGTGCAGACCGGCAGACTGAAAGCAGAAGCAGGTTATACGAAGTTTTAGTACATTTGAGGCAGGCCGGGCACTGTCACTTTAAATGCTTTTATTTGTATCTTGCAGCCATATATACATTCATTGTTGATGAACATCACATCATTTTCGTCTAACAACGTAACTGTTACAGACCTTGAGTGGTGGTGGTGCTGGGGTGTTGGGGACGTGGGTGACCAGGGAAGAACGGACGGCACAACAGCCGTTTCACGCCTGAAGTCGGCGCTTGCTCACGTGCGTGTCCTGTGAAAATGACGGCGCCGCGCGGCTTCCTGAAATCAGGAAGATAGCCGCGCCCTCTGCGCACGTCATTGGTTGTTGGAAATGGTGTCAGTGAGTTCAGGGGTGAAGGGGCGGAGATAGCCCGCGTGGTGATGTAAATATGTAAGACTGTTGGCTGCCTCCATACCCATACATATGATAGGAGGGGAAGGCATCCACCGCACGCTATGTGCTATTGGGTGCCAATCCCCATTTGTGACACAAAATAAAGTGCAAATTGAACAAATAAAAACGTTGCTTATGTGTTTCTCTCATTCCTTCATTAAAACCATTATAAACTTGGGTGTGTTATTTACCAACATGTTTTAAAGTGCAATTCAGTGCATGCTCATATGTTTTGTGCATAAAAGTAGAAGTTAGAGATAAGTCAGTGACAACATTTTTGGTCTTAGATAACGTTCATCAGGTTCTAATTGTTTTCAAGAGCTTATCACCTCCGCTGCGAGGATATAATCAATTTCAAACCTTTCAAATTTCACTGCCTTATCTCTAACCTCTACTTTTATGCACAAAACATATGAGCATGCACTGAATTGCACTTTAAAACATGTTGGTAAATAACACACCCAAGTTTATAATGGTTTTAATGAAGGAATGAGAGAAACACATAAGCAACGTTTTTATTTGTTCAATTTGCACTTTATTTTGTGTCACAAATGGGGATTGGCACCCAATAGCACATAGCGTGCGGTGGATGCCTTCCCCTCCTATCATATGTATGGGTATGGAGGCAGCCAACAGTCTTACATATTTACATCACCACGCGGGCTATCTCCGCCCCTTCACCCCTGAACTCACTGACACCATTTCCAACAACCAATGACGTGCGCAGAGGGCACGGCTATCTTCCTGATTTCAGGAAGCCGCGCGGCGCCGTCATTTTCACAGGACACGCACGTGAGCAAGCGCCGACTTCAGGCGTGAAACGGCTGTTGTGCCGTCCGTTCTTCCCTGGTCACCCACGTCCCCAACACCCCAGCACCGCCACCACTCAAGGTCTGTAACAGTTACGTTGTTAGACGAAAATGATGTGATGTTCATCAACAATGAATGTATATATGGCTGCAAGATACAAATAAAAGCATTTAAAGTGACAGTGCCCGGCCTGCCTCAAATGTACTAAAACGGGATATAAATAGTATTTTATTTGGGGAAATATTTGTGTATTGTAATGTTTTTTTACTTTTAGATGTAGTTTTACTTTTTGGCCACAAGATGAGTTTGTTTACATGACGTCACTCTAAGCGTACAATGTACGCTTAGAGGGACATAGAGTCAGCAAAAGCGTAGCTTTCGAGAGAAGCTGTCGCTTTTTCTGTGGGGGAGAGGAATCAGTGATCGGGCACCATAGCCCGCTACATTGATTCCTGGGCTAACGAATCCGCGGCCGGTAGTGCGCGTGCATGCACGCAATCAGCCGCAGGGGCGCGCGGGAGCGTGCATGTCCTCCATGACATTTTTATACGTCAAGGAGGACAAAGTGGTTAATACTATTAAGTTGTCTTCAATTTTAATTTAGGTTTAAGACTATGGTGTGGGTACTGGCTATTAATGGGTTGTGAGTAATGTTAGGCACAGGAAAGTGAGGAAGTTGGTGTCTGGTATAGGGCGGAGGGCCATGTTAGGGTACGTAAAAGGTTGAAGGTAGCTTAAAGCTTAGAATAGTACAATAGCAATATATAAATTATTATTATTGAATAATAATAATATTAATATTAATAATAATAGTTGTTGTTGTTGGTATTATTATTATTATTATTATTATTATTATTATTATTATTATTATTAAAATAATAATAATTTGACGTACTTTTCCCTTTCATTTTCCCAAAAATATGGTGCCAAATATCAGAAATAGAATTCAAATGTATACTGCACAAAAATCATGGCTCACATAGCTGACAGCCGTTTTACATAAACAATAGACTATCATGATTTATTAGCATACATCATGTGTTTGTTTTCCCTTATCCTGCCATTTATTTACCAACTTGAGCACAATTCATGACAATCACTATTAACTCCAGGGTCATTTTAAAAAGAAAAAAACTGCCATCTGCTCCCCCGAGAGAAACTTATTACCGTTACTGATGAAGATGAACCATAACTAATATTCTAAAAGAACTAACATTCTAGGGAAATCCATTTACGTCTTGTGTTACAAAGTATTGATTGTAACATCGGTCTAGAAAGACAGCAAATTGGATATAGCTGGTAATATTGCAGCTTATAATAACCAACATAAATGTACTTTATATATATAGTACAAACTATTGAACTTGTTTGCAAAACAGAGAGCAATTTTAGCAATGTACCATACAATTATTTATTGCACTCCAGCCCTGAAGGTTTTGCCATAAAGCTGAAAGGCTTAAACAAATTTCTGTGCTGTACTATCTCACAATAAATGTGTCCAAGAGTTTGTGACAAAATGTGTTTAAGAAGAAAGGAGAGGAAAACTGGTAATCTGCCTGAAGTAGATAACGTTTACTCTGAAATCAAATATATAGCTAGCAATCCCTTTAATTGAGAAAAATCAATGATAGACTGGCACTTATTGTGTTGGTTACACAACAGAAACTGTACTGAAGTAGGCTCTTCATCATATATGTTAGGTTTGAAAAGGTATAATTCCGTCCAAAGGATATTCAAAGGAAAATCCTCATTTTTTTGCATTAAAGGATAAATTAACTTTTGATCCTTTGGCATAGCTAATCAATGCCTAGAGCATCCCAGACCCCAACCAATATTGCTGCAGAGTTAACATACAACTAAATCCCTCTAAATTCCATAATCTGGCAGAAGCTGTGATGTCAATTGCTGGCCACACTAATGTAGCTTTCAACAGTTGTTATCTATTTCAGCTACTCAACCTAGCCCAGAAAGCACCTTAATCATGGCAATCATTTTTTCTCCAATGGGAGTAAAGAAAAAAAAAAGGAGTGCTGTGTCCAGTGGTCATAAAAACTGTTCCTAGCTGGTTTAGAATAATTTTCTTTGACATTTCTCACAGCTGATTCGTACTGTAGATGTAAAGGTAATTAGTGCTATGAGTTGTGTGTTTTCATAGCTGCTATCTTCCTAGCGCAGAAAATGGCCAGCATAGTGCAATTGGCCTAGTATCATACATAAATAGATCTCCGAAAGCAAGATCTTTGTAGATATCAAATGGAGAAGAATTGCTATGAATATTTGCAATTATGAGAAAATTGGGCAATAGGATATGTACAAGTAAATCACTCCACTTACATTTTAAGCATGAAGCTATTTCACTTGAGTGGAGTGAAAATAAACTAATTATAAAGGATACCTAAACAGAGATGCTATCCATTAATGTAGTCCAGGGCTGTCCAGTCCTCAAGGCCCAAGGTCCACCCACATTTTTTGCACAGATATAATTAATTTATGGGACTGAATCAAGAAAGGGATGGTTCATCAAGCAGAACACATTTCTCCATTTCTCTTTCCATCCTAAACACTGGCATGGATAGGGCTCTTGAAGACTATAGCTGGACAGCACGTTTGTAGTCATTAGGTTGAGATACAAGGAGAAGCATAGAAGCAAAACATATACAAAGCAATAATTGCCAACTAAAACAATCTTTCACATTGCTTCAGGTGACAGCTTACATACTGATATGTGTTTAGATGAACTATTTTGCCAACCTGTTCTGTTCTGTGGAAAGGGTAGAAGTGAAAACAAAGAGGAAGTGACTCCTTGCAGCTTGCAGAAGTTATTTCAATAGCAGTCAGCCAAGTATGATCTAAATCTGTGGAATGCTCAAAAAGTGGCCATTTATGTTTGGGGCACCTGTAATCACGCTATATTTTCTCCAAAACATTCAGAAACAATCATTTTGTGACAAAATCTAGTGTGTGTGTGTGTGTGCGTGTGTGTGTGTGTGTGTGCGTGTGTGTGCGTGCGTGTGTGTGCGTAACTGCGTGTGTGTGCGTAACTGCGTGTGTGTGC
The DNA here is from genome assembly GCF_040937935.1 of Hyperolius riggenbachi. Taxonomy (NCBI): domain Eukaryota; kingdom Metazoa; phylum Chordata; class Amphibia; order Anura; family Hyperoliidae; genus Hyperolius; species Hyperolius riggenbachi. The sequence goes on from NC_090646.1 coordinate 437,087,802, forward strand.
GTGACTGTGTGTGTGTGTGTGCGCGTGCGTGTGTGTGCGTGTGTGTGTGTGTGCGTGACTGCGTGTGTGTGTGTGTGTGTGTGCGCGTGTGTGCGTGTGTGCGTGACTGCGTGTGTGTGCGTGACTGCATGTGTGTGTGTGCACGCATGCGTGCATCTGTATGTGTGTGTCTAAGTAAAAGCCAAGGTATTCAAAGCAAATGACAGGAAGCAGTTAATCACTGGTCAGGATCAATGTGGTGGATTATAAAAAAAAAACTCATTTCAAGAGATTTAGCATGACAAGCTCACAATAACAAAAGACCAACGTAACTTTGCCCCATGGTAATGACAGAGAGTACAGAGTTAGAGAGTACATTAGAAAATGAAAAAAATAATAAGAAACAATTGCTTATGCTATTGAAAATTAAAAAAAAATGATCATGTTTGCAATCCTCCCAAAATATTATGTACACATGCAGCCAGACAGCATATATGAGCATCTAGAAATTGCTGATAATATAGGAAAATATTGTGCTTCCTCCTCACTCTCTCTCGCAAAACCCCTGTGCTACATCCTAAAATCCCCATGAGTCACACATCACTATGCTGCTCTCTGGTGTGTTACTTGCCTAAGCTGAACCTTCCCACTGGTTTATTTACTGAAGGAGAGGGAGGTTGATGGCTGTAACAGCAATCCCTTCCCCCTCCCAAATTGACAGACTTATCTACAGAAGGCTATTCTATGGCAATTACATGGTGGCCATCCTCCAGAAAATGAGGGTAACCAAACTGGAAGCCCCAGTATAACAATATTATTGAAATGATGGGGGCCTAGTTAGTATAACAGACATTACGATTATTATTGGTTTATATAGTACCAACATATTATGTGGTGCTGTACAGAGTAAGAAAAAAACATGGGGTACATATTAATCAAGCCAATGATATACACAAAATGTAGACATTGGTACATCATTCAGACTTGGTGGACATAGTAATTACTGTAAAAAATTTAACATGATGAACAAAATGTATAGCAAATTCCAAGACAATTCCAAATTTCAAGACACAAAGGATGAGAGAGCACTGCCCTTGTTAGCTTATAACCTGAAGGATTTGGAAGAAACAAGAGGTGGGGCAATATATAATATGCATACTTAGAGGCAGTGTGTTATTAACCCATTCAGGTTCCGTCGTTTTCACGTGAGAAATGTTCACCTCCCATTCATTAGCCTATAACTTTATCACTACTTATCACAATGCACTGATCTATATCTTGTTTTTTTCCGCCACCAGATAGGCTTTCTTTGGGGGGGGTACATTTTGCTAAGAGCACTTTACTGTAAATGCATTTTAACAGGAAGATTAAGAAAAAAATGGAAAAATTCATTATTTCTCAGTTTTCAGCCATTATAGTTTTAAAATAATGCATGCCTCCATAATTAAAACTCACGTATTGTATTTGTCCATATGCCCCGGGTATTTCACCGTTAAAATTATGTCCCTATCACAATGTATGGCGACAATATTTTATTTGGAAATAAAGGTGCATTTTTTCCATTTTGCATCTATCACTATTTACAAGTTTAAAATAAAAAAAATATAGAAATATTTCATCTTTACATTGATATTTAAAAAGTTTAGACCCTTAGGTAAATATTTACATGTTTTTTTTTTTATTGTAATGTTTTGTTTTTTTTATACTAAACATTTTATTTGGGTACTTTTGGGAGGGTGGGAGATAAACAATAGATTTATAATGTAAATGTGTGTTAATTCTTTTTTTTTTTTTCAGGTGTAGTATTACATTTTGGCCACAAGATGGCGGCCATGAGTTTGTTTACATGACGTCACTCTAAGCGTAGCACGCGCTTAGAGTGACGCATCGGGAAGGAGACGGCCAGAAAAAGCTCAGCTTCCGAGAGAAGCTGTCGCTTTTTCAGCGGGGGAGAGGAATCAATGATCGGGCGCCATTCCTTGGCTACCGAATCCGTGGCCGGGAGTGCGCGTGCACGCGCACGATCGGCCGCGGGGGTGCGCGGTAGCGCGCATGGTTCCTGGACGTAGAAACTACGTCCAGGAACCATAATAGGTTAAGTTATATTTAGTAAGGAGGACAACTTGGCCAGAGGTTGAAGGGGAATTAGCTAAGTTAGAGCATATGTGTGACAATCTGTCAGCTAGAGCACTGGGATCTGATTACGTGATTATCTGCAGTACAAACACTAATGCAGATGTAAGAACTAGGTAATCAGTATCTTCCTGATGGTAAATCAGCGGAAGGCTCACTACTGATGTTAGCACCTGAAACGATCAGACGAGATAAGTGTCACACCCAGCGCCTTGATTATTGGGGATCCGCAAAATCACCAATAATACAAGGACAGACCCGATTATATAGCAATCTGCGGAATTGCTTATAATGCGGGCTGCTCAGAACAGGGTAATCGACACACGAATAAATGTGGTAACAATCAATGCAGTATCAATTCACAACTTAGTGGAAATATTCACCACCCGGCGATTCCTCAGAGGTGTGGTTACCTCTGAATGGGAACCCCGAGTGTGAGATCCCCCAAAAGGGCAGAGGGAGAATCTCGGCCTCTAGCAGTAACGGTCTGCTAGGGCAAGCGTCTCAGAGAGGCAAGCCTCAGATAGAACCCTACAATGGGAGACGTTCCACTGAAGGGAGAAAGGTCAGACAGGCAGAGGTTCGGCAACAGTACAGGCAGCAACGGTACAGAGACGTGAGACAAGAGGATAGTCAGAAACCAAGCCAATAGTCGGTAATGGTGCGGGCTGGCAAGGTACAGAAACAGAAGGCTGATTCAGAGTCGGTAAACAGGCAGGGTCGGCAACTTGAATCAGATAGGCGGAAGTACTATAACAATTAGAGATAAGGATAGTCAGGGATAGCCAGAGTCATACACAGGTAAACAATCTTATACAATCCTAATCTGAGGTGTGAAGTCCTTCGTTTCGACACCTGGGATCTAGTCTAAGGTCTGAGCGCTAACACAGAAGTATTCACGGCAGCAGACAACTTGCTACTGACAAGCAAGTCCTATATGTAGCCAGAGAGCTGCCCAGTGCTGCCCCAGAGCCCCAGCCAATCCAAGGACCTGCTGGAGTCAGCTGACCGGCCTGGTCAGCTGACTCCCCTTCTGGATGCATAAAGTTCCTGTCTCCTCGCACGTGCGCGCGTAATGCAGGGACACTGAGCCGGCGACGGAGCGGATGACACCCCAGGCAGCAACCGTGCGGCGGAGTCCGCCGAGCTCACGGACTCCGCCGCCTGCCCTACTCTGCCCGCCGGCCGGGATGCAGAGGCTCCCACTTGTGATGTGGAACCCGCCGCCACGTGCGTTCTGGCGGCGGTTCCGCTAGTTATTACAATATGCTTGACAAAAACTGAGTTTTAAGGGAGAGCTTAAATATTTCAATGGTTAAAGAGTAGTGATGAGCATGAATTTTTTATAATCATAATTTTGCATTGTAATTCACAATTACAATGCAAAATCATAATGCAAAATTTTAGGGAAAATCATAATTCATTTCATTTGTAACAGTAATTAATAATCATAATTTTATCACGATCCCCTGATGACGCTAGTTTGCAAAACCGGTCTGGAAGGAGACAGGCGGCACCTTTATACTGTCCTTTACGGCTGACCCATACACGCGGGCAACTTTCTCGGGGTTCCTATTGCATCGGCCCCGTATGTAAGTTTTGTTTTTATGCTATTTTTTATGCTGTTTTTACTATGAAAACTCTATATTAAACGGTTTACACTTAGAGTTGCCGTTTGTTTGTTTTTTATGATGTTTACTACTGATATCCATTCGTGAGATGAATCATCGCTGAATTGGTGGATCCTGGACAGACTGAAGCTTCCTGATGTCCTACCAAATCATTGATACAACCTTATAATGTGGTATGGCATGAAGAGAAAATTGGAGGCACTGAGCTTGCAAAAGATATACCTTTAATCCACGGTGGAAGGACACATCAGGGTGTACAGTGGGGGTGAGGGAGGCCTGACAGCTGTTTCGCTTTAGAACAAAGCTTCCTCAGAGGCCAAGAAAGGAACAACTTAACCCAAGTGCAGTCAGCAATAAATGGTCTCACTTACCGCTCAGAAGACGGTGTACAACGCCCACCCGCGGCGGATGCGGTGGTCGGCAAATTGGCTCCGCCTACCGGAAGTGACCTGCACGCTGCTCAAACCAATCGGTGAGCTGCGAGTCTCCCCGCTACCCACGCGTCAGTACTTCCGCAATCCGCGTCATCGCCTGCCTCTCCGCTCGCTACTATTGGTGGACGCGTTGCCATGGAGTTCATCAACCATGCTGCTAAACACAAGGGGACAATTCCGTCTAAATTCAATAGACATGTATTAGGTCAGAATAACTTTTTGCACATAAGAAAACAGAAAATAAACAATAAGCAACCATATACCCAGGCAAGTGCCATCAAATATATTTGCTGACTGCACTTGGGTTAAGTTGTTCCTTTCTTGGCCTCTGAGGAAGCTTTGTTCTAAAGCGAAACAGCTGTCAGGCCTCCCTCACCCCCACTGTACACCCTGATGTGTCCTTCCACCGTGGATTAAAGGTATATCTTTTGCAAGCTCAGTGCCTCAAATTTTCTCTTCATGCCATATCACAGTGCTTTGTTCTGAGGTGCACGTGCATGTTATGAATACAAAATCCGGTGAAGCGGACCTGTGCCTTGCTGTTGATGTCTAGTGCCAGTCTTTTCCTCTCATTGTTGTGGAACCTTATAATGTGGGTTGTCACCAGCTGGTAAGTCTCCTTCCTTTTTCTGGGTATCGATGAATGCAAAGCTGTGCCATGACCCCAATATTTATTGTGGTGGAGATTTGCCTGCTTTTATTCTTTGTTGAAGACTCGTCTTCTGTTTTTGGACTCTGCACTGTTCATTTATAATTTACCTGTTTGTGAACTCTGGACATTGTCCTTCTCTCAGCAGCAGCTGCTTTGTTTCCTTGGTGCTGATACACATATGCAAAATAAAGAATTGTTAAAAAAGAGCTTGTGATTAATTTTTGCTGAAAGCCAGCATTTCTACTTTGCTCTAAAAGATTCCTCACAGCTTGAAAGCTACTATCCCAGAAAAAATTCTAGCAGAACATCACTGAACTGGATAAACAAAGCACTTTCTCCTGCTATTCAGCTTCAAATCCGCATCCAAAATGAAGATAACAGTATCTTTTTGCTTGTTAAACACAAATGTATCAACACTGGAATGTAAACAAACACTCTCTGAGAAACTGTCTCTGCTTCAGGCACACACAGTGTTCAAAATAGCTCATTCAAAGATTTTAACCATTTCAGCCCGCGTTATTTTTCACTTTATGGACGAGAGGAATTTTCACCTATCAGAGCTCCTCCCATTCATTCCCCAATAACTTTATCACTACTTATCACAACCAAATGATCTACACTTTCTTTTTTCTGCCACCAATTAGGCTTTTTTTGGGTGGTACATTTATGCTAAGAATTATTTTATTCTACATGCAATTTTATAGGAATAATAAGAAAAAAATTTCATTTTTCAGACGTTATAGTTTTAAAATAATTCATGCTACCATAATTAAAATCTACACATTTCATTTGGCCACTTGTCTCAGTTATTGCAACGTTACAATTATTTCCCTAGTACAATGTATGGTAACAATATTTTATTTAGAAATAAAGGTCCACTTTTTCAGTGTTACATCCATCACTCATTTTAAGCCCATTATTTAATAATTATATGCCCTCTTGACATAGATATTATTTTTTTTCTCTTAAAGTCAGTAGGTGTGTTTTACTATTTGGCCACAAGATGTCCCTGCTGAGCAAAAACCTATTAGCGTACTTTGTACGCTAATAAGATACAATGTATCACTGCATTGTAACTAGGGGAAGTGACGTAGAAGTGACTTAGGCTTCCATCGGAAGCCTCCGATCACAGTGGCGGCGGGGAGATTATAAATGGAAACATTGTTTCCATCCATTAATTTAATTATCGGGCGACGGAAACTGGCGTAAATCAGCGGCGGGAGATAGCGCGACGGCTGTAAGTAAGAATAAACACTGTTTTTTTTACCAAAAACAGTGTTTATTCTTGGCGGACATGCTCGGATTGGCACAGAGGACTTTTGTCCCCTGCAGCCAATCCGTCCTGCTAGCAGCAGCAGCCCAATCGCGGGAATTGGCCTGCACGATCGCCTGCAGACACCCCAAACTGCAGTACCGTGACTAGTGAGCCTCTGCGGCTCTAGCTGCTGCCACTGCAGACGTGAAGCTCATGTCCGCGCTGCTGAAATGGTTAATATATAATAAAAAGTAGTTATAATAGAAAAATAATACAATGCAATGCCAGCTTTCAGGGCAAGATAAACTACACTTTGGAAACATGTAATTTGTAAACAGACAATATTACTTATGCACAAAAGGAAATATGATAACTGTATGAGTAATAAAAAGTAGGAAAACACATTTTTTTTTAAATGTTCTGTCAGAGTTTCAGACCTCTTTAAAGGGACACTTAAGCCAAATAAAAAAAAATAGTTTTACTCACCTGGGGCTTCTACCAGCCCCCTGAAGCTGTCCGGTGCCCACGTAGACTCGCTCCAATGCTCCTGCTTCGGCAACAGGAGCCAACAGGCCAGGAACGCAAGTGATTCTTCACGTTCCTGGCCGTAATAGCGCCCTCTATGCTGTTATAGCATATATCATATAACAGCATAGAGGGCGCTATTACGGCCAGGAACGCGAAGAATCACTCGCGTTCCCGGCCTTTTGGCTCCTGTCGCTGAAACTGGAAGTGGCTGCCGGCGGGGGCAGTAGCATCGGAGCGAGTCTACATGGGCACCAGACTGCTTCAGGGGGCTGGTAGAAGCCCCAGTTGAGTAAAACTATTTTTTTTTTAATTTGGCTTAAGTGTCCCTTTAAAAATGCAAAGGAAAAATATTTTTTAAACTCAGATACTAACTGCTAAATTAAGCACAACATTATGCAAAATTACAAATGGATTACACAAAATCAATTGAATTTCCAAATTGTAATTACTGTACATATTGCAGTAATTGTGAAAAACTACACACAATTTTTGCATTATCATAATAGCAGATTGCGATCATCACTATTAAGGAGTGATGGATGTTTTTTGGAAGGAGAATCAGAGGAGGGGAGAGGCTTTTGAGAAATCTTGTATATGCAAATGTGACCATGTGCAGAGCAGAGATTGAGTTTTGGTTGGTATATGGAAACTAATGAGGCATGTGCAGGATAGAGATTGTGGAGAGATTTGTAGGTTAGAATTAAGAGTTTAAGAGTTTAATCCTCCGGTTAATTGGCAGCCAATGAAGAGCTTGACAGAGAGGAAGAGGAATAAGAAAGATTGGAGGGCTGCCATTCTGATAGTTGGTAGTCCACAAAGTAGTATGTTACAATAGTCCAGACAAGACATTATAAGCGCATATACTAACATTTTAGTTGTGTTCTGAGTGAGAAAAGGTTGGATGCGAGCTAAGACATCAAGCTGGAGATGACAGGAACAGGTTAGAGCTAGAGATGGCCCGAACCTCCGATTTTCTGAGTTTTCGTATGGATGAGTGGGATACACACCAAAAGTCCCGGGGAAAAATCTGGATTTGACGCAAAGCAACGTTTTAAGGGCAGAAATCCCATTGCATGCTAAATTGGAGGCCTAAAGTGCTTTAAAACAACTTGCATGTGTATACATCAATCAGGTAGTGTAATTAGTGTACTGCTTCACACTGACAGACCAAACTCACTGTGTAACGCACCGCAAACAGCTGTTTGTGTAGTGATGGCCGTGCTGGACTGGTGCGCACCATGGCCAGAGTGCAGGCCATGGTGGTTTTCAAGCCTATATGGTTGCCAGGCTGAGGCAGCTCAATGACAGAACAGTGACTGTCCAGCTGATCGAATTTGGTCTGTCCACAATGAAGCAACGACCTTATTATCTTGGGTGTGCCCCCCCCCCCAGACACTCATACAGCCGGCGGTCATTGCTTCATTGTGATACGCAAGCCCCTTCACTGCGGCAAAGTAACAATCATGAAGGGGAATTGACACATGTACATGGCTTTTATTTTGCAGTTGCAGCTGCAGTGCAGCCAGAAAAATTAGGCAGGCATGTACACAAACCAGAAAAATTATTATAGCGGCCGATGCTAAAAATTCGGGAATCCGCCTGGAGTCCTGGTGGACCCTGTTGATGGTGGCAGTCAAGCAGCCTGCAAGCAGAGATGCTGTGTGGGAACCGACTTAGTCTTGGGGCAGCCAGTCACACGGCGTGCAGGCAGAGATGCTGTGTGTGGGGACTGACTTAGTATTCAGGCAGGCCTGGCCATGCTTTGCAGACCAGGCATCCGTGGTCAGATGGACCCTTGACCCAACGCTGTGTGCCAGAGATGTCACCACTTGCCTTTCAACATCACAGTACAGTTTAGGTATCACATTTTTTGAGAAATAATTGCGGCCTGGTATCTTCCAGTGCAGTGTGTGGCTTTGCTTTTGTGTGCTGCTTTTCCTCAGGTGGTCATCCCATTGCAGTTTGTGCTTTGTAATCATGTGCCTTCGTAAGGTAGTTGTCCCTACGTGGGTCTTGGTCTTTCCATGATTCAATTTTCGGTGGCAGAGAGTACAGATGGCATTGCTCTCATCTGAGGCACACAAAAAAATTTCCACACCGCTGAGCCCTTAGGGTGATGGCACTTTGGTGGTGGCGGCCGACTGAGTGTTAAGTGGGGTGCCAGAATCAGAGCAGGAGGAGGAAGATATCCTTAAGCTAGAGATAAACGCAATAACCAGAGTACTGGACAATAGGCAAATCTATACAGTTGGTGCAGCTCCTTCTATATGTATTTAGCTATCTCTCACAGAAGGTAGCGCTAACACAACCTATTACAATACATTCAGTGCTCTAATAAGTCCCAAGCCAGACAATATATCCTGCGGTGAGTGCACATAAATCCACTGTGCTATGTTGCGTCTTCACAGTTAATTCCACCACCACACCATGTGGAAACAGACTCACCAAATGGAATGACCTCAATCAGGTCTAGTTGCACCTTGGGACACTTAGGGCCATCCCCCACCTCCTCTGGTGACGTCTGTTTGTCCTAGATTGGTCTTCTATATATGCACCTCCTTATGTATAGTATTTCCCTCAAATGGATAAAAAACTCCACATAGTGTAAAACTGTAAAAATGTATTTAACTATAAAAAGCAATTGCACTTACAATATGCTGACTTGTGTGCTAGTAGGGCACAGAGTTTTGTCACGGGCTCTCCCCCGTTTAAGCTGGGCTCCGGCTACCGAGTTTTTCCCCTCTGTGGCTGTCCCCAGTGTCCGTGCGCGCTGCAGTCACCTCTACCACCTCGGGTTACGGCTCGGTTTCCCACGCTAGATTGTATCATAGCCTCTTACTTCCGGACCTAAGCCCCGGAAGCCTAACTAAGCTTTCCCTATAGCTCTCTCTGCAGCAGCCCTCCCTTCTCTAATTACTGCAGGCACATGAGTGAGTCCAATGCCTGACGCTGCCTACCTTTTATAAGGGGAGGGGGGGCTACAGGAGGGAGTGTAGCCTGATTGGCTACATTGTGCCTGCTGACTGTGATGTAGAAGGTCAAATTTGACCCTAATGATGCACTATGGGGGCGAATCGAACTTTCGGAAAAGTTTGTGGTTCTCCGCGATCGCGAACCCCGGAAGTTCGGCGGTTCCCATTCGCCAGCGAACAGTTCAGGCCATCTCTAGTTAGAGCAAAAATGTGAGGAACAAATAAGAGAGAGAAATCAAATAATACCACTACTAACAACTTGCTTTGGCAACTGAGGTTATATAGGTGCTATTAACATTAGGCAGAGAAGTAGACTGAGACTGTGAAAAAATGATTTGTTTTGTTTTACTCATATTCCTAAGTTTTAGGAAGTTAGAGGCTATGAAAGAGGATAAAGCAGCAATAAAATCTGTTGGGGTCTTTCCTTAATGTTATTGAGTGAAGAGAGGGGAAGGAAGATTAACAATCTTATACAGTTACAGTAGGTTTAAAACTTGAACAGAACACCTCTATACAGAGCTGTATGTGTGGATTTTCTCAGAACACTCCTATTTCCTGTCACATCTCCAAAATATACTTTTAAGATAATATGCTTTCCCTAAATTTGGCCATGAAATTGAGAACATACATTAGACTATGACTATGACTGGGACATTACATTGTGAGCCACTCTAAGGCACAGTTAATGACATAAATTGAGCAATGTACCCTAGAAAGTGCTGCAAAAAATAACACTATACTAAAGTATTCTGTAGTATCAAACACATCAATGATGCAAACTAGAAGCAACATCATGTACAGCTGAATATAGCAATTCTACAACCAATGGGATCAACATAAACAATGTAATATATTTTAATTTATTTTGGGCCCATTTTTCTTCACAAAATCAGTAACAATCAGTAAAGCCTCATTGTTTCTACCTATGACATATAATGTATTGTATTGCTAATATTGATACAATATGCTTTATCAACACAAGTGATGAAGCTGGAAGAATGAAAAGGAACATGACACTATGTAATTTTTCATGATACATAATGTGTTGGTGGTCTTGCAAGCATACAAATATTATGTGTCACATTATGGCTACATAATTTATGGTGTATTAACAAGAAAAAAATCAAGTTGCTGTATATCCATGCCAACACATAGCTCTGACCATGAGTAATGATACTGAGATTTCAAAGATCTGTGTAATAATAGCTTATTGAAATAAATGTCTGTGGCAGAGTTGTTAATTTCATTTGTCCTTCACTGTGAAATTACATGGAGAAAAACCTACAAGTTACTGTACATGTATATATATATATATATATATGTGTGAAATTCAATAGATATTAATAATTTTGAGTTAATTTTAGCTTCATTTATTTAAAGTGAACCTCCGGACTAAAAATCTACTCAGCAGCACTGAAAAGGCTTAGTGTTTCATTAACAGTTTCACAGCATCAGAACTTTGTTTTTCTTACCAAAGCATCATTTTTAGCTGCATTTTTAACTACGCTCCACCCATCAAAGAAAAAAAGCCCGGCTTTTTTTTACCTGATGCTGTGCAGAGCATGATGGGATTTCCTATGTTGTTATTCATGTTGCCTAGCAACTGGGAGAGGTGCTCAGCACACAGGACAGTTGGAGCGGTGTCTCATGCTCCCTGTCACCTCCTTTCAACCAAAAAGATGGTTGCCATCATGAAATCAAACATTTGCCTGTTCTTTTAAAACAGTGTGGGTAAGAGATGATATTATCTATCTATTTTAATTAACATAACTAATGTAACTTAATGACAGTATGTTTGTTTAGGCTGGAGTTCCTCTTTAATGTTATTTGTGCAGCTTGGAATTGGACCAAACAAATGCCACATTTGATTATTTTGATTGGTTTGATTCCAAGCTGCGTACATTTTCAAAAATTTTGCATCAATTTAAAACTATTAACATCTCACTGGCCATCTCTAGCAGGCAAAATAAAAAAAAAGTCACCACGAAGCACAAACTCTGGACAATGTGGGCGCTGGAGGAAGCAGATATATACACATTGCTGGAGCTAGGGAAATTGCATTGGGGATAGTGGCTGGCAGGGTAAGTTACCATGTGTATGCATATGCGTGGTGTAGATTAGTGTTAGGAGTAGAGAGGAATAGGTTAGTGTTAGTCTTAGATAGTGGTAAGGGTTATGAGTAGGTAAGGGGGAATCAGTGTTAGGCTTAGACCATAGGCACCCATACTAATTGGGGCCACAAGAGAAAATTTTGGTGTCAAAGGTGCCCGATAAAATAGCAGGCATCAGGGACACCTGCTATGCCGTGGCCCATTGTGGTGCCCAGATTGGCCCTGGATCCTTATAATTTTTTTGCCGTGAAGGTGGTGTGTGTATCAGTGGGTTTGCAGCCGGGGCATCATAGATGGGGGGTTAGTTAGGGTTAGGCGTTGCTGGTGGGGTCAGTTTGGGTTAGGGAGGGCTCATGCAACAATAGGATTAGGTTGAGCAAGAGTAAAATAAAAGATACCAATATTTTGCTACCAGAATTAGCACCGCCCAATAATAGAATATCAATCATTTTCTCTTGTGCCCAAATTTCCCTAGCACCCATTTTGCATTCTGTTGTAAATCCTAAGAGTAGCAAGAGGAAGCAATATGGCCCATAGAATAGCGCCACACATATATGTAGAAAAGTATAAACAATTTATTAATCCATCATAACACTATGTAAAGAAATAAAACCATTTTAAAAAGCGATGTCACACACCTCGTGCAATGTATACACCTATGCATAGAATAATATTGCATCCTGGAACCACCCATGAGAACATCAATAAACTAGACTATCACTTGAGGTGTTCACAATAGAGCTTCCCCAGTGACTGAACCCGGGTGCAGATGCTGCTTATATAAAGTGCAATGTCTGTGCATAGAAATTCAGGCATCCATAGTTATCAGCAAAAAAACATAAAGATGAACAAAAATGAATCATAAACCTGTGAAAATATAGACCAGATTTGGATCACATCTGGATAAACATACAATAGCAGGGGGATGCAGAGTTTTTGAAAAACAGTGAGTATGATGCTGAGGGCAATGGTGCAGAGAGCAATAAACAGTATACTTCACTGAGAAAGTATGGCAGCCACAAGGTGTGCGACAGGGGGAGGGAGCCCCCAGCAGACCACTCCACCGGTATCGCAGCAGTCACACCACTTTATCAAGAGAGGGGGTGCTCCAGGCCTTAGTGTTAAATCATAAGAGTAGCTAGCAAGATTACCTAAGTCGGTGTTTTATATTACTTTCCTGTAACTTCTCACACACCTTGCATTGGGTAAAATGGAGAGCCATGCCTGATCACTGTTGCTATATAAAATCACAAGCAACGGCAATTCACTCCTGCTAGTCTTCCTCTAACCTCTACACAGAACCAAACAGCTCATTGGGAAAAGCTATTTAACTACCTGCGGACCGAACGAGTATGAATCTATGGCGGGCAGGGGGCGCTGCAGTTCTGATCGGACGTAAACTTTACGTCCCATTGACCGCATGCCCCCGCCCATCCCCGCCGCTCTGTCTGCTCTGCCCCCGCCGCAATGTGATGCCCTGCTGCCTCTATAACGGCAGAGCACTGTGAGCCAGGCAGGAGCCGTTTTCATTGGCTCCTGGCCCTGTCATTCATTTAAGCCGTTCCCATTGGCTTACATGGAGTGACAGGGTCAGGAGCTAATGAAAGCGGTTCCTGACCGGCGCACAGCGCTCTGCCTTCATAGCGATATCAGAGAGAGCAGCCTGCGGCAGGGACAGAGCGGCGTGTCCGGAGGGAGCGACGAATGATTCGTCGGGAAGCGGCGGTTTGCTGGACCAGCACCCTCTGGTCCTTAAGGGGGCAGAGGGTGCTGGTCCCGAAGGGGTTAATCAAGGATTATTTTGGTAGGCATACTAACAACATGCCGAAAGAAGGTGAAAGAAAAGTGAGTAGAGGTATAATAACCAGTTCGGCCTATCTGGACGAACTTCCTCGTCCAGATAGGCACTGCTGCTCCCACCGCATGGTGCACGCAATCGGGCGTGCTCCCGCGCGCACACCCACCACCCGCCGCTAGCCCCCCGATCAGTGAATGGAATATAATTCCCATTCATCAATCTAATTTCCCAGCAGAAATACCGACGCTTTCTATCCATTTCTGCCCCCAGGAAACTTCTCCTCTGAATTTTAGTTCCTGGATGCGAGATCGTTCGCATCCAGGACTTTTTTCACTGTGGCCATCTTGTGGCCAAATAGTAAACTGCACCCACATACATTTTTAATTAAACAATTTTATGATTTTACATTTAAAATAAGCAGTTTCCCTCCCACACCAAAAATTGCCCACATACATTTGGTATTAAAAAAAAAATTAAAAAAAATTACACTAAAAACAAAACAAAAACAACATAAATAGTTACCCAAGGGTCTAAACTTTTTAAATATGCATGTCAAGAGAGTATGTTATTATATTATTTAAATTTATAAGCTTATAAATAGTGATGGACGCAAATTGAAAAAATGCACCTTTATTTCTAAATGAAATATCGGCACCATAAATTGTGATATGGACATCGTTGAAATGGTGTAATAACCGGGACAGATGGGCAAATAAAATACATGGGTTTTAATTACGGTATTAATTTCAAACTATAATGGCCAAAAACTGAGAAATAATGATTTTTTTCATTTCTTTCTTAATCTTTCTGTTAGAATGGATTTAGAAAACAATAATTCTTAGCAAAATGTACTACCCAAATAAAGCCTAATTAGTGGCGGAAAAAACAAGATATAGATCAATTCATTGTGATTAGTAGCAATAAAGTTATAGGCGAATGAATGGGAGGTGTATGTTGCTCGGATGCATGAGATTTTCGGCACTGCGGTGCTGAACCGGATATTATCATTGCTATTAAACTCATTCTTTGTTTACTCAATGAATTGCAGTTCTGATTTTTACTTCTTTAACATACTGGCCTATCAACCTTAGTTCTAATAGTACTATAATGCTATATAATGCCTATAAATTATTTCAACAAACAAAGTATAGGAGGAGCACCACAAATGGTGATAGTCTTCGAGTGTGCCCTGGTCAGGGCCTCAGTGCCCTAAGAGGCCTGCAGCAATCCACAAGACAAGTAGGACCGGCACCACTCTTGCAAAAAGTATCAATGCTCTTTTATTGTCAACAAGGCATAGCAATGACAGACGCTGTTTCGGGACTCAGCCCTTTCTGAGTCCCGAAACAGCGTCTGTCATTGCTATGCCTTGTTGACAATAAAAGAGCATTGCATTGATACTATTTGCAAGAGTGGTGCCGGTCCTACTTGTCTTATAAATTATTTCAAGGAAGTCATATTTTTAAAAAGGAATCAGCAAAGTAATCTTCCATATGTCTTACCAACTTTTTTCAAGTTTGAAATATGGCCAGATCTAAGAATTGAAAAAAGTGGAAAGAAAAACCTTATAGTTCAAAATTGCAAGCATTAAAGTAAATGTGTGAAGTAAAAATACATTTATGAAATAGTTAATTGTATGTGACATACAAATGGTAAATAGAACACCAGTACCACTGGAACAAGACTGTTATTAAATGAGGTTGAAAAGAAAAAGGAGGATGGCGTGTGGCACTTCCCACCTCAATCGTGAGTGAATAAGCTCCACAGCGCAAAATATGTATATATATCGCTGGCCTGCTAAGGTCTGGCTGTTAACCTCTGGCTAAGTCACAATAACGCGTGACCAAGCGTCGATCAGAAACGGCCGTCGCCCCACCATCTAGTGCCCGCACCTACCTCCAGTATTGCTGAGCCTGCCTCCATGGACACGTAAGAGGTGTATACACCACGGTTTTGCACATTGGACTGTACCATGTATTGAAGTGTCAAAATTGGCTGTTTCCTTGATGCACTGGCTGTCACTTTTGAGGACAATAAATCCATATGACAGAAGGTGCACGCTTCAGCTTTTTTTCTGATTTATCACTATGTTATTAAATGAGTCAGTAGGATATTTTTGCCACACTGAGGATTATGTGGCCACTTTGCTGATAACATCTACCAAAGAAAGAAAGAAATCATGAAAGATGGTGAAATGAATCACTTACCATCCCTCCTGTTAAGCCTTGCAAATCCTGCGCTGTGTGTTGTGGAGAGTTCTGATGAGCTGCTGAAGGATGACTGAGGCAAGGAGGACACAAGCTGACCATCACAGTCATCTAAGTAAAAAATAAGAAGTGCATTAGCAACCCACAGTCATACATTTTCCATATTCCTATATTCTCACAAGTAAATACTGAGTGATACTGAGACCAGTCACACTTTTTGCATCTTGTTGTGTGCTTTTTTAGCATTTTTCTCCACAATAAACTACATGAAAAGCACATAAAGGGCTCAGGACTACTTTTATTGAAAATGTATCAACAAAAGAAAAACAAAAACATGGTTCAATTGCATGTAAAATATATTTTACTTTCATAACAAAATAAATACAATGTCAAAATTTCCACACTCATTGATAATTGCAGGTAAAATCCATTTTAATGTTATAAAAAGAAATGTCCTTTTTATCTGCACCCATTTTAGCACATACGGAAATTACTTTTCTTTACAGCATAGCAAAAGTACTAAGGCCACATTCACATCATGAAACGCGGATGGCCATGCATTCGGAATGCAACGCGTAGAAACGTAGGTGTTTGTATGCGTTGCGTGGCTGATCCCATTCACTTAAAGTGAATGGGTCAGTCGCGCGTTTTGTTAAAAAATGCGTGCAGCATGCGATCCCAGACTGCACTGGTCCGGAACACATGCGGTCCAGAACACATGCAATCTTTTTGATGCCGGGCGTGTCGGCCTCCTGCATGCGTTGCCGAAATCTGGACGGTCGGCAACGCGTGCAGTGTGAACCCATAATGTACCTTAATGTGCCCTGTGGAGAGTACTGTTACTATGAACCTGTGCAGAAATTACCACCCTGCTGCACTGAGCAAGAGGCGTAGGGCCATATTCACTAAATATTGGTTAAGTTGCAATGTGAAGAGAGGGCATGGAAATTTTACTTACACCAACTATGTAGTGCATATTGCGCAATTAGCATAACCAGTGTTACCTAGCTAATGCCCATATTACTAAGGTAATGTGTGCTATGCAGGTCAGAAGCACTGTGAAATGTGGTACGTTCTATATCAACATGAAAACAAAATAATCAAACTGAAAAATGTTTGCTGTTCATTCTTGCAGTACAGTATTTTGAGCCATACTGAAAGTCTCCATTCCTTAATCTCTTGCGGACCACATAGCTCTGGCCACTCAAAAACTAGAGCTGTCCATGCTCTTTGATGTGATTACTGTGGTTGGCTCACAGCAATCATGGGGTCAGGAGCCAATGCAGTTGGCTCCTGCCTAATATACAAAAGCTCTGCTGTCAGCTTGACAGCAAAACGAGCAGATGCAGTGACACGCATAGTGGCAAGAATGGCGAGACTAAGCAGACCGCGCGGCAGTGATGATTGAAATCTATGCCCTGGCAGGAATAATAGCTCCAAAACCGGGTGAAGATTTTAATCAGCAAGATCTGGAATTTCAAGCTCATAAAAACATTCTTAACAGGCATGTAGTAAATAAGCCATAAGTAAAGGCCATGGCTTTGAATGGTATATTGACTTGTCAAAAATGGCAGTAGCAGAAAAAGAAGTGATGTTTCATATTGTTTCAAAGTTTCAGTAGTGGGTTAAGAAACATATGTTGACATAAATTTGACAAAAAACATGGTAAAAAGGCCAGTTAAAGTCTTTGAAAATTATACCCTTAGCGCCATTCTTTCAGCTTAAATGCCAGGCTAGGTAGAGTGACCAAATGCCTGTTGAGACCTTTACATATAGTTACATAGTTACATAGTTATTTTGGTTGAAAAAAGACATACGTTCATCGAGTTCAACCAGTACAAAGTACAACACCAGCCTGCTCCCTCACATATCCCTGTTGATCCAGAGGAAGGCGAAAAAAAAACCTTACAAGGCATGGTCCAATTAGCCCCAAAAGGGAAAAATTCCTTTCCGACTCCAGATGGCAATCAGATAAAATCCCTGGATCAACATCATTAGGCATTACCTACTAATTGTAGCCATGGATGTCTTTCAACGCAAGGAAAGCATCTAAGCCCCCTGGTATAGAGTTTGCCATAACGACTTCCTGTGGCAATGCATTCCACATCTTAATCACTCTTACTGTAAATAATTATTTCCTAAATAAATGGCTAAAACGTTTTTCCTCCATGCGCAGATCATGTCCTCTAGTCCTTTGAGAAGGCCTAGGGACAAAAAGCTCATCCGCCAAGCTATTATATTGTCCTCTGATGTATTTATACATGTTAATTAGATCTCCTCTAAGGCGTCTTTTCTCTAGACTAAATAAATCCAGTTTATCTAACCTTTCTTGATAAGCGAGACCTTCCATCCCACGTATCAATTTTGTTGCTCGTCTCTGCACCTGCTCTAAAACTGCAATATCTTTTTTGTAATGTGGTGCCCAGAACTGAATTCCATATTCCAGATGTGGCCTTACTGGAGAGTTAAACAGGGGCAATATTATGCTAGCATCCCGAGTTTTTATTTCCCTTTGAATGCATGCCAAAATTTTGTTAGCTTTAGCTGCAGCGGCTTGGCATTGAGTACGATTATTTAACTTGTTGTCGATGAGTACTTCTAAGTCCTTCTCCAAGTTTGATGTCCCCAACTGTATCCCATTTATTTTGTATGGTACTAGACCATTGGTACGACCAAAATGCATGACTTTACATTTAGTGCTTTAAAAAGTCCAGTTTAAAAAAATATCATGAGTACTGATGCAGTAGAGCTGAATGAATAAAAATTGACCCTTTTTTGCTGGTTGTCTGGCAAAATCCTAATATTCAAGGCGCAGAATGATGGGGCACATACAGAATACTCTGAAAAGATAGCAGCCCATTCATATGAAAAGTTATAACACTGTTTCTCAACATTACTTCAGCATGTATCCCCTTTTTAATGATGGGGCCAAGTTCTTCCTCTTGTAACTTGCATCATCTCAAGTATCCCTTGGCACCTATACATTAGTTTTGAGTACTCCATAATTGTGTTTGGCTTTCCAAATATTTACTTATGCTCCTAATGAACAAAAACATACTTATGTGGGCTTGCATCTATTTGAGATTTATCAGTGTTCTAGATTTCTAAGCTTAGTATAAAGAACTGACTGGACCAAATTCAAATACCCCTGAGCCCAACAAACTACCATACACCACATAATGAGTACCTATTGTACATTATAAAAGTTAAAGTGAATCCTAACCAGGCATCTTAAAAGTGTTGTATTAAACTTCAGCTAAACAAAAAGCGTATATACAGCTATAAAACAAGCTTTTCTAATTATTGTCTACATTGTACTAGAAAACATTTGTAGAGAATTCAATGACTTAGTCTGGGCTCGGAAAGCATGCATTGCTTTTTTGACTTTAATATTAAAAGTGCATATTACTTATATTTATAACAAAGTGTATTCTTTACCAATGCCAATCAAAATTAATTTAATAACAGTCTGCAGAATATATGCCTGAGCATGGCGCAGCTTTGGAGCACCAAAATCACTGTTGACTGATATAAGCTAAACAGAGGCCCCAGAAAGAATAAAATACATTAAAAACAGTTTACAACTGGGAGGCAGTGGAAGACTTACCTCCCAACAGAGGACACAATGGGTCTATTTCAGTATAGGACACAATTTTATTTGAATTTTACGCCACTTTGTTGCAACACGTCAAGCCCACTTCTTTAGGAAATAGGGGAGTAACTGAGAAGTCTCTCAGCTCATGGGCACCTCTATCTCCTGCAACTCCTCCTCAAAATGTTGTCTCCTGAAACAACCCTTTACATACTACCCTATAGTGGGCTCTCGGTTGTCTCCATCCCCTTCTCACCTTTTTGTATTCAAGGAAAATCACTGATGAGTTCTTATGTGTATGCAAGTCATAACCCCATAATATAATGATTAAAAGAATAAAGATTTAATTCCTTACACAAAGCAGACCAAAAATAAACAAAAGGGACATTTACAACTCCAGCTTGCCAATAGAAAAAAATAAAGCAGGGACTTTTGAAAAAAAAAATGTTTCCTGTAATTTTTCCTAAATTTACTGTAAATATAAAAATATGTTTGCCAAAGGAATGTTGCCTGGGGTGCATTTTCAAACTACATAAGGATGAACGAAACCAGTAATGGCAAGAGACAGTTGATAACAGAGAATAATGTCTGAAACAGCACACTGATAACAGCAAGCATGAAACTTCAAGTACAAAAAAAAAATAGGCACAGCTTTGTGAAATAGTTTTAGCAGCAAAACCCATGTTTTCACCATAAATGAATTTTTAACGAACTCTGAATATTACATAAATAGGAATTTTGCGAAAATCAGGAATTTTTGCTAAATTAAAAATAAATAAAACATGTAGCCCTATTTACTTACCATTAACGTAATCTGACAGTATCAAACACATTAAGTGTTGTTTTATGCCCAAGATTCAAGTGCTGGTCAGTGTCCAACTGCCTACTATAATCTAAAAGTCACTATCAATGAATAATTAGCAGTCTGATTCTGTTACCAATCAATATCCGACCCACTAATAGATCTAGATCTTCTGTATACATGATCACTGAACACGGATTGAACGTTGCTGTTTTTTATGTGTGTGTGTGTGTGTGTGTGTGTGTGTGTGTGTGTGTGTGTGTGTGTGTGTGTGTGTGTGTGTAAGGCAGTAAATAACAGGCAGGTATTTATTAGTCTGGGCTTTATATCTTTCTGTAGTTAGCATATAGGAGAACTGCAGCTGTAAAGGTATATATCTCACTTACTCTCACCAAAGCCATCTCAGGAACCATTGCTGCAGGTACCTACCCTGTGCATTAGTTGACTAACAGTCTAAAGCAGAGTGAAATGGTCACCTACCCGCTCCCCAGTCTGGCCTACATCTGAATTTTGCCAATTGTGTAGGCTGAAGACATGGCCTGCATAGATGGACAGGCTGTTCCAGAATTGGCTTCTAGCAAATAACACTGTGGAGACACCTGATGCATACACCATTACACTTACCTGCCACTGGCCTTTTGCAAGGGGTCTGGTTGGGATTTTCATTTAAGCCTGGGCTTAGTTTGCTCCAAATTTGATGCTACCTCACTTGATAACAGAGGTAAGGAGAGCATTATGTAATTATTTGGTACGTGTCTAAGAAACTATTTTACAGTTCACTAAGCATAATGCCTATACCTGGAGCCTGGAGTTGAACTTTTTAGATTTGATGCAAAGCCAACTATGTACAAACATACAACACTCAATATTATAAGTCAAGTAGCTGTAAGTAAAACATTCTGTATAGAGTCTTATATGTAGATGTCGAGGGCTGAATGAAATGGTATATTAACCACTTCACCCCAAAGGGGTTTTTACCCAAATGGACAAGAGCAATTTTCACCTGTCAGTGCTCCTCCCTAACACAACAAAATGATGTACACCTTGTTTTTTTCACCACCAATTAGGCTTTCTGTGGATAGTACATTTTGCTACGAATTTTTTTTATGCTAAATGCATTTTAACAGGAAAAATAAGAAAAAAAATTAAAAAAATCATTTCTCAGGTTTCGGCCATTATCGTTTTAAAATAAAATGTTCTCCTGTGGATAAAACCCACACATTATATTTGCCCAGCTGTCCCGATTATTAAACTGTTTAAATTATGTCCCTATCACAATGTTTGGCGACAATCTATTATTTGGAAATATAGGTGTTATTTTTCGGGGGGGGGGGGGGGGGGTTCTGTCTGGTCCATAATTACAAGCCCCTAGGTAGTAAGGTAATAGTAATATTCCCTCATAAAATATAGATAAAAAAGCTGAGTCCCTAAGGCAACTATTTATGCAATTTTTTTAACTGATTTTTTATTTATTTTATTTTTTGGGCAAGACTTTGGAAGTGTAAGTTATTTTTTTTATTAAAATGTATTATGTGTATGTAAATGTATGTGCCTGTATGTGTAATTCTACTTTTTGGCCACTGGATGGCGACATTGAACACTCTCCTGTTTTATAGGAAGTGTTCACTTTTTTTTTTTTACATTCTACTTAACTATGACTGTTTCCTGTTTTTGAGAATGGATGTGGCTGCTCCATTCATTCCAGGCATTGCGATTGGGTAGAGGAGCACTCGGTCCTTTTTCCTAATCACAGATCGTGGTGTCCCAATGGTTAACGGCAGCGGGGGGCGCACACACGTGCAAAGCGGCGGGAGCGAGCAACTTATTAAAACGTCCTGGAGCCGTTAACAGGCTCAAACAGGATGTTTTAATAAGTCAGCGTGTCTTAAAGTGGTTAAAAACAATAATTTACAAACCTTTAAAATGTTATTGCTTATGCAAGAGGTGCAAGTAAATATTACCTAATCACCAGCACTATTTCTTCTTGAGTGAATGTACACTGACTTCTTATTCCCATTTTACTTGTTCTGGTCATTTTTTACAGTCTACCTGATTTGGTCTTTCCTTAGAGACATCGTTTGATGAACAATTTACAGACTACAAGATTTTTATGTCTTTAAATGTATGTAATGACACCTGTCATTTCTGATAGAAGGCTCTTGTAAGATACAAAAATCAAGCTGACCAGATGTCGACCAGCTCTCTGGGTGTTGTAAGCCAACTGGGTTACACTTCTTCAAGAACTAATAAAAAATATCTGTTTTCAACATAAAAGACACAGCTAATGATTCTCATTCATAACATGTAACAGGTGGCTCAACAAGATTAATTTGAAAAAGTAACATAATGATAGACATAACTGGTTTTTACAAAAAAAAAAAGATAAGTAAGGTTGCAATATCTAACTGATGCTGTTGTTAAGTTTTATTTTTATGTGTAGACTATAAGATTTTTTAGAATACATTTTCAGGGTTGTTTTTTTTAAATATATTTTAGTGACATAGTAACACGGGTTATTTAAAGGTGAGTCAAGGGACTCCCATAAGCCCAGAACTGTATCCGTACCACTGGCTTTAGATGAAGGGTATTGGTTGGTATTTTAAATAATTTATCATCTCTTTCCATGTGTAGTAATGACCTGAGCTATTCGCGTACATTGTGTGGATTGAATTTGTCATATTGGAAATGAATTGAGGAAAACTCAGATCAATAATTTCATCAACTCTGTATGCATAGCTAGGAATGTAATACAGCTAACTATAATCAAAAGGTCGGGATTTAAATGACTCATGGAAGATTACTTTGCTTTCAACTTTTAGCAATAATAATAATTAGTGTCTTTTTACGTGAAATTTTTCCTCCATAAAATTGTTATAAATATATATATCAGAGCTGCACAAATCTGTTTGTAATGTAATGTTATTAAAATGTATCTTTCCAATTCATCTTTTAGCCAGCTATGAATTTTCCAAAAATGAGGATAATCTCAAACTGCAGTGTATTGCAAGCTTGGAATCTGTATTGTCTTTGTGTAGTATGTACAGTCTATAAACGTCCATCTTCCTGCATGATCGGTTAGCTGCGCAGGTCAGTAGCCTTTAATATTATGGATGAGCCTGAACAATTCCATAGGTTCGGGGGGGGGGGGGGGGTCCCAGCGCTGGATTGGTGGAGGCAAGCGGGATAAGGGAGCCCTCTCGATTATTCAGAGGCTTCCATCTACTGAGGTAAGTACCCATTTAGGGCATTTGTTCCCTTCAGGTTTCTTAAAGGTCCATAACCACACTAGATAAAAGTCATGGGGGGGTACTGTGAGAGAACGCGGGAAAAGCCACCGCGGAAAAGCGTGTGCTGCTGAGGAGGCGGCTGATTCCGCGTCCAGTGTGGCGGTTTGCACGCGGAAACGTGCGTCTGGTAACAGAGCAGAACGCGGAAAACCCGCCGCATGTAATAACAGTAAGGCGGCTGGTTCCGCGTCCAGCGCGGCGGTTTGCACGCGGCAGTGTGTGTCTGGTGTGGCTGAGTCTGTTAGTGCACACAGGCTTAGGAATAAACGCGCGCGCGCTGAGAGGCAGAACTCTTATACTGGGCATGGAGAGATCAGCTGATCACACCGATCAGCTGACTCCAGAGCAGGATACTATTGGTTGATCAATTAGGGGTGGTGATGGAGAGCACTACTCCATATATAGTTGCTGCTGGCCAGTTGCAAGTTGTCTGCCGTTGCGAACACTACGTGAAAGCACTCAGACCCTAGTCAGATCTAACAGTGTGTTTGAACCAGGTGGACCTGGGAATTCACACTGAGCCAGATTACTTGTACTGTTATTCTGTTTATACTCCAGACTAGTTCCAGGGTGCTGAGACCACGGACCCGCACCCAAGACTAGGGAACTGTATTTGTGTTATACTCCAGACTAGTTCCAGGGTGTAGAGACCACAGACCTCGCACCTGAGACTAGGGAACTTGTACGATCATTCTGTTATATCTCAGACTAGTTCCAGTGTGTAGAGACCACGGACCTCACACCCAGACTAGGCATTGTTTGATATCTGTTATGACTTATTGCTTTCCTGACTACTCCTCTGTAGGTAGGGGTAGGGGCTGTGCTGTCTCAGCGTTCTGGGTTGCAGGGAAGATTACACCCCTGTGCCTATTTTTCATGTAGGTTTTCACCCGCAGAGAAAAACTACGATATAGGCAATAGGGAACTTCTAGTCATCAAATTGGCCTTTGAGGAATGGCGACATTGGCTAGAGGGTGCAGAACATACCATTACTGTCTATACTGACCACAAGAATTTGGAGTACATTGAGGGCGCTAAGAGACTTAGCCCCCGACAGGCCCGGTGGTCATTATTTTTCTCGAGATTTGTAATCACGTATACCCCTGGTAGTAAGAACATCAAAGCTGATGCCTTGTCCAGATGCTTTGAGCCCGAAACAGCACAGCCCTCAAACCCAGAAACCATTCTGCCTCAGAAAGTGGTTCTGGCCGCCACTGAGACCTGGAGGGACTGGACAGAAACGTTGGGTCTGTTCCAACAGGATGTACCAGAGGGGAAGCCTGAGGGGGTCATGTTTGTACCATTGCCTTTTCGTCTACAAATACTGCAGTTGTTCCATTCCCACAAGAATGCTGGACATCCCGGGGCCACCAGAACTCAGGACCTCATTGCGAGATGTGCCTGGTGGCCGTCATTGGCAACTGACTGCAAAGAGTATGTAAGAGAATGTGCAGTGTGTGCTAGGAGCAAACCCTCCCGTCAGGCACCTGTTGGGACATTGCAACCATTGCCAGTCCTGAGTGAGCCATGGACCCATCTGTCCATGGATTTTGTGGGCGAACTCCCCAGGTCTGAGGGCATGATGGTCATTTGGGTGGTAGTCGATCGATTCAGCAAGATGGCCCATTTTGTCCCCCTGAAAGGACTCCCCTCAGCCCAGGAGTTGGCCGATCTCTTCATCCAACATATTTTCCGGTTGCATGGTATTCTGGAAAATATAGTATCAGATCGGGGAGTCCAATTTGTTTCTAAGTTTTGGAGGGCATTCTGCCAGCAGTTAGACATGGAGCTATCTTTTTCATCAGGCTACCACCCACAGACCAATGGCCAGACCGAGAGAACCAATCAGTCTCTGGAACAGTTTCTGAGGTGTTATGTGGCAGATGTACAAACCAACTGGGTCAAATTCCTGCCATTTGCAGAATTTGCACACAACAATTTGAAAAGCTCCTCCTCGGGGTTTTCCCCATTCCAGGTGGTGACAGGAAGGTCACCTAAATTCACCCCATTACCAGTGGCTGCCACTCCGTTTCCAGCCCTGGAGGATTGGCAGAAGTCCTTAAAGCAGACTTGGGGAATGGTAGAAAGAAATTTGAGGAGGGCTTTTCATAGTCAGGAAAAACAGGCTGATAAGAGACGTTCCATAGAGTGGGAATTCCTTCCAGGAGACTTGGTCTGGGTGTCCACATGACATTCGGCTCTGAAGCAACTGTCTCCCAAGTTAGGTCCCAGATTTGTGGGTCCATTTCCTGTGATCAGGAAAATCAATGATGTCACTTATGCCATTGATCTCCCTACCAGCATGCGAGGTGTGAGATCGTTCCATGTGTCCTTGCTCAAACCGGCAGTGCATGTAGATTCCGCTCCCCCCCCCCCTCCCGTGTTGATTGATGACCAACCTGAGTATGAAATTGAGAAGATTCTAGACTCTCGGCTTGTGCAGAACTCCGTGCAGTATTCGGTGCACTGGAAGGGGTATGGCATTGAGGAGAGAACTTGGGTGGCAGAATGTCGCATGCACGCAGAGGAGTTAAAAAGGGAGTTCCATAAGTTGCATCATGAAAAGCCGGGCAGGAGATGTCCGGAGTACACTCCTCGGGTGGGGGGGGGGGGTACTGTGAGAGAACGCGGAAAAGCCACCGCAGAAAAGCGTGTGCTGCTGAGGAGGCGGCTGATTCCGCGTCCAGTGCGGTGGTTTGCACGCGGAAACGTGCATCTGGTAACAGAGCAGAACGCGGAAAAGCCGCCGCATGTAATAACAGTAAGGCGGCTGGTTCCGCGTCCAGCGCGGCGGTTTGCACGCGGCAGCGTGTGTCTGGTGTGGCTGAGTCTGTTAGTGCACACAAGCTTAGAAATACACGTGCGCGCGCTGAGAGGCAGAACTTTTATACTGGGCATGGAGAGATCAGCTGATCACGCCGATCAACTGACTCCAGAGCAGGATACTATTGGTTGATCAATTAGGGGTGGTGCTGGAGAGCACTACTCCATATATAGTTGCTGTTGGCCAGTTGCAAGTTTTCTGCCGTTGCGAACACTACGTGAAAGCACTCAGACCCTAGTCAGATCCAACAGTGTTTTTGAACCAGGTGGACCTGGGAATTTTCACACTGAGCCAGATTACTTGTACTGTTATTCTGTTTATACTCCAGACTAGTTCCAGGGTGCTGAGACCACGGACCTCGCACCTGAGACAAGGGAACTTGTACGATCATTCTGTTATACCTCAGACTAGTTCCAGGGTGTAGAGACCACAGACCTCGCACCTGAGACTAGGGAACTTGTACGATCATTCTGTTATATCTCAGACTAGTTCCAGTGTGTAGAGACCACGGACCTCACACCCAGACTAGGCATTGTTTGATATCTGTTATGACTTATTGCTTTCCTGACTACTCCTCTGTAGGTAGGGGTAGGGGCTGTGCTGTCTCAGCGTTCTGGGTTGCAGGGAAGATTACACCCCTGTGCCTATTTTTCATGTAGGTTTTCACCCGCAGAGAAAAACTACGATATAGGCAATAGGGAACTTCTAGTCATCAAATTGGCCTTTGAGGAATGGCGACATTGGCTAGAGGGTGCAGAACATACCATTACTGTCTATACTGACCACAAGAATTTGGACCTCACACCCAGACTAGGCATTGTTTGATATCTGTTATGACTTATTGCTTTCCTGACTACTCCTCTGTCCTCTGATTCGGTACCTCGCATATCTGATACTCCGTTGACAAACCCTGCTTGTCCTGGATACCGAATCAGTCTTCTGTCTTTGTACTTTATCTGTCCGTGTGTTACCGACCAGGCGTGCCCGACCTCGAGAGCTATCTCTCCTCTTAAGAGATAGTCTCCAGATCAGATAGTGACATCCACCTTCAGGTGTCACTCACTTTCTGGTCCTTCCTATTTCCAGCCTGACTCCACCCCTTGGAGAGTCTCAGGCTGCTGGAAGGTTCCTGTGTCCTCAAGAGCAGTATTCCTTTACAGCCGATTATCGCCTGCTCGGCAGGTGCATTACTCAAAGTACTACTGTTACACCAAACACTCACATACCTACAGGTGTCCAGAGGTTAGCAATATATCTGTATTATCGGTGATTCTGCAGATCATCAATAATCAGGTATATATCTGCATTCTTGGTGATACTGCAGATCACCAATAATCAGATTCTCTCTACGTGCTGACACCAATCGTTACAATTACCTGGCTAAAAGAAACATCAAGTAGTTTAAAAGCCGTTATTCACACCCAATGTTCAAAACTATTTTGTCGTTCAAAGACTGGGTGTGCAAGCAGAAGTGATATTTCACCTGACATGTGCTAATACTCTGGAACAATGTAGTGTAGATGACTTGTACACACTAGTTGACTGCACAATATCTGCCCAATAGTCTGAATTGAATCCGCCAGTAGGAGCGGGCAGAATACCCAATATCAGTTGCTTGTTGTTGTCATTTAGCTACATTTTTACTGCAACTGTCATCCAAAATGGAAATGATAATAAAATCTGTTGTTCGTTAGATGTTTCAAATGACTTTTATCTAACGTGTTCAATGCTTTAGATTTCAGTTTCATCCTAAAACCCATAGAGATTGATTGATCTTATAACGGCTCGGACTGTAGTGGGCAGCAACTTCTCATACAAATAAAGTTCTCATACAAATAAAGCAGAGACCTATACATGTGAAAGAGTGAAATGCATATGCAGTGCAAGGCAGTGACCACAGAGGATAGAAGCAAGGCAGTCAACCAATCAGTGACAAAATAGACTTCAAAATTAAGTGGTTACAGCAAGTACAAGTCATTGTGTTGACAGAGGAGAGATAACTCACTAAATGCTTCTCATTTTTCGTCGTGTATTCATTTATTCATATTTTCTTAGTTCTGGAGATATGGTGGTCAAAGGAAGCGGCCCCACCTCCAAGTATAGAAAACTGCTCCCGCCCAATTTTTGTTGATTCAATTTCAAATGTTCGGCAACCACTCAAATGTTTGGTAACCACTATAGAAACACTGTGAGTGTTAGAGAACCTGCTTTATTAAAAGAACAGAAATCTAAGTGCCAAGTATCCAAATTAATTTTCACAACAAAAATTTGTGGAAATTTGACATGCATTTTCATGAAAACACAGTTTTTCATATCGCAATGACTTCAATACCTTTTGCAAACTTGGCGATTTATTTTTTGTAAATAATGACTAATGTGCATTTATGTAGCCCTGACATCTGCAGCACTTTACAGTCTGTTGATATGTCACTAATCATCACAGATTTTTGGGGGATGTGGAAGGAAACCAGAGTGCCTAAAGGAAATGCATGCAAATATGGAGAGAGAGCATACAAACTCCTTGCAGATAGTGTCTTGGCCTAGATTTAAACTTGAAACCTTAGTGCTGCAAGGTCAGATTTTTTTCATTTCACTTTTAATGTTTGTATGTCTTTGTATATGTTCTTAAATGAAATATAATTTAATTATTCATTCAGTATAAGGTATAGCCTGAATTCAGTTACCTAGTGAAGAGGAATCATCCATATTTACTCATCTCTATTTCTAAGGACTTCTGAGAAACAGTAATTGATAGCCACCAGGCACCAGGCTTGAAAAGTTAACAAAACTTTGTAAAGCACTGGAACACCATTAGCCCTCTGTCAGGCGCATCGTGTCAAACAAAGGCAAGTGAAGTCAGTGGAGTCATAAGTCATTCAAAAAAGTATTAAGTGCACAAAATCAGCACACCAACACAGAAGATAGCATTTTTTGAAGATGCATTCACAATAGCACCTCTACAGTGAGGTTTAGCACACATGGAGCAATAGCACCTCTACCATAAGTGCCAGTATACACAGAGTTTTGCATTCAGGTTGCTTTGTTAAGCCAGCCCAAACTTGAACTACAGAGAAAGATCGGTGTAAAAGCTGAGCAACTGACTCCAAACTGAAGGTGACCTCTAGTTCACGTAAATAAGACCTATAATAAAGCTAATATTAAAATGACAGAGCTAAAGTTTCATGTACACTACCATTTATAATAAGTGTTCCACTAAATATGCTAGGTTACGAGACAAAACAAGATTTTAGTTTTGTAAACGAATCCTACCACATACAAGTGCAACATTTTATCCATTCAATCTTTTAACCACTTGAAGACCACAGTGGAAAACCCCCATAAAGACTAGGCTAATTTTTGTGACAATGGCCACTGCAGCTTTAAGGCCAAGCTGCAGGGCCGCACAACACAGCACACAGGTGATTCCCCCCTCCTTTTCTCCCCACCAACAGGGCTCTCTGTTGGTGGGGTCAGATTAACCCTGGATGTTTATTTGTTTATTTATGTTTTACTTAATGTTTGTTTTTTTATACATTTTGCTATTTTTTATATTTGTTTGTGTTCCCCCCGCTGGCCAATCCATGTGATCAGCTGTCATAGGCTTCAGCCTATGACAGCCGAAAACCGCCGACAGTCAGGAGGGGACAGCCGTGTCACACGGCTGCCCCAGTACAGCGCTGCTGCTGATCACAGCGCTGTACAATGTGTATAGACGGCGGTTGCGTGATCTCCTGCAAACTGCAGCCCCAGGACTTGACGCCAATCGGCGTTAGGCGGTCCCAAGGAGGTTAAGCAGTGTTTATAAGTACAGACCAAGTGACATGCTTATGTTCTGCACAAAGGGGACTTTTATTTTTAAACACCAAAGAATCGAAAAATAATAATTTTCATCTAGTTGGCAAGAGCTGAATTACAGCGAAGTAGCAGAACAAACTTGCGACAGTGAACCTTAGCATTATGTGACAACAACAAAAGGGGAACTCATTGCTGCCAAAAATCATCAGCATTAATTAAATGTCAGGCAGTTTAAGCTTCACGTTTTCTTTGTGTTGTTGTACATTAGGGCAGCTATTTGGCACGGCATTCTGATAACTAATGATCCTGCGTATCTAATCCATCTCATTTGCTGAAACGTACAATATAATTATGCTGAAAAAGCTCAAAGGGGCATTGGATGTCTTCTAACTTTAAAATATGATTTCTTCTGGTGGTTGCTTTAGCCAAGGAACATGTATGGTATAGAATGACATCAACTTGCAAATACAAAAGGAAGCAAGCGGGGCATGTCAAAGTCAATCTAAAAACCATTGATAAAGTGGAATATTTCTCTGTCCTATGATTACTGTGGCAGCAATGAAATTCATATAATCCTCCTTCTCCTAGAGAGATGAATTTAGCAATCATTATGTTCCCGGCGTAAAGTTCGTAATGTATGGTCTTGGAGCAAGAGGTAAGGTAAGGTAGTGCTGTGTGATCATTCATTATGGCTTTAATGCAGTAATTTTCTGCCTTGGTATCCTTGGCTTTTTGCTTCAAGGAAAGGCTGAACTGTCCAATTCTAGTTCAATGGAATTATGTGCGCAAAGCATGCAATCTACTGCAGCAGTGCACAACTCATGAACTAACTAACTAACGAACTAACAAACTAACTAACTAACTAACTAACTAATGGTAACTAATATTGCTTCCCTATGAGAAAACCAAATGTGTATCTATATTTTCATGCAAAAGCTGGACTTTCTGACTGTGGGAAGATTGGTACCCACCATATACCTATAAAGGCATAATCAGTGCCTGAGAAACCTACTGACAAGGCTGTCATTGCCATGGCAAGCAGAAGGTATGCCACATGTCACATGATGCCAATATGTATGTTGCACTGCAGTGAAACAAAAGGGTGTTCCATAGATTGCCCAGTCCATTTCTATTTTAGAGGTGCCATAGGCTAGCACAGGTTACTAAATGGCCAGAGATCACTACACATTGCTCAAGTATGTGTGTGTAATTTTGAATAAAGCTTTGTTGCTGTATGTGCAGCCCCTTTACCATGAGAAAACTTTTCTTGAATAGATCATCAGAGACATCTGTATGGCTGATATTGTGGTAAAACCCCTCTAACAGTGTGATTTAAGGGTCATGGCCCTGACAGTTTGCTGTCTGTGAACCTTGTTGCATTGTGGGAAATATTGGCTGTTTCCAATTGCCAAAGAAGCAGTATCTTCGTCTCAGTAAACAATCAGTAAGCAGTGATGCCCAGGTAGAACTAAAAATGTTGCTACCTGTGATAAATTTTAGAATGTAAATCAGGGAGAGGAAATATTTTGCAAGGGGGCAAACACTGACTACATTTATAAAAATAAAAAGCAATTTTCTTAATTACATTATTTTCAGTACAGTTCCTTATAAACAGAGATCAGTGGGTGATTTATGGAGTTCCCTTTTATTGAAATACATATTTACAATATTTATGTATAATTTTAAAACAAATGTAAATGCTGATTTTTTTAGTGGACTGCAAATTTCCAGTGAGTTGGATAAGCATATCAAATTATACTGCTGTATTTATTCTATACTTGCAGTATGAATTGTTTGTATACTAAAACTAGTCAAGAATTGTCATGATGACACAGATGTACGCATTCAAGTTTAAATTTCTCTCCAATTAACTTTTTAGTGTTTATACATTACAGCATAAAGTTAACATGGATCTTCCAGGCTGAGGCATTACTTATTCATGTATAGCTTCAGCATCATATTTATATTTCAGTGATTCTATCCGTGTGGGATTCCCAATTGGTCTGCAGACTGCAGCTACTAGCACATCGGGACTGAGTAACCATTGTACAATGCTATTGGAAAGGCTTTTAACTGTTTATGTTATTACAATTTTAGAGAGACAGAAAGGAATGCTTGTCTTAATTTAACATTTACAGGCTATCTTTATTGCTGGTAAAAAATAAAGTTATAACAATGGGAAGGAAGGGGGTAATTTGAAGACAGCAAGGGTGTGGCCTGCTATCTTTTTGTGCTAGCCATTATAACAGCTCACAAATCAATAGACAACTATGAGACTATTCAAAGTCACAGCAGTTCTTCTTGCTTCTGTTCTGAGTCATTTCAGCACAAAGCTATGTGGTACTGCTTAATAAGTAATAGTGCACCAGTGGAACTGAGTCAAAGTCCAACAGCATTAAGCTAAACAGCATTAAAATGATGGTACATGTTGGAAGGTCTGCACACTCATGAATCTTAGTAAAAGCTTTAGCAATTCATATACAGGGTAACTAATTTGAATGTAATATTTTGGAGCCACATTGGGTCCAAGTTCTCTAGATAGCAAGCACCACAGTATACATAATAATACATAATTTAGATAGTATATACGCAAAAGAAAAGGTTTAAGTTTAGCCTCCTGAGCATTAAGCCGCTCAGGAGGTTTTGCCAGTGGTGCTCAGCAGAGCTCGAATATTCGAGTAGCTCGAATATTCGAGCTCTTTTTCAGCTATCCGAGCTCGGTATTCGAGCTCCGAATAGCTGTAGCTATTCGAATGGGCTATCCGAGTACACTCGAATAGCCCATTCACTATTCGAGCTATTCGAGCAAACGGCGCTATTCGAGCTCGGTACCGAGCTCGAATAGCGTCATAGCCCAGATTGATGTCCTTAGAGCCAATCAGAGGTTTCCAGGCCCTCTGACGGCAGCCAATCACAGAGGGGGACCCTGGCCAGCCCCTACCCTATAAATAGCGGCCGCCATGTTCCGTTTCTCCATGCTTGCCTGAGACTTGTACAGAGAGAGAGTTGCTCCTTTGTGCTTTGGCTTAGCAAGTGCTCTATTGTGATCATTTACCTAGCGTTTTTGCTCACCTACACCTGCCATATACACCTATATTGTTGTTAGTTAGATAGACATTGTATTTTAGTTAGTAGCTTGTGTGTTACATTAGAGACAGGCAGCTGCTGCAAGCTTACAGGTTTAGGCCTCAGGGGGGCCTTGCCTCTGTGGGCAGCTGTCCTCTGTTTATTTCTCTCATCTATACCAGTATTTCTGCTGTCCTTTACTAATAGTATTGTAGTTATACTGTACTAGGAGTAGGACACTCACTGACTGTCACTGTTTATAGGCTACTAGCTAGCTCCTGCGTGTGTGCACTCACTCACTGTCTGTGTGTACACACACTCTATTTCCTTCTGATTACTGATAGATTATTGTTAGTTAGTTGTACTTGCTTACTCTTACTGTACCCGTAGGGACACTCACTGTCACTGTTCATATAGGCTACTAGCTCCTGCGTGTGCGCACTGCACTCACTGTCTGAGTGTACACACACAACACACACTCTATTTCCTTCTGATCGCTGATTGATTATCGTAATTAGTTAGTTCTACTTACTGTTACTACTTACTCTTACTGTACTAGGAGTCTAGGACACTCAGTCAGACAGTCACTGTGTTCATAGGCTACTAGCTCCTGCGTGCGTGCACTCACTGTCTGAGTGTACACACACCCACACTCCATTTCCTTCTGATCGCTGATTGATTATTGTAATTAGTTAGTTCTACTTACTGTTACTACTTACTCTTACTGTACTAGGAGTCTAGGACACTCAGTCACTGTGTTCATAGGCTACTAGCTCCTGCGTGCGGGCACTCACTGTCTGAGTGTACACACCACCCACACTCCATTTCCTTCTGATCGCTGATTGATTATTGTAATTAGTTAGTTCTACTTACTGTTACTACTTACTCTTACTGTACTAGGAGTCTAGGACACTCAGTCACTGTGTTCATAGGCTACTAGCTCCTGCGTGCGGTCACTCACTGTCTGAGTGTACACACAACACCCACACTTCATTTCCTTCTGATCGCTGATTGATTATTGTAATTAGTTAGTTCTACTTACTGTTACTACTTACTCTTACTGTACTAGGAGTCTAGGACACTCAGTCACTGTGTTCATAGGCTACTAGCTCCTGCGTGCGGTCACTCACTGTCTGAGTGTACACACACCACCCACACTCCATTTCCTTCTGATCGCTGATTGATTATTAGTTAGTTCTACTTACTGTTACTACTTACTCTTACTGTACTAGGAGTCTAGGACACTCAGTCACTGTGTTCATAGGCTACTAGCTCCTGCGTGCGGTCACTCACTGTCTGAGTGTACACACACCACCCACACTCCATTTCCTTCTGATCGCTGATTGATTATTGTAATTAGTTAGTTCTACTTACTGTTACTACTTACTCTTACTGTACTAGGAGTCTAGGACACTCAGTCACTGTGTTCATAGGCTACTAGCTCCTGCGTGCGGTCACTCACTGTCTGAGTGTACACACACCACCCACACTCCATTTCCTTCTGATCGCTGATTGATTATTGTAATTAGTTAGTTCTACTTACTGTTACTACTTACTCTTACTGTACTAGGAGTCTAGGACACTCAGTCACTGTGTTCATAGGCTTCTAGCTCCTGCGTGCGGTCACTCACTGTCTGAGTGTACACACACCACCCACACTCCATTTCCTTCTGATCGCTGATTGATTATTGTAATTAGTTAGTTCTACTTACTGTTACTACTTACTCTTACTGTACTAGGAGTCTAGGACACTCAGTCACTGTGTTCATAGGCTACTAGCTCCTGCGTGCGGTCACTCACTGTCTGAGTGTACACACACCACCCACACTCCATTTCCTTCTGATCGCTGATTGATTATTAGTTAGTTCTACTTACTGTTACTACTTACTCTTACTGTACTAGGAGTCTAGGACACTCAGTCACTGTGTTCATAGGCTACTAGCTCCTGCGTGCGGTCACTCACTGTCTGAGTGTACACACACCACCCACACTCCATTTCCTTCTGATCGCTGATTGATTATTAGTTAGTTCTACTTACTGTTACTACTTACTCTTACTGTACTAGGAGTCTAGGACACTCAGTCACTGTGTTCATAGGCTACTAGCTCCTGCGTGCGGTCACTCACTGTCTGAGTGTACACACACCACCCACACTCCATTTCCTTCTGATCGCTGATTGATTATTGTAATTAGTTAGTTCTACTTACTGTTACTACTTACTCTTACTGTACTAGGAGTCTAGGACACTCAGTCACTGTGTTCATAGGCTTCTAGCTCCTGCGTGCGGTCACTCACTGTCTGAGTGTACACACACCACCCACACTCCATTTCCTTCTGATCGCTGATTGATTATTGTAATTATTTAGTTCTACTTACTGTTACTACTTACTCTTACTGTACTAGGAGTCTAGGACACTCAGTCACTGTGTTCATAGGCTACTAGCTCCTGCGTGCGGTCACTCACTGTCTGAGTGTACACACACCACCCACACTCCATTTCCTTCTGATCGCTGATTGATTATTAGTTAGTTCTACTTACTGTTACTACTTACTCTTACTGTACTAGGAGTCTAGGACACTCAGTCACTGTGTTCATAGGCTACTAGCTCCTGCGTGCGGTCACTCACTGTCTGAGTGTACACACACTAAATTTACTTGTGATTACTACTGATTATTGTAACTGCTAGTTGTACTTCCTGACTGTTACTACTTACTTACTGTACTAGGGGACACTCACTCAGTCACCTCACCAACCAACCCACTCCATTAAAGTACCCCACTTTTCACCCGCCCTTTTAAAAAACTTTTGTCTATACGCCCAAAACATTGAAGATGTCTGGAAGTGGCAGCCAGCGCGGTTTGGGCAAGGGGAAGGGCAGCAAGGGAATCAGGAGGAGAGGGAGCAGCATTGTGGCAAGCCGCGGCCGCGGGCGCGCCACCATGCACAGTTCCGCAGCAGCAGCAGCGTCAGTGGCTAACATTCCTCCCATAGCCACTGGCCGTGGACGCCTTGGGCGCCGCCCAGCAGGAGCATCTGCAACTCACGCTGCAGAGACACAGCAGCAGCAGCGTGTAGCACCTGCTCCCATTTTCCTCCAGCCGGGTCGGAAACGTCCCATTGAGGAAAAGGATGCAGACACTGTGGTGCAACTCATGACGGAGGATGAGCAGCCCGCCATCAGCTCTGCATCCGAGGCCTCCACCCTCACCACCACCACCACCCCTGTTCGCAGCAGCCGCCCAGCAGGGTCTGGGGAGGAGGCCAGTTCACCGTCACTCGCCGACCTGTCATTCAGCAGTCTTTTGACCCCAGGCATCATGAGTAAATTGTCTGCTGTTGTTGGCGATCTTGAGGAGGAGATGCTGATGGGCACTTTGGGGGATGAGGGATTGGACAGCAAGACTGTGGCGACAGTCAAGCAGCCCATCCATGCATCAGGAGAGGAGTTTGGGGGGTCCTCATCCCAGCAGGACATGTTTCAGGAGGGGGAGGATGATGATGACCCGGTGACAGACAGAGACTGGGTGCCACCACCTCCAGGGGATGTCGTCCTCAGCAGCTCTGAGGAGGAGGAGGAGGATGCGCTTGTGGGCCTTGCAAGGAGGCGCATCATTGCAAGCATTGGCAGCGTCCCACACCCTGCTGGTGTCTCAGGCTCAGCAGCAGCAGCAGCAGCATCAGCCAGTACCACCACCAGCCGCACCCAAGCCCCCCCCCCAACCACCACAGGGAGACAGGCAGCAGCGCTTCCATGCCGTAGGGGGATGTTTCTGTCACCAATCTGGCGCTTTTTCACCATGCCCACTGTGTACAGCAAGTACGCCACTTGCAACCACTGTCAGCGGAAGTTGAGCAGAGGTGCAGACCCCTTAAAGTTCAGCACCAGCTCGCTCATCAACCACCTTGCGGCTAAACATTTCCACCAGCATGAGGAGTTCCAGAGGCTGAAGGCATCTGGTGCTGGCAGTGGCACCACACCCATCACTGCACAGCCTTCAGCAGCAGCAGCAGCAACAGCAGCCACCCGCCCTCCTGCTCCTCCAGCAGCACCAGCAGGAGTGCGGAAACGCACTGCTCCTCCCCCCTCTGCAACTCCTGCCGCCGAAACTGAGGCCTGTTCTGGCAGCCAGTCCTCAGTGGCCTCCTCTGCTGTGTCTGCTGATTCCCGTGTCAGCAAAAGGCCACGCCAGAGCCTTTTGAGCGAGTCCTTCCAGGGGGTGGTTAGGGCTCTGCCTCCCAGCAGCCGTCGCGTGCGGCAGCTGAACGGCTTGCTGGCACGGGCCATGTGCTCCCAACTCCTGCCGTACACGCTCGTGCAGGAGGGGAGCGACATTCGTGCGCTGCTTGCTTGCGCAGCCCCAGACTGGCAGCTCCCCAGCAGACACTTTTTCTCCCGCAAGGCCATTCCTGCACTGCACCGCTTTGTGATGGCCAATGTGGAGCGAGGGCTGGAGCACGCGGTTGGTGAAAGGGTCCACGTCACCATGGACTCCTGGAGCAGCCGCTTCGGGACAGGCCGCTACCTGTCCTTCACTGTCCACTGGGTCAGCTTGGTGGAAGGGGGTGAGGATGGGAGAGCAGCAGCGGGCACAGCAGCAGCAGCAACACAGTGGGTGGTGCCACCCCGCAGGGTCAGGGGAACTGCAGCAGGTTCCTCCGATCCTCTGCCATCCTCCGGCACACCTGGCCAAACCCCCCGCCTCAGCAGCAGCGTGAAGGCCCGCCACTGCCAAGCGCTGCTGCACTTGGTCAGCCTTGGGAAGACCAAGCTGACGGCAACCCATGTGTTGGCCAAACTCCAGGAGCAGGAGAGGATTTGGCTGACCCCCAGAGGCCTCAGAGTCGGAGAGGTGGTGGCCGACAATGGGGCCAATCTGGTTGCCGCAATACACAGGGGAAACCTGACCCACATCCCCTGTCTTGCCCACGTGCTGAACCTGGTGGTGCAGAAGTTCCTGCGCACCTACCAGGGGATGGGCGAACTGCTGGAAACGGCAAGGAATGTTGTGCGTCACTTCCGGCGCTCGGCTGCAGCCTGTGCGAGCCTGGAAGACGTGCAAAAGGAGCTGGATCTGCCACGCCATCGGCTGATCCTTGACGTTCCGACTCGCTGGAACTCCACCCTGGCGATGTTGGAGCGTCTGGTTGAACAGAGGCGCGCTGTCAACCAGTACCTTGCCCTGGCCAATGTTTCCGCAGCTCAGAGAAGGGACAAGACCAGCAACATCCCGTCCATCGTCCCCGATGATGACTGGAGGCACATGCAGCAGGTGTGCTTAGTGCTGGCTCCCTTCCTGCAGGCCACAAACATGGTGAGCAGGGACCATGCTATGGTCTGCGAGTGGGTGCCCCTGGTTTCTCTGCTGAACAGGGCCCT
This sequence comes from Hyperolius riggenbachi, assembly GCF_040937935.1. Classification (NCBI taxonomy): domain Eukaryota; kingdom Metazoa; phylum Chordata; class Amphibia; order Anura; family Hyperoliidae; genus Hyperolius; species Hyperolius riggenbachi. The sequence continues at coordinate 437,126,246 of NC_090646.1, forward strand.
CGATGCTTTGCTGGAACAGGGAGCGGCAGCCTTGGACCAGCAGGAGCGGCAACCAGCTGCGCAGTCCACCTCTGAGGGGGAGGAGGAGGAGGACTTGGTGGAGGTCCCTGACCTGGCAGCTGATGAGGGGGATCAGCACAGCGCAGCTGAGTTGGTGCGGGGGTGGAGAGAGGATGAGGCGGCAGAGGAGGAGGATGAGGACAGCACTGACGTCGATGTGCCAGCAGACGTGGCCCGCCTCTTCCCAATGGCAGCGCACATGCTGACGTGCCTGCGCAGGGACCCCAGGGTGATCCAGATGAAGCAGAGGGAGGACATCTGGATCAGCATGATGTTGGACCCACGCCTCAAGGGGAAGTTGAGCCAGTTCCTGCCGCCTGCAGGAGGAGACCCAGCGCAACAAATAAGGAGCTTGCAGCAGGCCCTTGTTGAGCGCTTGGAGGAAGCCTTCCCCCAGCCTTCCACCCCCACTGTCCAGCAGCCAGCACAGAGGCAGCAGCAGGTGCCTGCATCCAGCAGCAGCAAGCGCCCCACAGACCTGCTGTCTCTCAGCCACGAGCTCTACAGGACTGTAGAGGCTCCGGCAGCAGTGACTAGAGAGGAGATGCATGCAGCAGCATCCTCCTCCGGTCACAGCCAGCGCCTGACCCGCATGGTGGCTGACTACATGGGGTCGTACAGCGGGCTTGACAGCGATGCCCCTGTTGATCCCATGGAGTATTGGGTCAAGCGCATGGAGATCTGGAGCGAGCTGGCGCAGTACGCCCTGGAAGTGCTGTCCTGCCCCCCTTCCAGCGTGCTGTCCGAGCGCTGCTTCAGTGCAGCTGGTGGCGTGGTCACCGAGAAACGCTCACGTCTGTCTCACAAGTCTGTGGACAGACTGACGTTTCTCAAGATGAACCAGGCGTGGGTGGAAGGCGAGTTCCTGGCCCCTGTTGTCGGCGAGAGGGGGACATGAACTGGCTGCCGGAACCATCGTTAATGTGCCTTACCACCCTTTACCACCTCCTGGCTCCTGCTCACTAAGCCAGCCTGGTTCACTTTGACTATTACGTCACCTGCAGCCACACATTTTACACCTACAGTGGGCTGCTGTGTACTGCCCTTCTGCTGTCTGTCTGTGTTTCCCACTGCCAGGGTACACAGATGATTAACCTTCTGCTGCCACTCTGCCACCAGCTATTACGTCAAACAATAGCTATATTGGTTGCAAAACCAAAACCAAACAAACCATTAAAAAAAAAAAAAAGTTTAATTTTTCTGAGGTGCCCGGGTTGAAAACTGTGTTGTCCCAGTTGTGTATTGGACACAATGTGGGCTGCACGACCGCTGTCTGGGACCTCCTGTTGTGTTTATTTACAGCCCTGGTATCACCGCTAGGTACCAGGGCTATTATGTCACGCTGCCTACCTGCTGCCACACTCACACTGCTCCTCCATACCTCCTCCTGCTGCTGCTGCTGCTGTCTGTCTGTGTTTCCCACTGCCAGGGTACACAGATGATTTACCTTCTGCTGCCACTCTGCCACCAGCTATTACGTCAAACAATAGCTATATTGGTTGCAAAACCAAAACCAAACAAACCATTAAAAAAAAAAAAAAAGGTTTAATTTTTCTGAGGTGCCCGGGTTGAAAACTGTGTTGTCCCAGTTGTGTATTGGACACAATGTGGGCTGCACGACCGCTGTCTGGGACCTCCTGTTGTGTTTATTTACAGCCCTGGTATCACCGCTAGGTACCAGGGCTATTATGTCACGCTGCCTACCTGCTGCCACACTCACACTGCTCCTCCATACCTCCTCCTGCTGCTGCTGCTGTCTGTCTGTGTTTCCCACTGCCAGGGTACACAGATGATTTACCTTCTGCTGCCACTCTGCCACCAGCTATTACGTCAAACAATAGCTATATTGGTTGCAAAACCAAAACCAAACAAACCATTAAAAAAAAAAAAGGTTTAATTTTTCTGAGGTGCCCGGGTTGAAAACTGTGTTGTCCCAGTTGTGTATTGGACACAATGTGGGCTGCACGACCGCTGTCTGGGACCTCCTGTTGTGTTTATTTACAGCCCTGGTATCACCGCTAGGTACCAGGGCTATTATGTCACGCTGCCTACCTGCTGCCACACTCACACTGCTCCTCCATACCTCCTCCTGCTGCTGCTGCTGCTGTCTGTCTGTGTTTCCCACTGCCAGGGTACACAGATGATTTACCTTCTGCTGCCACTCTGCCACCAGCTATTACGTCAAACAATAGCTGCTCGCCTACTCCTCCATTCCTCCTCCTGCTGCTGCTGTCTGTCTGTGTTTCCCACTGCCAGGGTACACAGATGATTTACCTTCTGCTGCCACTCTGCCACCAGCTATTACGTCAAACAATAGCTATATTGGTTGCAAAACCAAAACCAAACAAACCATTAAAAAAAAAAAAAGGTTTAATTTTTCTGAGGTGCCCGGGTTGAAAACTGTGTTGTCCCAGTTGTGTATTGGACACAATGTGGGCTGCACGACCGCTGTCTGGGACCTCCTGTTGTGTTTATTTACAGCCCTGGTATCACCGCTAGGTACCAGGGCTATTATGTCACGGCGAGCTGCCTGCCTCATTGACTGCCTGCTGCCACACACTCATCCTCCTCCTCCTGCTGATGAATTTACCTCCTGCTGTCTTTGTGTTTCCACTGCCAGGGAGCACATACAATGGCGCTTCCAACATGCGTGCGCCCACCAGCTATTTGTTACGCTCAAAAATAGCTGCATTTCTTTAAAAAAAAATTGAAAAGAGAAATACGTGAAGAAGAAGAAGACGATATTGAAAAGGAAGGAGAAGAAGAAGAAGAAGAAGAAGAAGAAGAAGAAGAAGAAGAAGAAGAAGAAGAAGAAGAAGAAGAAGAAGAAGAAGAAGAAGAAGAAGAAGAAGAAGAAGAAGAAGAAGAAGAAGAAGAAGAAGAAGTATATACAGTAACACTACTGAACAAAATTAAGGACACAACTTCTCTTTCCACATTTTTTTTTAAAGGAACATCCCCACATAATCACTTGCTGTTGTTACTTGGAAAAAAAGAGGTTTCTTGCATCATTCACCCTCAAAACAAGTGTTGGAAGCTATTTAAGGCCAATTCGAATAGTCAGCTCGAATAGTTAGCTCGAATACCGACTCGAATAGTGAGCTCGAAGTCCGAGGTCGAATCGAATAGTAAAAATTATTCGACTCGAATATTCGAATGACCTCGAATAATTTACTATTCGAATTTGACCAAACTCGAATTTTAAAAAGGGGTATTTGAGCACCACTGGGTTTTGCCACTTTTTGCCCGCCAGTACACCCCCCCGAGATCCCGCGGCTGAAAACCCTCTACCTAGCACTAGGCTAACTAGTACAAATGCCCGGCACCCCCCGCTCCCCCATGTATACATTACCCAGCCTGGATCCAGCGATCGGCGCAGCCTCCCTGGACAGCTCCGGTCTTCACTTTGGGGAGGATCGCACATTACGTCATGATATCATGCACAAACCCGATCCTCCCCATAGAGAGACCGGAAGTGTGCAGGGAGGCTGCACGATCGCTGGATCCAGGGGGGGTAATGTATAAACCGGGTGATTGGGGGGGATCGCAGGGGAGCTGTGGGTGCCCGACACTAGTACTAGCTAGCCTAGTGCTAGCTAGAGGGTTTACACTCATTTGGGATAAAAAAATATTATGGGGGACTCCTGGGGCCACAGAGTAGTATGCCTGACACAGTGTTGGGCATACCGCTAAGGAGGTTAAAAAAGTTTGTAAAGAGGCACCATTAATGACATATAGTGGAATGTATTACATTATTCAGGATACCCAATATTACCTCAGTTATCCTGGTTTTAGAATCAGAAATACTTATACAGATAATATATTTATATACTGCTGTTTATTGGTATAAACCTCCACCCTTCCAGTGATGTTTAGGCTAGGCTATGAGGTCACACAGCCTTTTCCTCCCAGTGCACTCTGGGAGACCAGGTGTTGTTACTGTTCATATCAGAACCCTCAGCAAACAAACACTCCGCAGTGATGCTCCTTTCCAGCAGTAAAGATGTTGCCACCTGTGACAACTTTGAGTATGTAAATCAGGGTATGGAAAGATTTTACAATAGGCTAACACTGACTAAATGATTCATAAACTAATGTTGTAAAATGTAAGCAATTTTAAACTTAAAGTTACATTCAGTAAGCTTCCCCTTTAAACATTATTGATTTGTATAACAAGAGCATATTTGTAGCGCTTAAAGGGAACTTAAACTGAATAAAATTATTTTAAATAAAGACATGAGGTAGCTGCAAATGAATATTACATACTTACCTCACCATCAGTCCCTCTCAGAACTCACCATTTTCTTCTTACAGTGATCCCTTCCAGTTCTGACAAGATTTTGTCAGAACTGAAATATACCAGTTGCTGTCAGTTATTTATCAGCTGTTGAAAGTTACAACTGAATGTGCAAGGTAATGTCTATGCTTCTGTATGGCTCAAGTGGGCGATATAACAGTGTGCTGACCAGGAAGCTGTTATGGAATAATGGCCATTTTCAAAATGGAGGACAGAGAATTTTATCGATCACAGTGGACAAACAGGACACAGGAGAGGAGAAAGAGATTGATGAGCAGACTACATGGGAGCTAAGTATGACCTGTGTATGTTTCAGGGGTGGACTGACCATTTGGGCACTTAGGCACGGACCGAGGGCCCGTGGTTGGGGGGGGGCTGCCAGAGCACCCTGAGCAGGAGGAGAGGCAGCCAGCAAAAGGGAGCGATGGGCACAGTGGCGGAGAAGGGGGGGGGGGGCGTTCCCCCCTTCCCTCACCTTGGGGCCCCCCTTCCTGGCTCTCCCCTGCGGATTAATGTTTAAGTCTCAGCGCAGCGGCTGACAGCGGGCAGGGATTTACCGCTGTTCTTCCAGCCGGCAGAATAGAGCAGACTAGCGGCACACAGATCACAGCTGCCTCTAGCGTCTGTGTAACAGCGGTAAGTCCCTGCCCACTGTCAGCCACTACGCCGAGACTTAAACATTAATCCTGAGGGGAGAGCCAGGAAGGGGGGCACCAATGTGAGGGAAGGGAATGTTTTTATAGAGCAGGCCAGTGAACTATTGACCAGTCCTGTCTGGAGAGAAAAAGAAAATACAGTGACTGCCTCCCTTCCTGGGGACACCTATAGACCTAGCTATATATACTGTGGACACCTATAGACCTTGCTACCTATTCTGGAGACACCTGTAGACCTGGCTATCTATTCTGGGGACACCCATAGACCTGGCTACCTATTCTGGGGACACCTATATATTTTGTCACGTATATTTTGCCCCATCCATGACCACGCCCATATTCTGTTGCATGACCACACCCATTTTTCGGTGCAGTGTAAAATATCTTTTGTCAGTAAATTATTGTATCTTAGTCTGTAAAACCTAACGTGGAATGTGGGCCAACACTGATACAGGGCCCCATAATCTTCTATTGCCCGGGGGGCCCATGACTTGTCAGTCCACCCCTGGTATGTTTATTTTGACTTTTATTATTATTTATTTATTATTTATTATAATATTTTGACTTAATGGGGCATATGCAGTTCACTTTTTCACCTGAGCTTTCTCCTAGGTGAAATTTTTAAACGTGTCAATAAAATACCTTTTAAGCCTTTAAATCGAAGATGATAACTTATCTCCTAGGAGAAAACTCAGGTGAAAAAGTGAATTGCATATGGCCCATTATCTTTAACAACTTCAGAGTTAAAAATCTTCAGTTATTTATGCAAAAAAGCTTCTCTGGCTTATATGACCCACTGGGTCAAATACAGCATACAGCCTTGTTTTCTGAAGCACTTATATATCAAAGAAACAGCAAGAGAAAACTTCAGATAAAGTTTTACTGCAGTAAAATTCAAAGGTTCAATATTTCTGCTTTGTTTTATAGTTTCCTTGTTCACATTGCAAATCAATGCACTTTGAGCTTAGAAAAGCACTTTTCTAAGCGCTTTTCTAGGCACTTTTGTGGAGAGATGATTTTTTACACTTCCTGACTTCAGTCAGGAAGTGAACTCTTTGACCCAGAAATGAATAAATACAATGTATTTATTCTTAAAATCACTTGGGAAATCACTTTTCAAAGTGTTTTTTCAAACGCTTTGCGATTTCCCTATACTTTACTGAACCGCAAACGCTCAGAAAATGGTGCAGGAGCCACGTTTGCGATTCAATAGAAAAAGTATCGCTCGTGTGAGAACACTCACATTGAGTCTCATTGCACTAGTGCTTTTAAGGCAATTTTTAAAATCACCAGTGCTTAAAAAAGAGCAAAATCACTCTTAGTGTGAACAAGCCCTAAAGAGTGTGCTTTTAAAATTTGTAACTGTGACAGAATAATGCAATTATTTAGAAAAAAGCTATGTAACTGAAAATAAAAATATGAGACTCTTTTCTTAGTTACTGATGTCCTATTTCCTTATCTGTACTGCACATTCAATTCATAATATCATACTTTATTTTGCTTTAAGTGTGTTTTAGATGTGCTTTAAATGCCACCTGTGCAAGCTAAATGACAAAGTTATTCAAAGACCTGTTCACACGTTTCAACCTGCAAAATCATAAAAGTTGGGCAGGTTGATCCACCAGTTGCATCTGGCAAACAACCTGTTATCAGTTGGACATCTGGTTGTTTGCCAGCCGTACACATGGCTAACTATCTTCCAACAGACCAAGTTTAGAAGATAGTTGGGCAGATTGTTGGGACGTGTATGAGCTGGCTCTTTGTTTTATGTAGACATTGGTAAAGATAAACTGGCATTTACAAAAAATCAACTTCACTAATATACGTACATGCCGATCAGAGCTTTATTCTAAGTTATTCAACACACAATTATAAGTATGAGTACACTAGCATTCTAAATGCTGAATATTACTTTACTGCTCTTCCATATACCTGGTTTTTCCAATTTTAACCACTTGACAGCAACCCCCCCCCCCCCCCCCAGGGAACTAGAGAGTAGACATTTAAAATAACTATTGCAGTAGAAGCCCGAGGCAACAATGAGCAAAGTATAGAGTCTGTGTCTGATATATGATGAACACAAATACATTGTTTTAATAAACAGTGGATATAGAAAAATGAAATGGGTGGGTTTGTTTTACAATAGAACTGTTTAAATTAAAGCTATACTGGATGAAAATGGATAAATAGTGTATTTTTTTACCTCATTTTCCCTTTAAAATGCATAGAAATAAGGAAATTACTAAAACAAAATGCCATCCACAAAAAGCCTAATTTGTCCTGAAAAAAAAAACCCCAAACAATATATAGATAATTTAGGTATGATAGTGATAAAGTTATTGCCAAAGAAATCAGAGCTACGCTGAACTGTGAAAAAAAAACTAAGTAGCAAAGTGGTTAAGAAAAATTACTCCCATAAAAATAATTTCTTAATAATCATAAAAATATCCTTTGGCAGCCTGTATGGTTATATTTATCTATGCAAATTTTTTTTTAGTTTCCAAAAATAAATATGAACATTTTTACCTCTAGATAAATGTATACTGTTAAATAATCTAATTTTAGAGCCAATAATTAACGGTCATTAAAGAGACACTGAAGCGAAAAAAATATATGATATAATGAATTGGTTGTGTACTATGAATAATTACTAGAAGATTAGCAGCAAAGAAAATATTCTCATATTTTTATTTTCAGGTATATAGTGTTTTTTCTAACATTGCATCATTCACTAATATGTGCAGATTACACAACACTCAGCATTCAAAATGATTCTTTCAGAGCAGTCTGTGAACTAATGAACTCTCCTCTGCCAGAGAAAAAGTAAATAGTTAAGGAACAGTTGAGATAATATAAGTCAGATAACAGCCCTCTCCACGACTTTGACAGTCGTAGAGATTAATGGCTTTTTTTGTATAGAGATAACAACTGGAGTTTCTTAACTTTTCCTGTACTGGAAACAATTAGACTGATGTATCTGATCTTAATGTTTTATTTCTTAGTTGTACTACACATACAAATCATAATATCATAATTTTTTTTCCGCTTCAGTGTCTCTTTAAGCATAATCAATCAATTATCTTTGGATTTGCACCTGCTGAGTTCACATGGTGCATATACAATATCTATTTTCCTCTACTTATTTCAAATAAAGTATGTATTCCTTTTGGAGTAAAATTAGATTTAGACCATAAAGCCACACTCTTAAATAGAGATGGGCCGAACGGTTCGCCGGCGAACGGTTCCACGCGAACTTCGGTGGTTCGCGTTCGCGTCCCGCTGGCGAACCTTTGCGGAAGTTCGGTTCGCCCCATAATGCACCTTGAGGGTCAACTTTGACCCTCTACATCACAGTCAGCAGGCCCAGTGTAGCCAATTAGGCTACACTAGCCCCTGGAGCCCCACCCCCCCTTATATAAGGCAGGCAGCGGCGGCAATTACGGTCACTCGTGTGCTGCCTGAGTTAGTGAGAGTAGGGCGAGCTGCTGCAGACTGTCTCTCAGGGAAAGATTAGTTAGGCTTAACTTGTTCCTGTCTGGCTGCATACCTGTTCTGTGAACCCACCACTGCATACCTGTGCTGTGAACCCACCACTGCATACCTGTTCTGTGAACCCATCACTGCATACCTGTTCAGTGAACCCACCACTGCATACCTGTTCAGTGAACCCACCACTGCATACCTGTGCTGTGAACCCACCACTGCATACCTGTGCTGTGAACCCACCACTGCATACCTGTTCAGTGAACCCACCACTGCATACCTGTGCTGTGAACCCACCACTGCATACCTGTTCTGTGAACCCACCACTGCATACCTGTGCTGTGAACCCACCACTGCATACCTGTTCTGTGAACCCACCACTGCATACCTGTTCTGTGAACCCACCACTGCATACCTGTTCTGTGAACCCACCACTGCATACCTGTTCTGTGAACCCGCCACTGTATACCTGTTCTGTTCAGTGTTCACTGTTCGCCATGGTGCGCACCAGTCCAGCACGGCCGTCACTACACAAACAGCTGTTTGCGGTGCGTTACAATGTGAGTTTGTTGTGTCAGTGTGAAGCAGTACCTTAATTACACTACCTGATTGATGTATATGTTATGGCCAAAACCAGAAATCGGCCAATTCTAGAATTGGCCGGCCGTTTCTAGAACTGGCCGATTTGACGTCGGCCAAAGTCCAAAATGCTGGGAATTTCTGACATTGGCCGGCCAGTTCTAGAAACGGCCAAAGTCAGTCGGCCAAAGTCCAAAACGCACAAATCCCAGAACATCCTGGGTCCTGTCCAGCACCTTGAATGGCACTCGGAACTTCCTCTCTGCTCTGAAAGATGCAGCATAATAATCTTTTTAAAGAAAAGCATTTCTTAGTTACAGCTGATACAAATCCTGCAATAAATCGGCAGTGTGTCTACATCCTGCTTTCTTGGGAGCAGACATATTGATAACATCCTGTGCTTTTAAATTAGCTGCTCTGCTGTGGCAGTCAGGTGACACAGGGGAGAGATCAAATTACAGTGGTGATTAGTCATAGATGAAGGGGGCTTTTCTGGGTGCTTTGCTGGGCACTTTGCATGGCTGTGGGTGCTTTGCTGGGGGGCTGTGCATGGCTGGGGGTGCTTTGCTCGGGGGCTGTGCATGGCTGGGGGTGCTTTGCTGGGGGGCTGTGCATGGCTTCGGGGAGGTGTCTTTGCTGGGTGCTTTGCATAAATGCAGGTGCTTTTCTGGGGGGCTGTGCGTGGCTGTGGGTGCTTTGCTGGGGGGCTATGCATGGCTGGGGGTGCTTTGCTGGGGGGCTGTGCATGGCTTCGGGGAGGTGTCTTTGCTGGGGGGCTATGCATAAATGCAGGTGCTTTTCTGGGGGGCTGTGGGTGGCTGTGGGTGCTTTTCTGGGGGGCTGTGCGTGGCTGTGGGTGCTTTTCTGGGGGGCTGTGCATGGCTGTGGGTGCTTTTCTGGGGGGCTGTGCGTGGCTAGGGGTGCTTTGCTGGGGGGCTGTGCATGGCTGTGGGTGCTTTGCTGGGGGGCTATGCATGGCTGTGGGTGCTTTGCTGGGGGGCTATGCATGGCTGTGGGTGCTTTGCTGGGGGGCTATGCATGGCTGGGGGGTATTTGATGGCTGGAAATGCATGGTCGGGGGGGGGGGGGGGGCTATGGGCTTTGCTGGGTGCCTTGCATAGCTGGGGGTGATTTGCTGGGCTGGGGGAGCTTTGCTGCAGACCTCCAATCAGGGCGACCAGAGAGGTGGAGAAAGGCAGAGCAGCGCAGCGCACTCGCTACCCGCCCGGACCCATACACTTCATATGCGGAAGTGTTCAATGACACTTCTGCATTGAAGTGTTCGGGTCCTGCGGGTCTCGCGTGAGCTGGCAGCTGCTCTGCCTCTCTCTGCCTCGCTGGTGCGGTCGCCCTGATCGGAGGTCTGAGTAGCGGGGGAGGAGAGGGGAGCTGAGATTTCTGGCGGTGGGGAGAGGAGAGCAGCTGGCCGGCAGTAAGGGGGACTTCGGGACTTGGCCGGCCGGGTGAAATCACAACGCGTTCTGGCCGGCCAAAGTCCGATAATCACACACATTTCTTACTTTGGCCGCATGAGCCGGCCACTTCGCATTCTGACCGGCCAGAACCCGAAGTGGCCAGACTTCGGGTTCTGGCCGTAACATATACACATGCAAGATGTTTTAAAGCACTTTAGGCCTGTCATTTAGCATTCAATGTGATTTCTGCCCTTAAAACGCTGCTTTGCGTCAAATCCAGATTTTTCCTGGGGACTTTTGGCGTGTATCCCACTCCGCCATGCCCCCCTCCAGGTGTTAGACCCCTTGAAACATCTTTTCCATCACTTTTGTGGCCAGCATAATTATTTTTTTTTTCAAAGTTCGCATTCCCATTGAAGTCTATTGCGGTTCGCGAACTTTAACGCGAACCGAACCTTCCGCGGAAGTTCGCGAACCCGGTTCGCGAACCTAAAATCGGAGGTTCGGCCCAACTCTACTCTTAAAATGAGTTGGGTATTCAGTTCTAGGAAGTGACTTAATTTTGTTTGGAAGGAACCACACACCCTGTGAAAATTTTCCAAATGTCCAACCTTCATTACATTTTTGTTTCAGCCTTATAAGACTGCAATAAGGTAGTGTTTTTGCATTATGCTACTACCATGTTGCTCACTATGGATGAAAGTTGGAACTTGAAATCTGGGATGAAGTAAATTGAAATTAATGGGGTAAGTGGAATTTGCATGATATTATTTCTTACATTTTGCTTTCTTGTGTTTTAGATCTTCACTGTTGATTGCCTTGATAAAAAGATATGTCACTGTCTCAAAATGTTGACTTGGTTTCTATGCTCTAAAATAAAAGTTTAATTGGGGAAGTGCCAGCTCTTTTGACTTTGGTTAATCAAGGGTGGTATAATCCACCTAGATCAAACTTTGATTACTCTATACACTTTGCCCAACCACTGTGATTGCCAGGCATTACTTTTTGTTGCACTATACTCTAAATTCCACCTTCCTCGTGGCCTGCAACAATCTTGCTTTGTATTTCAAATTCCCTATTACATAGTTTTTTTAAGGAGAAATCATTACATGACAGAGAAATCACCCCTATCAGGGGGAAGACAATAACAGAATGCTAAAGTGCAAAGATCATATAGGGAATCGCCATTGATTTCCGGTTCATGAGGAAAAATAAAAAAAAACTGAACAGAACATAAAAAGGTATTAAGCCATTAAATTTGCTTAAACTTCAAAAACAAACAACAAAGAAGCAGCTGGATCACATAGGGAGAGATGAGTTAATTGGAACAGGCATGACACAAACATAAAAGTACTGCATGAGTACAGGTCCAGTGAATCAAGAGAAGTAGACCAAGTAACTCAGGCCCTGAGCATTAGCATAGTTCAGCCAGGGTTCCCAGATCTTCTCAAAATGATCCATATGGTCATAGGTAATAATAGCTAACATTCTCTCATAAATTATGAGTCTATGGTCTCTGGCAATAACAGGGTCCAAAACCAGTCTGGATTGTTTCCACTGGGAGGCCAGATACGATTTCTCTGCCATAGCTATAAATTGTATCAGGCGCCGATGTGCGGTGTTCTAAACATTGGTTTCTATAACCTAAAAGGAGGGTAGCCAGATGTTTAGAAAAACGGTAACCTAGGATAGATGAAATTAAATTACACGCTTTATGCCAAAATGTGGAAGCATGGAGGCAGTCCCACCAAATGTGATAAAGAGTGTCCTTGTGTGGACAACCCCTAAAGCCCTCTTTATTGTGGGCTGAGGAAATCCTATGTAATCTGGAGGGAATCACTGTAAGAAGGGTGAAACAACTTAATTCATCTCTATGGTCGAATAATAAAGGCTACCATGAAACAAAGTATCATAGCATGATGTCCAGGAGAAGGGGAATATAAGTTGTTGTCAAATCTTCCTCCCAAGCCGAGAGGACTCCAGCTATTAGATCACCAGCCATGGTAGATAGATCCACATATAAAAATGAAATGATGCTCCCCTCTAATGATCTATTCTTAAATCAGTCTTCTAAGTAAGTAACTCGTAAGTCCAAGCGACCTTGAGGAAGCAAGAACTTAAAGTATTGATAAACCTGAGAGAGCTGGAAAACTTTGTGAAAAGGGAGATTGCGATGCGGAAATATAGATTGCAGGCTTAAAAGCTTATTGCCCGGTACAAAATGCTTAAGGCAGACATGCTCAGAGTCAAACAGCCATTTCAAAGCTGAGTCAAGACCAGGCACAAAATCAGGTGAGCCCCTTTAATCTGTAAAGAGTAATGGTTGGGCTTGGAGTGAAAGCTTAGACCGAAAGGTATTCCACAAGGAAAGGGTGAGCTGCGAGCAGGGAGAGGTCTGGAATAGAACCTTAAAATCTGAGAGGGTAGACCAAACAACCAAAGTAAGATTGTATGGAGATTATAGAGTTTTTCTTGATGCTATTTTAAAGGATACCAGAGCCAAAAGACTCTGGCAAACAGTGAAGGTACAGTGAGTAGGGGAGGCATAAACAAATACTTACCACGCCTCCCATTCCCTTCCATCACTCGCCATTCTCCTTTACTCAGTTCCATTATCCTCTGTGACTCCGGCAACTCCAAACCCAGACATACTGTTCCACGCATGTGCAGTATGTCTAGTCTGTTCCCCTGTGGCTGCACAGTGATGTCACAGGACAGGAGCCCGCTTGCTCCCCCTGCTCCTGCACCCCGGGCCGGCATGTGTGCTCCGCTGCAGTGAGCATCACATGATTGCAGAGGACCGGGGGAGCAAGTCCTGTGACATCACTCTGCATGGCCACAGGGGAGCAGAACGGACATACTGCGCATGCACGGCACAGTATGTCAGGGTTTGGAGTTACCCGAGTCGCCAAGGATAATGGGACTAAGTGTGGGAGAATGGCAAGTGATGGAAGGGAATGGAAGGCACAGTATTTACTTATACCCTCCTACCCACTGCACATTAACTTTTTACCAAAGACTTTTGGCTCTCGTATCCTTTAAATTGGATCACTGCAAGATAAAGAGTGATCCTGCATGTATGTAGACAGTGAATTCACCAAAAAAGAGACCTGGATACTTATTCATGGTTAGTGTTCATACTGATTCAAGGATCAGTATGAAAGCAAAGAAACTACCAAATTGTAGAAGTAAGTTTGTGATTGTTACCTGCATCGTCCTATAAATTAAAGTGTACCCAAGGGGTTTCAGAGGGGGCATATGGGACACAGAAGCATGTTACCTACTGCAGGACATGACTCTGCCCACCCCTGCAGCTCTCTGACCCCCCCCCCCCCACTGCTGTGCTATCAACCCCCAAAATTGGCAACAAGCGATTGTCGCTAATCTCGAAGGTAAGGGAGGAGAGGTATTCCCTGCTCAAACACCCACTGGGGACGTTCTTGCAGGCCTTGCCCAGCTGCCATTGGGCAGCTCTGTTTCTCCCTGGCCACTCCCCTGTTCCCTGCATGCTGTTCTTTGAAGACACACAGAGCAGCTCTACTTCCAGCATTGTGACCCCAGGGGTCATGAAACCGAAACCAAGTCCTTGCAGGCTACAGGAGCGGCAGAGATCAGCGGGGATCACGGCTACCTGATCCGCCCAGCCCCCCGGATCAGGTAGCAATGTTTATTTTAATGTAGATTCTAACCTCAGGTTCCCTTTAAGGTTTCAGCTAATCCAGTATAGACCAAAGATCAGACTGAAAAATGTCTTGTTCCTTCGTACTGAGATCAATTTTGACATATGTACTTCTCAAAAGCTACCAGGCAATAAAAAGCAAAGAACAGGAATATAAACCTTGTAGGATTAGTTAGTATTGAATTGCTGTACTTAAAGATGGATAAAACTGATTTAACAACTTTTAATAAGTATCATGATGTGCCACTGCTGCACCACTTTGTGAACAGGGTAGACAATAGACATTGTTTCATTTATGTTCCAAATACGCGCTACAAGAAGAATGCTTGTTTATTTTGTGATGATTTAGAAACCCTAATTTTGTTGAGTTGAAAAAGACAAGTTCCTGAAGAATAACATTTGAGGTTAAAGAGTTTCAAGACTGTCTTACACTAGCAATTAAAACAAGCTCCTTGACAAGCATTTTGCAAGATAATAGCCAGTATTCAGTGCAATTTGTGAGAATGGGATGTGCTTGGGGTGAATAACAATCTGTTCTTAAGAATAAAAGAAGAACTTAAAGCTTCTCTGTGTTGTTGCATTAATTAATTGTTTAATTCAACTATAACAAAGAAAAATATGCTTATTGCCTTCTTCATAGTGTGTGTGTGCGCGTGTGTGTGTGTGTGTGTGTGTGTGTGTGTGTGTGTGTGTGTGTGTGTGTGTGTGTGTGTGTGCCTATAACTTTTGAGTACTTTGAGTGCAAACTTTTCAGCATTGTGAAACCAAGCGCTTTCTCATCTTATTTTTAGTACATTTTGGCTTGCTGGGTTGTTGCTGCCTGATTTATGAGAATGATAGTTTACCAGGAGGAATTAACAGTGGGAACTTAATCTTAGTATGTTGTCAATGGTGCTGTATGCTGGGAAAGTTATTGTTATTGAGCACATGCCCTCACATTCCAAATGAACTTCAACTTTTGGACAACTCAGATATCTTATGGTATGACTGAACCCAAGGAAGCTGCAGTCACAGAATGACTGTGGGAATTCAGTGAAAGTATTGAAAAATTGCTACAAGTAATCTAATCCACCCAGTACCACAACCTCAGAGCAGTTCTGTAATGATGGCTACTTAATTGAAAGCTTGGGTGTCTGTATTATTATGCCATATCTGCTAAGGTGCACCTTTTGGCCTAAATGTCCAGCAGTTTATAGTGAGTGTTGGTGGTCAGTAGAAACATACTGTATTACATGTACAAAACTTCCAAACCTTTAATCCAATCTGCATAAAAGCAAAAACAGCATAGGATAAAACTGTACACTTCTCAGTACTTGCAGTATAGGAGGGGGAAACCAATGAACTACTTGACATATCATTGATCATGCCTAACAGTCACATAATCAGATGGTATTCAATAGACGGATGATATGAAGATGTTATGATGATATTAAGAGTCAACTAACATTAACCAACAACACTAGTGTTAACAGCTTGTTTATTTTTCAAACATGAATCAGCTCACATTGGGGCTAGTCAACATAAGTACAAAGGACAAACACACTGAAACATACTGGTGTTGGCATACCTATCTCTTCAAAAGGGAGAAAACACATAATGCAACTATATGCAGAGTAAGATTGAAGCTAGATAGCACAGGTTTATGCTGCTTTGCACCTGGTCTTTTTTGGAAATGTAATTGGAATATGGACTCAGAGGACATTGCAGCCAAGGCCCTCAACATCAGGCTGCTGCCTAGGGCTTGCTTTATTGACCAGTGCTACTTTAAATACCAGTAAGTTTTATATACATACCTAGTAGATCAGTACATCTGGCTTGACAGAATTACAAAACTTTGGGCAGACAGAGAGGACTTGCTGTAGCAAATGTGTAGCTCCATTTAATGCATGTCTGTGGTTGTTAGGGTGCCACAGATTTTAGCAACTGAATTACATAACATTAAAAGACCTGCGGCTGGAGTTTTCTTTTGTAACTAGTTTGTTCTACTTGTCCATCTTGTGTTCTAGTAGTCATAAAACATGTTATGTATACTGTACTTAATCTGTATATATAACTGTCTGCTTGTAGTACAACTTTAACATATCTTCTTGCAGTCAGATTCTATTTAACGTTTTTCAACCTGTGCACAGTGCAAAATCCTTTAGGCTACATTCACAGTGGGACGTTACATTGTAATGCGACGTTACAGTCACAACGCAGCATTACAACGCAACACACAAAAAAGGTGGTAACGCACATTAACGCTGAGTTACCATCGCATGCAGTAGCTACAGGAAAGAATGCAGGCAATGAAAAGTATGCTTTCCTGAACGTGTGCATTTAGAGGTAACACACTGCAAGCTGTGTATTACCATAAGGGTACACATTACAATGGGACGCTAACGTTGCACTGCGAACGTCCCATAGAATTAGCATTGCAGTGTGGTAAGCTGCGTTATAAGGCTTTATAATGCAGCTCCTCAATGTCTTACTGTGAATGAGGCCTGAATGTGAACCTGAACTGAGTAAAATTATTTAAAATAAACAAATGCTGTACCTGCAAATGAATATTACATACTTGCCTCACTGTCATTTCCTCTCAGAAGCTCACCATTTTCTTCTAACAACAATTCCTCAAATTTATAACAACATTTTGTCAGAAATTAAATATATCAGTTATTGTCAGTTAAATATCAGTTGCTGTCAGTTATAACTGAAAGGACAACTGATGGCCAAGGTAATGTCAAGGTTTCCCTATGGCTAAAGTGGGTGATATTACAGTTTAACAGTGTGCTGACCAGGAAGCTCTTATGGGGTAATGACCATTTTCAAACTGAGAGTGGAGAATTCCATTGATCACAGTGGACAAACAGGAAGCAGGAGAGGAGAAAGAGATTGAGGAGTAGACTACACAGGAGGTAAGTATGACGTGTGTATGTTTATTCTGACTTTTCATTTTCAGTTCAGGTCAGGTATGTTTTAAAATGAATATACATGTATATATTATTTACGCTCAAACCATTATTCTGTTCACACTGTATAGGCTGCTCTGTCTGAATCATAAATCTGATTTATTTATTAAACTTTCTTATGAATAAACAGAAGTAAGTATTGTCTCATGTCTAAGTAAAATGTATTAACGTTTCCATAGAACCAGCCCTAATTGTATATAAAGAATAAGCAATTAATTTTCTTTGCTAAGATTAAATTTCTGTATATTCTACTGTGTATCCCAATTAACAGACTTTCCAAAATTACAATCTGTTATCTTTAAATGCACAGCTTTGGTGAACTTTATTGAAACTAAACAATTCCCAATATACTATCTCTCTCTGCTTAATTACCACAGTTTAAACTGAAGACCATTTAAAAAGACAAAACATGGCTCATAATACATTTCAATAACCACCAGACAAATTGCAATTGCTGCTTCTTTATGTATGATACAATTTTCACTGGCAAATTACACTGTAAACCTAAGCAGTAATTGGATCCAAAATATGCATTGTGATGGGAAAATGGATTTCGGAGGTGATATGACAATATTTAATCTAATTACTCACATCTGCCATCTCTAAAGAATACACATTAAATAATCAGTGATATAAAATATTAATTTCAAAAGTTATTTTAGAGAACACAGTGATTTCCTTGTTCAGAATTTGGGAAGCTATTAAGGATAAGGAGATTATATATACAGTACAGACCAAAAGTTTGGGCACACCTTCTCATTCAGAGTTTTCTTTATTTTCATGATTATGAACATTGTAGATTCACACTGAAGGCATCCAAACTATGAATTAACACATGTGGAAGTATAGTACATAAGCAAAAAGTGTGAAACAACTGAAAATATTTCATATTCTAGGTTCTTTAAACCTTTTGCTTTGATTACTGCTTTGCACACTCTTCACAGGCAATCTCTTGATGAGCTTCAAGAGGTAGTCACCTGAAATGGTTTTCACTTCACAGGTGTGCCCTGTCAGGTTTAATAAAGTGGATTTCTTGCCTTATAAATGGGGTTGGGACCAAAAATCTCAAATTTGGACTCATCAGACCTAAGCACAGATTTCCACTGGTCTAATGGACTGGTCTAATGGACATTCCTTGTGTTCTTTAGCCCAAACAAGTCTCTTCTGCTTGTTGCCAGAAGACTAGCAACAAGCAGAAGAGACTTGTTTGGGCTAAAGAACACAAGGAATGTCCATTAGACCAGTCCATTAGACCAGTGGAAATCTGTGCTTAGGTCTGATGAGTCCAAAATTTAGATTTGTGGTCCCAACCCCATTTATAAGGCAAGAAATCCCCTTTATTAAACCTGACAGGGCACACCTGTGAAGTGAAAACCATTTCAGGTGACTACCTCTTGGAGCTCATCAAGAGATTGCCTGTCAAGAGTGTGCAAAGCAGTAATCAAAGCAAAAGGTGGCTACTTTGAAGAACCTAGAACATGACATATTTTCAGTTGATTCACACTTTTTGCTTATGTACTATACTTCCACATGTGTTAATTCATAGTTTGGATGCCTTCAGTGTGAATCTACAATGTTCATAATCATGAAAATAAAGAAAACTATGAATGAGAAGGTGTGTCCAAACTTCTGGTCTGTACTGTATATATATATATATATATATCCTTGATTCATTTAAAGTGGACCTGAACTCTTGCACAGGACAGAAGGAAAACATAAGCAAATGCACCAAGTATATATTGAGAGAGTTTAGCATGTCTAATTCTTCCTTATTTGTTCCTAAGTACAGGTTGTAATTTGATCTCTCCCCTGTGTCAGCTGCCTGACACGGTAGATAAGCTTAAGCACAGGATGTTAACAATATGTCTGCTTCCATGAAAGCAGGATGTAGAAACAGTGCAGATGTATTGCATGATTTGTATCAGCTGTGACAAAGAAATGTTTTTCTTTAAATGTTATTATGCTGTTACATATCTTTTAGAGCAGAGAGGATGTTCTGAGTTTAGGTCTACTTCAGTTAAGGACATATTTTAGAGCATACAGCTGATTAGAATGTTTTGACACAACTCACACTATTTACATATGTAAATGTAATGCAGATTTTCCAGAGTCTGTGGAAAACTCAGGCATGTGACCCAGCAACAAAACTATCTGTGTAACAATTGATCATGTGACCCAGCAATTCTGCTATAATGCATGGAGCTGACAGCAGAGTGGGTGTTTTCCAGCTACTGAACAGTCTTCACTTCCAGTTCCTTCTTGTACCTCTTTTGTAGCAAGCATTGCAGCTCAACAAATTATTTAAAGAGAATCTGTTCTGTCCGATCTGTACAATAAAAAAACATACCGATCGAGTCACTGTGATCTCCTGGATCCCTCTTTGCCGTTTTCGCCACTCCCTGTCGCGATCCTGTTTTTTTATCGCCAGTTTTAGGCAGCATTTACAAACAAAAAACATGGCCGCTAACCAGGAAGTGATGTTTGTTTGTATATATACAGTCTGGGATTCTCACAGTTCTTCAACATGTGACCGGCAGCTCCCTCCCCCCATAGCCTAACAAACTGCATCAGAGCAGAGAGTGAAGAGTAAACAAAGCACACAGAGCCTGCAGGGGGCGTGCATAACTTGTATTATTACAACAGAGCCAGCCCATTCCTCCCTGGATCGACAAAGCTTGACGAACAAAAGAAGATTAGATATACTCAACCACTACACTATCCAGCCACCACTGGCTGGACTATTCCGGGATGTATAGTTATTATGCACACAATCCAATATATATATATATGAAAGGATAACGTCAGTATTTCTAGGTATATAAATTTGTTTATTAAAAGTACAATTTAACATAAATATTAAGGTCTGATAAAAATGCCAGGCTTGCTCACAATTAAAACAATGGTCATCTGAATATTTCAAACCAACAACATTCACTCACATATTTCATACTATTATGCTTGAGAAGGCCATGAGGGAGGTTGAAGGAATGAAAAGAAAGGACCTACTGGAGAAGAAACAGAGAAAGATAGAGGATAATTTCTCAATAAGGTTAAGTTTGAGATATAAACCCCAGGTGGGGCTAATAAAGAAAATTATTAAAAAACACTGGGAGGTATTGAGGGGGACAAAGTGCTTAAAGAGATACTCCCAGAGCACCCCTCCTTTATTCACAGAAAAGTGGGGAATATTGGTTTAAAAATTGCAACAGCTAGGGATGAGGAATATAGACTGGAGAGGAGGTTGGGGGAGGGTTTTATCAGATGTGGGAGGTGCCATAACTGTCAGAGAACTAGGGAATATAGTAAAATCACACAGGTGACTGAAGGGAGAGAAGTATATAAAATCAGAGAATTGATAACGTGTGACACTAAGGGTGTCATTTATTGCATTATATGCCCGTGCGGCAGGAGGTATGTAGGCCGCACCAAGAGGGAACTCCATAGGCGAATAGGTGAGCATTTAAACAACATCCTAAAGGGGTGGGAGGAACACCCCCTCTCAAAACATTTTTAAACAGAAGCATGGAAGTAAAATAAATGATGATGTATACTTTGGCTTGGAGATTGTTGGGAGGGACCTGAGAGGTGGCAACTACATAGCGAAAATGTCTAGGAAGGAAAGTCAGTGGATTTTTAATTTAAATACTATGACACCAAGGGGTTTAAATGAGGAATGGGAAATGTTTGGCTTTTTAACATAGTATGAATGGGAACCACCTGATCAATGGAGCACCTGTATCCCTAAGCAGTGTAACTCTGCAGAAATGTGGAGGAGGTTAATTATTATTGACAACTGATTCAACAAGATACAGAATTGCTGTGGAACATAAAGATAATATCAACTATAACAAAAAGGACAGTTCCCCTTTAAGAGGAGACAGCAGGCTAAGGGCTGGACTTGTGTATAAAACAGGAAGTGGGAAATGGCTGGTGACCCTGATCCTGAAGAAGATGGCCGTCAGCCATTGAAACATGTCGATCTAAAAGGAGTTTTGAGCAAGCTGATAGAGAAGCTACCAGTGTGGACACTCTTGCATTATCCACGGGCTGCTAAAACGAGCCTGGAGACTGACAGCCGCGTTGGAAAGCAAGGTGGAATGCAATAAACTCCAGGGGGAAGTGACGTCACTCCCATTCAACCACTTGCCCGGAAGCTGTAGGCAGAGCTGATTTCACCGCTACTGTACTGCTGGAACTACGCGGATACAGTTACGCATAGGAAGCGGACGTACTGCACTCTGAGTGGGGGACTTAGTGCGAGGCTACCGGTCGGAGCTCGCATGGAGAGAATCAATAACTGTTAGAAGACGCGTGAGTAACCTTATGAGAAACGCGATTAAGCACTACTATTGCAAGCACTCTTAACAAAAGCTATTTGGCAGCTCTATTAGAGTGGCAGACTATAGTGTTACAGCAGACTATAGTGCTACACAGAACTTGTGAGGGCAATTTTTGAACAGAAGAGATCTATATTTGTATACATTTTTTCTTATTTAGGTTATTTTTTTTTATTTTTTTGTCTCTTTTGGATCAGGTGGCTCCATTGTGTGCAAGCTGTGAGTGATTTATGCATGTGAGAACACGGCATAGGAGAGTGCATACCTAATAATAGTATGAAATATGTGAGTGAATGTTGTTGGTTTGAAATATTTGTGTATTGTAATGTTTTTTTACTTTTACTTGTAGTTTTACTTTTTGGCCACAAGATGGCAATCTTGAGTTTGTTTACATGACGTCACTCTAAGCGTACAATGTATGCTTAGAGGGACATAGCTTCAGAAAAAGCGAAGCTTCTGAGAGAAGCTGTCACTTTTTCAGCGGGGGAGAGGAATCAGTGATCGGGCTCCATAGCCTGATACATTGATTCCGTGGCTACTGAATCCGCGGCCGGGAGTGCGCGTGCACGCGCGCGATCGGCCGCGGGAGCGCGCCTGTCCTCCTTGACATTTTTATACGTCAAGGAGGACAAAGTGGTTAAGGATACATTTATCAACTACAGTTGACTCCCCCTCCCTTTACAAATATTTATTTATGGCTGCCTTTAGTAAATTAACAGTTGTATCCCTTGCTCCTTTCTCTGTTCCCTTTTCATCTTTTTTTGTGTTCCAGCACATGCTTATATAGTATGTCCCCATCTAAGGAAAGGCTTGGGTATGTTTTCTCCTGTTTTTTTGAAACCGGCTTGTATGTTTATTTTAATATTCTGAATTTTTGTTTTAATTTGGAAGGAATAATTTCTTTTTTGCGATTCTGTTTGAAAATATATAATTTTACTTTCTTATCTTTTTATTTATCTTACACTTATCATGCTAAATTTCTGTTGCTTTGATGTAATATATTTTTTCCCTGCCCATGCAGTATGTTTGCACAGCTTATAAATAAACTACCTATTTAGCTCCCAGCTCCGAAAAAAAAGTACTCAAAATAAGCTGTCTCAAGTTAACTGAAGTTTGATTTTACATCATTTAATCTATTTTTTATAATGTTTTTACCTGCTGGATGCTGAAAGGATTTTGTATAGAAAAAAATGAGAAAAGTTCTTAATATAATTCCCCAGAAAAGTTCAAAAATTCATTCAGGGCCAATATATATATAAAAAAATAAAATGGCAGATCAGTACATTTTCTCTATGATGGAGCAGGGAATGAGTATTCAAAATAACTGCTTACCTCAAAGTTCAAACATGGGAGAAAGAGGTTATGATGAGCAAAAGGAGTGCAGCTAAAGAAGGTTTTAGAGCTCTTAATTGTGAACAGGACAGGAGGAGAGCAGTATGATGCCAGTCCTCCTGCCAATTGGGAACCACAGCATAGACTGCAACAAAGCAATGACAGGTGGATGAGACTCTCCACAGGGCTTCGAATCCCCACCAGGCACTCCATCTATGTGCAGCCTCACAAAGACAAAGCTGAAGATATCAGAGCAAACTGATCAGAATCCTGATGCACGGGAAAACTGAGGTAGACATTCATGATGATAAAATATGGCCATTTTCATTTCGCCATAAGTTTGGGCATGACAAAACACATTTTTGCAGACAAAATTTCTTGTGTGAAAATATGAGGGCAAGAGAAAACACGCTGTTACAAAATGCATTGTACAGAATGAGAAACTGGAGAAAAATACATGGACATGCATGAAAAAACAGAGGGGCCCAACTGCTTATCGGAGCAGTGTGGAATGACGGTGAGGGGACCAGAAGGACTGCAGAGGACTGGAAGAAGCCCAAGGTAAGTTAATTTAGGTAGGTAAATTTAATTTTAGGTCTACTTAACATAGCAAACACCTTTTTATAAAGTCTAAAGATTGCTTTACAACCTTAAGGATGACTACTACACACAAAAGGCAACACTACTACAAAAAAAAAAAACTTTTCTAAATCAACGGAAAACTCTTAAAGTGTACCAGAGATCTTCTAACCTAAGGTTTGATACTTACCCGGGGTTTCCTCCCGCCCCAGAAACATGTCTAAATCCTACGTCATCCTCTTGCGGTCTGCTTTTCAGTCGCAATCAGCCCCGGTAATAGGCTCAGTTGTGTCCAGTCTTGGTCTTCTGGGCATGCGCAGACCTCCCGCGCATGCGCAGTAGACCCAGGCTGACGAGACTGAGCCTATTGCCGCAGCTGATCACGGCTGAACGGCAGACCGTGGGAGGACGGTGTGGAACTTAGATGTGTTTATGGGATGGGATTGGGAGGAAGCCCCGGGTAAGTATCACATGCCCCATCTGAGAAGAAATATTTTAAGCAATTAACTCACTTAAAATAGGGTGGTTCCTGATGGGTCTGCTAATGGATACTACAATATTTTCAGTAAGGATCTTATTTCACAACTAAGATCCTCCCATGATTTGGCAACTGAAAAAGGACCCTTTTCCAAATATTTTTTACAGGCAACTACAATCACACACTCCAAAGCAGCGAATGAAATAGAAAACCACTCCAGGTTCTGACCAATATCAATATTTAATGAAAAAAAAAGTTTTACATTAGCATAATAGTTTTGAGATTGTTGCAAATTCTTCCATCCAAAAATAAACCAGCTTAGATGTGGGTTTTCTAAAGGCAGAACACATACAGACGTAGCTAGAGCATGCAATTAAATGTGTAGGTGTCAGTTGAAAATCTTCTTTGCTTCCAACTCACAGGTGCAAGTCATTACAGTAATAATGGACATTATACTAGCTATACAGACCTACAGAGCTCTAAGTCTGAGTTAAGAAGTAAACCTAAATGGAGAAGGATATGAATTTTTCCTTTTTAAATAATACCAGTTGCCTGACTCTCCTGCTGATCGTGTGTTTCTAATACTTTCAGCCACCACCCCTCAACAAGCATGCAGATCGGGTGCTCTGACTGAAGTCAGGCTGGAATAGCTGCATGCTTGTTTCAGGTGTGTGAATCAGCCACTACTGCAGCCAAAGAGATCAGCAGAACTGCCAGGCAACAAGTATTGTTTAACAGTAAACATCCATATCCCTTTCAGTGTATGTGCACTTTAAAGACAAATATACAGGATTGCCATTTAGCCAATATAGAGAACAGCTGTATGCTAACTCAGTAGTATGGGCAGCATTAAATAATAATGCAAATGGTGGTGGTGTTGAAGAAAAACAATAAAAAAAATAGAAAAAAATAAATACATTTACACCATGGACCAATATCTCAACATACAATTAGCTTATTTGAAGTTACAAGCCTATCTCGACCACTGCCCTATACTTGCTTTGTACTAGTGACCTACTTTGGCACATAAATAGGTCCAGTATATTGCAAGGAGCTTTCCTAAGGCCTAATTTTCACAGAATTGTTCAAGCATTAATTCATTCCATTTAGATGTCCCTTTTTACCTGTTGCACCTTTATTCATGCAAGTTTGCCAAGAGATAAAGAAAGCACAACATGCAACATCCATGGTATGGTAAACAATGAAAAACATGTCAATGCAGCTATCCTCCTGCACTGGAAATAGTGGTGTCACTTCTGATCAGTTAGACATTTTTCTAGTGTGTTTTACTGCAGTGTGCATAGAAGGAGTAAGGCATTACCTATATCTAAGCTTGAACTGAAAACCACACTAACAAAGGAAAATTACTGTAAACTACATATTGCATTACCAACATTCAGAGCACTTTTTTGTTTTGTTTTATATATGCAGTATATAGTATATGTATATAGTATTTTTTTTCAGGTGCCTAAATGCCTATCAAGCGCACAATAAAGACCTCAGAAATGAACAATCAATGTGAATATGAGCTGGTGCACACCAGAGCGGTTCTGAAGCGTTTTTTAAAACGCTTGCAGGGGGAAAACCGCTTGGCTAATGAAAGTGAATGGGATGGTGCACACCAGAGTGGGTCGTTTCTGAGGCGTTTCTGCCTCAATGTTAAAGTATAGGAAAGTGGAAAACCGGCCTGAAAAACGCTAGATCAGAGCGGTTTTCCAGGCGTTTTTGTTGCAGTAGCTGTTCAGTAACAGCTTTTACTGTAACAATATTTGTAATCTGCTACACAAAAACGCTCCAAAAAACGCTAGGCATGTTTAGAAAACCTCTCTATACATGCCTAGAATCGCTCTGAAATCTGCTTCAAAAACCTCTAGTGTTTTGCAGATCTGCTTGAGGTTTTTGGTGTGCACTGGGCCTAAAACATACCTTTTCTTAATGGCTACCAATGTATTCTGCTTTATTTTTGTATTTGTATTATTGTACTTAAAGGACAACTAACCTGAGAGGGATATGGCTGCCATTTGTATTTCATTGTAAACATTGCACATTGCCTGGCTGTCCTGCTTATCCTCTGCATCTAATATTTTAAGTCATATACACTGAACAAGCACGCAGATCATATGTTTTGACTAAAGGCAGACTGGATTAGCCACATGCTTGTTTCAAGTGTGTGATTTAGGCGCTACTGTAGTGAAAGAGATCCGCAGAACTGCCAGGTAACTGGTATTGTTTAAAAGAAAATCAATATGGCATCCTCCATAACCCTTTCAGGTCTGTTGTCCTTTAATTTGCATTGCTTATATAAATAATGAATTGAAACAATACTGGTTAGCATTGTAAATTACCATTCGACTAATACTGCAATTGGCTAACTCATCTGTGGCCAGTATTTGTATTTTCAAAACCATGTCATTTTAAACAAGGTTGTCACTAGAAATCACTGCCCCCCCCCCCCACCCCGCCTGCGAAACTTTGCAGGTCCCCTCGCTTTCTGCGCAGGTAAACTGAAAACCGATGTTATTCAATTGGCTAGTGCACACTTCAATGTGCTTTCGTTATGCAGATAAAAACAGACAGCAAAGTAAATTACCATTCGACTAATACTGCAATTGGCTAACTCATCTGTGGCCAGTATTTGTATTTTCAAAACCATGTCATTTTAAACAAGGTTGTCACTAGAAATCACTGCCCCCCCCCCCCCCCACGAAACTTTGCAGGCCCCCTCGCTTTCTGCGCAGGTAAACTGAAAACCGATGTTATTCAATTGGCTAGTGCACACTTCAATGTGCTTTGCCCATGCAGATAAAAACAGACAGCAGTGAAGCACTGCATGCATTTTCTCTATCAGTTACATTTGCTTCTGTGATAAAACGTGCATGTTTTTACACATGCGGACACACATGGTGTGCAGAAAACGAATACAGAAAACCGACAGGCGAGTGTACTCCCAACCTCAGCTTATTACACTCACTCTGCCCATCTCTGGTGGAGCAGAACTTGCTTTGCAGCCTTTTCCAGCGTCACTACAGAAGAGAGCACTTGGGGAGGGGTAGAGCGGTTGGGGGCTGTGCAGAAGAGCCTACTGCACACTGAATAGGAACTGTCTACAAATCTTTTTCTGCTAAAGTTTGTGTAATTCCTTATCAGTGGCTGAGCAAATGCAGTCATTATAATTATTGTGCAGAAAGTGTTTTCTCTGTGCCCTTAGTTGTTTTCCTTTCAGGAGGGGCCCCCCTGTGCTTTCTGCGCCCCCCTGTTGCTGCATCCCGTGCAGGGTCAATTGTTACGCCTCTGATTTTACATAACGTCTGAATTGACAGGGATCACGAAAGTACCATTGTTGACCTTCCTTACTGTTGTGCTGATTGTTTGTGTTCCATCAGTCATGCATCCAGAAAGAATATGCAGACCAGGTGTTCTAAATCCACTGACTGCATATTCATTTTATGGTATGACCCCATTAGTATTTATAAAGCTTAATATAAGGGCAGTACATGAGAAATATATCTGATGATAGTCAGATGTACCGCCTGTCAGTAAACAGCCAGATATTACATCACGCAAATCAATTACAAAAATGCAGGTCTGTTGGCAGCAGAATACATGTGTAATGTACAATAAAGGCTTTTAGGAAAAGCCATGCTATTAGCTGTATTTACACTTTAAACAATTAAATGCAATTAAAATGATCATTCAAAGCCATTAGCCACAGATGCACAAATGTTTAATGACCGAATAGTCAATCCATTTTGATTTGTCTATGAAAAACATCCTACTTATGGATCTATTCTGCATATTTATTTCCCCTTAAATGGGCTGTGAAGTGTATGCCTATTGCCTAATTTGTCTGAAATGTCCATAAATGTACTGCAACTGTCATTTTGGTTAGATTGTTTTTCTATATTTGGACATTTCTTCCATATTTCTACATAAGGTATTTATAACAACATGATTTGGAGTTTGTGCTATACTTTTAAAAATAGTATCAGCATGATATGCAAAACAATGCCTTTCTCACTATATAATCACACACACTCACTATGGCTGCTATGGTGATCCCTATTTCACTTGTTACCCAGAAGGATTGTGTGTAGTACATGTGGATTCGGTTAGGCCCCGTTCACATCTAAAATCGCAAAACGATAGCGAATACCGCTAGCATTTTGCAGGAGTGATTTTTCCACGAGTAACACGGAAAAATCACCAGACACTGTAGCGTTTCTGGAGTGATCGCAAATAGCGGTTCTATACATGCTAATCACGATTGCTCAGGAATCACCGGCAAAAGGCTGCATGTAACGTGTTTGTGGTTAACGCTAAGCGCAAAATGCTGCGAGAACACTGCCATAGGATTAAATGGCTGGCAGTTTAAAAAAAAACGCTAACGGTTTGCGGTGAGCGGGAATCGTGTGATTCCTGCTCAAATGTGAAAGGATCCTAAGGGCCCATTCACATTAGAGCATTTTACTGCGATTTTGGCAAAACGCTCAAACGCTAGCGCTTGCTAGTGTAATAAACCCTATGGGCTCGTTCTTACTTGGTTGATTTGCGCTAATCGCCACAAATCGCCCAAAAGCGCGAAATGCTAACTCGATGCCTGCACCATTTTTAGGCGATCTCTTACCGATCATTTTTCAGTGCTATAGAAGTGCTAAATGCGATCACGGAAAAATCGTCGCAGTGTTCAGTGATTTTTCCACGTGAAATCGCGGAAAAATCACTCCTGCAAAATGCTAGCATTTTGCAAACGCAAGTGTGAATGGGCCCAAAACCTTGTTTGCGTCCCAAAATCACATCCCAGTTATGAAATTTCCTTTATTTACTATTATGAACATCAATGCTTTTGCCATTATTTTAAAATGTATCTACCTATTGTTAGCCTAAACTTAACCATTCCCCTTAGCAAAATCTGCCTTCCTGGCACCTAACTAAAACATCCTTGTTATCAAAATTACCATTTCTTGGCACCTAACCTCAACTCCATTAACATTGTTTTTATGAGCAGATCTAAAGTATAAATTCCCAATTACAATAGAGCCAAAATGACTTTCCCTAGGGCTACAAAGGCCACCCACTGTGGTTACCCAACAACTTACAGTACAATTGCAGTACAATCACTCTTTAAAGGCTCACACTTTTGTGCTATACACTTCCCTGGAGTGGAAAATTTTGACTCCTGCTGGAACTGATTCCCTTATGATTCCCTTATGATCACCTTTGCACCAGTCTTCTCAGAACATCATCTGATTTGCCAGTGCTATGATAAAATCTTCTGTCATCTCCCATCCCGTTTGCTGTTTGTCTGAGAAAGAAAGGTATTCCTTCCAAAATGTGTCAACATTGGTCATTGGAAGTGACATTCCAAGCAACAGCACACGAGGGGCAGGGCTTCCAGTCCTGAGATGCACCTCTTTGTCTTATACACATTGACAGGAAATGGGTCAGCTGACCCAGTGTGATACTGACTACAAGTGTACAGGATCTCTACACCCAATACCCAACAGAAGATGGATCAGTGTACCTACAGCGACATGACTGCTCAGGAGTCGTCGGGGATCTTATCTTATCTGATCCGCCATAATGGTCATTATTGCCATGCGTCACAAGAGGATCGTGCAAATGGCCTCATGGCACAAAATCAAGGAACCCAATGATGGCAGATCATGGGAAAAAAATCTGAAAACATGACATCATGGGTATGGGCCTTTAGTCTCTCCCAACTCTGCTGCCAGCCAGAGCAGATGGATTTGAGTAATTTCTCCAGGAATCTGCCCATTTATCTATTGAGGCAATTTTTTCTGTTTTTTTTCCTCCCACTGTAGTGAATGTGCATGTGAGCGTAAATGTTTTTTTTTTTTTTTTTTTTTTTTGTGTGGTGTGTCATATATTCAGGATCCTGGCAATTTAATTGGCCAACATTTTATCATATTATCATTTTCATTATTACTGTCCACTGTTCTATCATTATACTAACAAATAAAATACCTTTTAGAGCAGTCCGGACAGTCCTTACACATGCAGTGTGGGGTCTAACTGCTTCCAGATTTGCTGCTGATGTTTCTAGTTGTCTGTGGTGCAAAACTGTCTTTCTATATTATATAAAAACATTCTGGTGACATCACTTGAGTGTGATAATGTACAAATAATGGCTAAATGGTTAACACTTGTTGTCTTTGCAAATCTAGATATGTGGGTTCAATTTTCACCAAACGCAATATCTGTGAGTTCAGTATATTCTCCCTATGCTATATCTCATCCACAGTAGTATCCTGATAGCATATTGATATTTCAATTTGTGACTCATAAATCATCCCAATGAGACAGGCTGCAAAAAAGAAAATAGTGAAATATTCTTAATGGAACTGTAGAAAATGAACATGACTGCACTAATTAGCGCTCATCGTACCTGTAAATGAAAGTTCTAGGGAAAAAATGAATCCACAATCAGTACACCTTTACTAGTTCTGTAAATGTATATGAGTTTGGCATAATTACAGCTGCCTTAATCAAGCATTCTATAAACTGGAATAATGAAGGGAATAGTAGGATATGATTTTCCAGAGGGCACTTTCAAAGTGTGGATCTGACACTATCCAGATAGATACCAAGAGTGTCTATTAATTGATGGATTCTACACTTGCTATGGTAAATATATAATTAGATAAAGTGATATTTTCAGTAATTATCTAAATTCTATGCTTATTTACTCAGTTTTTCCTCCCAATTTATGGTCATTTCCTTTTTTGACAAAAGACAGGAAGACAGGTATCAATGTTGTGGGTGCATGTTTCTTTAAAGAGCACCTGTAATGAAATTGTAGCAGAGCATAAAATATTATTCATGATGTTTTGCCTAGGCAATTATGTCACACAGCCTCAGAGCACTCTGGTAGATCAACTAACATTTCTGCTCACTACACAGTGGAAAGTAAAAGAAAACATCCCACAAAAATCCCCCTTACCAGCATTGAAAAAGTTCCCATCTCTGATAAATGTAATACTTTATATCTGAGTGAGGTAAGATTTTGCAATGGGATACCATTGACTAATTGATTTATATATTGATACTGTAAAAAAAGCAATTTTATTAATAAAGCTATTTTCAGCAAAGGTCCTCTTTAAGGCTACCTTCACATTATTTGAGGAATTTGTGTAGACATTCTCATGCATTCATCTTCTGATGCTGAAAGGGCAACGGAAGTGAGAAGACTATGGAGGCTGCCATGTTTATTTCATTTTAAACAATACCAGTTGCCTGGCAGCCCTGCTGGTCTGTTTGGATGCAGAAGTGTCTGAATAACACCAGAAACAAGCATGCAGCTAATCTGTCAGATCTGACAATAATGTCAGAAACACCTGATCTGCTGCATGCTTTTTCAGGGTCTATGGCTGAAAGTATTAGAGGCAGAGAGTCAGCAGGGCTGCCAGGCAACTGGTATTGCTTAAAAGGAAATGAAAATGTCAGCCTCTATATATCTCTCTTTTCACTTGTCCTAACCACTTAACGACCACGGTCAGCCGATCGGCGGACCTAGGTGTTAAGTGGTTTTACATGGAAACGGCCGCTCGTTCAAGCGGCCTTTCCATGTCAGTTCATGGAGGGTGTCTCTGTGAACTGCCTGCGAGCCTCCGATCGCAGCTCGCAGGCGAAATGTAAACACGCGGGGAAGAAATCCTCGCTGTTTACATCATATGGCACTGCTGCACAGCAGCGCCATAAAGGAGATCGGCGATCTACGACCTCTGATTGGCCGGGGATTGCCGCAGTCTGATAGGCTGGAGCCTATTAGAGGCGGTGCAGGACGGATCTATGTCCTGCACCGCCCAGGGGAAAGAGGGGAGGGAGGGAAGGACAGGGAGGCCGAAAATCGCTGCGGAGGTGTGGCTTTGAGGAGCCCCCCCGCAAGGCGAAAATAGCCGTCGGCGATCAGACCCCCCAGCAGGACCTCCCCCTAGTGGGGAAAAAAGAGGGAAATCTGGTCGCCCTGGATCTATCCTGATGTGTGCTGTGGGCGGGAGAGCCCACGCAGCACAGATCAGGTAAAAATGGCCTGGTCCTTAAGTGGTTAATTAGTGTTGGGCGAACAGTGTTCGCCACTGTTCGGGTTCTGCAGAACATCACCCTGTTCGGGTGATGTTCGAGTTCGGCCGAACACCTGACGGTGCTCGGCCAAACCGTTCGGCCACATGGCCGAACTAAGAGCGCATGGCCGAACGTTCCCCGAACGTTCGGCTAGCGCTGTGATTGGCCGAACGGGTCACGTGGTTCGGGCCCGAACGCGCTCTGATTGGCCGAACGGTCACGTGGTTCGGGTAAATAAATACCCGAACCACGTCATATCTCCGCCATTTTTCTGTGGGTTTAGCTTTGGGTAGGCAGGCAGGGTAGTTGGCTCTCCAGCCACGCTAGCCAGGGTCCCCCCCAGTCATTGTGTGTCGCTGCTGGGAACAGTAGTACACCGCTCGCTCAGCCACACTATATATAGCATTGTTTACTGCCACTGTGTACCTCGCTCAGCCACGCTATATATATAGCATTGTGTTTTCTGACACTCTGTGTACACGGCTTAGCCTGACTAATATAGCATTGTGTGTACTGCCACTGTGCACCTCGCTCAGCCACGCTATATATAGCATTGTGTGTACTGCCACTGTGCACCTCGCTCAGCCACGCTATATATAGCATTGTGTGTACTGCCACTGTGCACCTCGCTCAGCCACGCTATATATATAGCATTGTGTTTTCTGACACTCTGTGTACACGGCTTAGCCTGACTAATATAGCATTGTGTGTACTGCCACTGTGCACCTCGCTCAGCCACGCTATATATAGCATTGTGTGTACTGCCACTGTGCACCTCGCTCAGCCACGCTATATATAGCATTGTGTGTACTGCCACTGTGCACCTCGCTCAGCCACGCTATATATAGCATTGTGTTTTCTGACACTCTGTGTACACGGCTTAGCCTGACTAATATAGCATTGTGTGTACTGCCACTGTGCACCTCGCTCAGCCACGCTATATATAGCATTGTGTGTACTGCCACTGTGCACCTCGCTCAGCCACGCTATATATAGCATTGTGTGTACTGCCACTGTGCACCTCGCTCAGCCACGCTATATATAGCATTGTGTGTACTGCCACTGTGCACCTCGCTCAGCCACGCTATATATAGCATTGTGTTTTCTGACACTCTGTGTACACGGCTTAGCCTGACTAATATAGCATTGTGTGTACTGCCACTGTGCACCTCGCTCAGCCACGCTATATATAGCATTGTGTGTACTGCCACTGTGCACCTCGCTCAGCCACGCTATATATAGCATTGTGTGTACTGCCACTGTGCACCTCGCTCAGCCACGCTATATATAGCATTGTGTG
Source organism: Hyperolius riggenbachi (assembly GCF_040937935.1). Taxonomy (NCBI): domain Eukaryota; kingdom Metazoa; phylum Chordata; class Amphibia; order Anura; family Hyperoliidae; genus Hyperolius; species Hyperolius riggenbachi. The sequence goes on from NC_090646.1 coordinate 437,159,474, forward strand.
TACTGCCACTGTGCACCTCGCTCAGCCACGCTATATATATAGCATTGTGTTTTCTGACACTCTGTGTACACGGCTTAGCCTGACTAATATAGCATTGTGTGTACTGCCACTGTGCACCTCGCTCAGCCACGCTATATATAGCATTGTGTGCACTGCCACTGTGCACCTCGCTCAGCCATGCTATATATAGCATTGTGTGTACTGCCACTGTGCACCTCGCTCAGCCACGCTATATATAGCATTGTGTTTTCTGACACTCTGTGTACACGGCTTAGCCTGACTAATATAGCATTGTGTGTACTGCCACTGTGCACCTCGCTCAGCCACGCTATATATAGCATTGTGTGTACTGCCACTGTGCACCTCGCTCAGCCACGCTATATATAGCATTGTGTTTTCTGACACTCTGTGTACACGGCTTAGCCTGACTAATATAGCATTGTGTGTACTGCCACTGTGCACCTCGCTCAGCCACGCTATATATAGCATTGTGTGTACTGCCACTGTGCACCTCGCTCAGCCACGCTATATATAGCATTGTGTGTACTGCCACTGTGCACCTCGCTCAGCCACGCTATATATAGCATTGTGTGTACTGCCACTGTGCACCTCGCTCAGCCACGCTATATATATAGCATTGTGTTTTCTGACACTCTGTGTACACGGCTTAGCCTGACTAATATAGCATTGTGTGTACTGCCACTGTGCACCTCGCTCAGCCACGCTATATATAGCATTGTGTGTACTGCCACTGTGCACCTCGCTCAGCCACGCTATATATAGCATTGTGTGTACTGCCACTGTGCACCTCGCTCAGCCACACTATATATAGCATTGTGTTTTCTGACACTCTGTGTACACGGCTTAGCCTGACTAATATAGCATTGTGTGTACTGCCACTGTGCACCTCGCTCAGCCACGCTATATATAGCATTGTGTGTACTGCCACTGTGCACCTCGCTCAGCCACGCTATATATAGCATTGTGTGTACTGCCACTGTGCACCTCGCTCAGCCACGCTATATATAGCATTGTGTTTTCTGACACTCTGTGTACACGGCTTAGCCTGACTAATATAGCATTGTGTGTACTGCCACTGTGCACCTCGCTCAGCCACGCTATATATAGCATTGTGTGTACTGCCACTGTGCACCTCGCTCAGCCACGCTATATATAGCATTGTGTGTACTGCCACTGTGCACCTCGCTCAGCCACGCTATATATAGCATTGTGTGTACTGCCACTGTGCACCTCGCTCAGCCACGCTATATATATAGCATTGTGTTTTCTGACACTCTGTGTACACGGCTTAGCCTGACTAATATAGCATTGTGTGTACTGCCACTGTGCACCTCGCTCAGCCACGCTATATATAGCATTGTGTGTACTGCCACTGTGCACCTCGCTCAGCCACGCTATATATAGCATTGTGTGTACTGCCACTGTGCACCTCGCTCAGCCACGCTATATATAGCATTGTGTTTTCTGACACTCTGTGTACACGGCTTAGCCTGACTAATATAGCATTGTGTGTACTGCCACTGTGCACCTCGCTCAGCCACGCTATATATAGCATTGTGTTTTCTGACACTCTGTGTACACGGCTTAGCCTGGCTCTATAGCATTGTGTGTACTGCCACTGTGCACCTCGCTCAGCCACGCTATATATAGCATTGTGTTTACTGCCACTCTGTGTACACCGCTCAGCCAGACTATATACCGTTGTTTACTGACACTCTGTGTACACCGCTCAGCCAGACTATATACCATTGTTTACTGACACTCTGTGTACACGGCTCAGCCTGACTATAAAGCATTGTGTGTACTGCCACTGTGCACCTTGCTCAGCCACGCTATATATAGCATTGTGTTTTCTGACACTCTGTGTACACGGCTTAGCCTGACTATATAGCATTGTGTGTACTGCCACTGTGCACCTCGCTCAGCCACGCTATATATAGCATTGTGTTTACTGCCACTCTGTGTACACCGCTCAGCCAGACTATATACCGTTGTTTACTGACACTCTGTGTACACCGCTCAGCCAGACTATATACCATTGTTTACTGACACTCTGTGTACACGGCTTAGCCTGACTAATATAGCATTGTGTGTACTGCCACTGTGCACCTCGCTCAGCCACGCTATATATAGCATTGTGTTTTCTGACACTCTGTGTACACGGCTTAGCCAGACTATATAGCATTGTGTGTACTGCCACTCTGTGTACACCGCTCAGCCAGACTATATAGCATTGTGTTTACTTCCACTCTGTGTCTGCTGGGCCTGGGAACAGTAGTACACCGCTCACCCGCCACTGTATAGCATTGTGCTCTGTGTCGCTGCTGGGAATAGTGGTACTGTATAGCATTTCTGTACTGCCACTGTACTGCTGCCAGTCAGCGTGTACTGTAAGGATAAGTGAAATGAGGAAGAAATCCGGTGAAAGAGGAAGGGGCAAGGGAAGAGGTGTTTCCCCTGACGGTTCACGTACAGGCCACAGGGGAGCACCCAAGAAAACCCACTCAATACCGCCCATGTTGTCCAGGACAACAACCCTCACAAATCCAAAAGAACAGGACCAGATAGTTACTTGGATGACCTCTCAAGTGTCCAGCAGTGGGTTAAGCAGCACCAGCACATCACGCACGAGGTCCGAGTCCTCAGCCAGTTACAAGGAGCCAGTGGGCACAAAGCTGACACAACCGGCAGCGACACCATGCACACAACTGCCAGATAACCAGTCCTATGAATTACCTCAGGACACAATGGGGTATTCGCAGGAGCTATTCCCAGCCCAACAAACTTCCACCTATGAAAGGTCAATGGAGGAACAGCCAGAAATGTTGTGCCCGGATTCACAACCATTAACTGTGGGAAATGCACCGCGCACTGAAATACAAGGCGAGTCCGAGGAGGACTCGGAAACCCAAATCCCAGAGCAAGTTGGGCAGGAGGGGTTGCAATTGCAGGAGGTCGGCCGACAAGATCTGGAAGACGACGTTGGAGTGAGCTGCGCAGAGGTTGTTCTGGGGAGCTCTACTCCACGGCGGCGGCCCCCCACAATGACATATGACGAGTTTGAGGAGATGGAAGAGGAGGGTATGGACAATGTGGACAGAGACCCAGATTTTATTTGTGAACGAGAACATCGCCGTCGTAGCAGCAGCACAGATGAGTCTGTTGAAGAACCCACTGCTGCACGAGTTCGCCTTGTGCCACAAGGTAGGCGGCGCGCAATTTCAGGCACCACAAGCGTGGAAGTTAGAGTGAGAGGCAAAAGAGGAGGAAACAGAAATCGCCAGCAAGGAGGCAGGTGCTCCAAAGTCTGGGCTTTCTTTGAAGACTGCACTGAGGATGTTACCATGGCGATTTGCAAGGTGTGCAAGACTCGCCTGAGCAGGGGGAAAAGTATTAACAACCTCTCCACCACCAGCATGAGCCGCCACATGCTATCCAAACATCCCACTCTGTGGGCAAACGCGGCAGGACAGGGTACCAGCAACACTGCCTCCCTTGGGTTCACCAGACTCACCACCAGACCCGCCTCAGCAGCAGCAGTAGCCCAGCCATTGCGTGGTTCACAACATTCACAAACATCAGACGACGCTGACACTGTCACTTTCCGGAGTAGTGCTCTTGAGGTCTCCCAGTGTTCATCAAACACAACAACCAACAGCCCTTCCGTGTGCAGCGCTACGGTTCAGTTGTCTGTGTCGGAGATGTTTGAGCGCAAGAGGAAATTGCCAGCAAATGACCCCCGGGCCGTGGCAGTAACAGCCAGCATAGCCAAGCTTCTGGCCTGCGAAATGCTGCCATATCGAGTGGTGGAGACAAACAGCTTCAAGGGCATGATGTCAGTGGCTATCCCACGTTACGTGGTTCCCAGCCGCTACCACTTTGCGCGCTCTGCAGTGCCTGAGTTGCATGAGCACGTGGTCAGCAAAATAACCCGAAGCTTGAAGAATGCCGTTGCCTGCAAGGTTCACCTCACCACTGACACTTGGACGAGTGCGTTCGGCCAGGGTCGATACATCTCCCTTACCGCGCACTGGGTGAACCTTGTGGAGCCTGGCAGCGATTCCTCACCTGCTACGGCGCGGGTGTTGCCCACGCCGCAAACAGCTGCACCGCCGTCCCTCCCACTGGATAACAACAGCAGCACCTACCTCTCTGACTCCTTCTCCTCCAACGCATCTCAAAGCTGTACCTCATCCGGAAACGCTAACCCAGCAGCAGTAGGATCGTGGAAGCAGTGCAGCACAGCTGTTGGCATGCGTCAGCAAGCGTTGCTGAAGCTGATCTGCCTTGGGGATAAGCAGCACACAGGGGAGGAAATTTGGAAGGGAATAAAGGAACAGACGGATTTGTGGCTGGCACCGCTGGACTTGAAACCGGGCATGGTTGTGTGTGATAATGGGAGTAATCTCATTCGCGCTTTAAGGTTGGCTAAGCTGACACACATCCCTTGCCTGGCGCACGTGATGAACCTAGTAGTTCAGCGGTTCCTGAGGACATACCCAGGCGTGGCCGATCTTCTGTTGAAGGTGCGTCGAGTGGCCAAACATTGTAGAAATTCCAGTACTGCTTCGGGGGCACTCGCCAAGATGCAGGAGCGCTTCAATCTCCCCCACCATCGCTTGCTGTGTGATGTCCCTACGCGCTGGAATTCTACGCTGCACATGCTAGCCCGCTTTTGCAAGCAGAAGAGTGCAGTGGTCCAGTACATGATGGCGCAGTACCGAGGCGCATCCGGCCAGCTGCCAAGCTTCTGTGGATCCGATTGGGCCAACATGTTGGACCTCTGCCAAGTCCTCCAAAATTTTGAGCAATCCACGTTGCTTGTGAGCAGTGACAACTCTTCAGTCAGCATTACCATACCACTGCTGTGTTTACTGAAGAGGTCGATGTTGAAAATCAAGGAAACAGCTGTCATGATGCAACTGGGGGAATCTGAAGGAGAAAACGATCAGCGTGATGGTACCAACATCAGGCCATCCGCCTCAGGGAATGCTGGCCCCAGCAGCTATGACGAAGAAGAGGAGGAGGAACAGCTGGAGTTGGAGCAGGAATTTCATGCCACCACTGACGAGGGCCAGAGCGGTGCACGTTGGACTTCCACAATTCAACGCGAATGGTCAGCAGAAGCAGACCAGGAGGAAGGTGACGACTATGATGCATCACAACAACTATCACAACGCTCACAAGAGGATGATGAGGATTCTGGTAGGACTCTGGCACACATGGCTCAATTCATGCTAGACTGCATTGAACGTGACCCACGCATTGTGCGCATTCTGGACAACACCAATTACTGGGTTTATACCCTTCTGGATCCACGGTACAAACACAATGTTCCAAAACTGCTTGAAGAAAGAGTCAGACAGGTCAAAATGGAAGAATACCAGCAGGCCCTTGTGGAGACTTTAGAGAGGAGATTGACATCCTCCCCCTCCTCTAGCCAGTTGTACACAGACAGACTGACTCCCGCAAACCCAGGACGACCAGAAGGGCAGCAAACAACCCAAGCCGCAGCTAGTGCCCAAAAGGGAATGGTATCGGCAGTGTCCTTGGAGTGGGAAAATTTTCTGACACCCATGCAGCAGCAGCCCACTGAACAGCAAGCGTGCAGATCCACCTCCAACACCGATCGCCTGGAGAAGATGGTCAAGGACTACATGTCAGATGACGTAGCTGTGTCGAACAATCCATCTGCACCCTTCAACTATTGGGTATCGAAGCTAGACACCTGGCACGAACTGGCAATGTACGCAATAGAGGTGCTGGCTTGCCCGGCAGCCAGCGTTATGTCGGAACGCTGTTTCAGTGCTGCCGGAGGCATCGTCACAGATCGGCGTATCCGCCTCTCCACAGAAAATGCAGACCGTCTGACTCAAATTAAAATGAATCAATCCTGGATTGGAAATGACTACGCAACACTCCAGGACCCCAACCAAGTAACATGACCAATGAACATCTGGGATGGTGTAGCGTTTCCGGTCCCTGTTTATTGAACCTCTCATCTGTATTACATTTATGACTGCATGGCGGCAAAAAGCATTGCTGCTATATCCGCACGCTTCTTGCCCTCATGCAAGGCCTGGGTTGTTGTGTCTTACAAAGCGTGGCCTTCTCCTCCTGCGCCTCCTCCTGTTCCATCACATCTGCTGCTGCTGGGTTAGCGTTGCCGCGTGGTCCCTGTTTATTGAACCACTTATCTTTATTACATTTATGACTGCATGGCGGTACAAAGCATGCTATCCGCACGCTTCTTGCCCTCATGCAAGGCCTGGGTTGCTGTGTCTCACAAAGCGTGGCCTTCTCCTCCTGCGCCTGCTCCTGTTCCATCACGTCTGCTGCTGCTGGGTTAGCATTGCCGCGTGATCCCTGTTTATTGAACCACTTATCTTTATTACATTTATGACTGCATGGCGGTACAAAGCATGCTATCCGCATGCTTCTTGCCCTCATGCAAGGCCTGGGTTGTTGTGTCTTACAAAGCGTGGCCTTCTCCTCCTGCGCCTGCTCCTGTTCCATCACGTCTGCTGCTGCTGGGTTAGCGTTGCCGCGTGGTCCCTGTTTATTGAACCACTTATCTTTATTACATTTATGACTGCATGGCGGTACAAAGCATGCTATCCGCACGCTTCTTGCCCTCATGCAAGGCCTGGGTTGTTGTGTCTCACAAAGAGTGGCCTTCTCCTCCTGCGCCTCCGTCTGTTCCATCACGTCTGCTGCTGCTGGGTTAGCGTTGCCGCGTGGTCCCTGTTTATTGAACCACTTATCTTTATTACATTTATGACTGCATGGCGGTACAAAGCATGCTATCCGCACGCTTCTTGCCCTCATGCAAGGCCTGGGTTGTTGTGTCTCACAAAGCGTGGCCTTCTCCTCCTGCGCCTCCTCCTGTTCCATCACGTCTGCTGCTGCTGGGTTAGCGTTGCCGCGTGGTCCCTGTTTATTGAACCACTTATCTTTATTACATTTATGACTGCATGGCGGTACAAAGCATGCTATCCGCACGCTTCTTGCCCTCATGCAAGGCCTGGGTTGTTGTGTCTCACAAAGCGTGGCCTTCTCCTCCTGCGCCTCCTCCTGTTCCATCACGTCTGCTGCTGCTGGGTTAGCGTTGCCGCGTGGTCCCTGTTTATTGAACCACTTATCTTTATTACATTTATGACTGCATGGCGGTACAAAGCATGCTATCCGCACGCTTCTTGCCCTCATGCAAGGCCTGGGTTGTTGTGTCTCACAAAGCGTGGCCTTCTCCTCCTGCGCCTCCTCCTGTTCCATCACGTCTGCTGCTGCTGGGTTAGCGTTGCCGCGTGGTCCCTGTTTATTGAACCACTTATCTTTATTACATTTATGACTGCATGGCGGTACAAAGCATGCTATCCGCACGCTTCTTGCCCTCATGCAAGGCCTGGGTTGTTGTGTCTCACAAAGCGTGGCCTTCTCCTCCTGCGCCTCCTCCTGTTCCATCACGTCTGCTGCTGCTGGGTTAGCGTTGCCGCGTGGTCCCTGTTTATTGAACCACTTATCTTTATTACATTTATGACTGCATGGCGGTACAAAGCATGCTATCCGCACGCTTCTTGTCCTCATGCAAGGCCTGGGTTGTTGTGTCTCACAAAGCGTGGCCTTCTCCTCCTGCGCCTCCTCCTGTTCCATCACGTGTGCTGCTGCTGGGTTAGCGTTACCGGTCCCTTTTCCTGGAACCTCTTATATGTATTACATTTATGACTGCATGGCGACAAAAAACATGTTACCTGTGCAAAGAAAACAGACATTTCCCGCATTTAAAAGACAGTTTTCCCTTTGAAACTTTAAAATCGATTTTCTCAAAAACTATAAGCTCTTTTTGCTAAAAATTTTTTTCCTCTTGTACCCACTCCCAAGGTGCACATACCCTGTAAATTTGGGGTATGTAGCATGTAAGGAGGCTTTACAAACCACAAAAGTTCGGGTCCCCATTGACTTCCATTATGTTCGGAGTTCGGGTCGAACACCCGAACATCGCGGCCATGTTCGGCCTGTTCGGCCCGAACCCGAACATCTAGATGTTCGCCCAACACTAGTTAACATGCATGTACATTTGTCTTAAACAGTGTATGCAAGCATAAAACTCACTAGGGTAAAAAATGCATGTGATGTCCAGAAAAACATCATGAACATGAACATGGAAACAAATTAGACATTTGCAAGCCTATTGATAGCATAAACTGTCAATGACAATGGGACTTATCCAATTCACTTTTTCTTCTAAATTTTCTCGTAGGTGATATGTTCACATTTTATCGAAAATGCCTTTGAAGCCACCAGCAAGCAAGAAAATATTCAGAATTACGTTAACAGCACTTTTTGCGCCTGTTTTTTTGGTACTATTTCAGTTGCAGAGTGCTGAAAAGTTATTTTAAAGAGTAAATGTTAGGCATAAAATACAAATTCAATTCCCTATTGCAGGCTTCTACATTGGAAAAAAGGATGCTAATGCTAACTAGGCAATTCAAATGTTGAAAATCAATCTTACTTTTTTTCAAATAGGTTTCCTCTCCCCATGCCCCCAGACTCTACCTGCGTACACAGACGCAAAAGAGAAGTGACATGGGCATGCTGAATCAGCCTGATTGGCTGAAGCCTCTTTCACTCACCTCCCTCATCTCTCATTGGCCGCTTGGTCTCCCCTTCATTGCGGTGGTTGTAGCCGCTCTTATCGCACAGGGAGGTGGGCCAGAGGCTATCTCCTGTCACTATCCTCTGCCCCCCTCCTCCAGTGGCATGTCCGCCCCCTGTCCGTCCGCCTGCCGCATCTCCTGCCCCCGCATTCCCCCTCTTCCCCACGCTAAACAATGGGGAAGGATAAAGGCTGAGCACACAGACTAACCTAATAATGGTTCCAGGCACTGCAGTTCCCTTCTATACTCTCTGCACTAGTGCAGAGAACAGATGGGAACAGCAGTGCTTGGATCCATTATTAGGTGAGTCTGTTCCTGCTGCATTTATCCTCCCCGCTGTGCACAGAATTAGTGCGAGGAGGAGGGGGATGCGAGGGGGGGGATTCTTTAACCTTGTAGGACACAATAGCCTCAATTCACTAAGCTTTATCAAAAACACTTTATCAAATGTTTGATAATTTACCTCATGGGTAAAATCTATTTTTGAATTCACTAAGGTGTTATAGATTTATTGAACATTTATTGATAAAACATTTGATAAATATATACACCTTAGTGAATTCAAAATTAGATTTTACCTATGAGGTAAATTCTCAAACATTTGATAAAGTGTTTGATAAAGCTTAGTGAATTGAGGCCAATATGGCCCCTGCCAGGAACAGAATTCTCAGCATTTACTATATGCAATTCTGTGAAATCAAAACATGGACACAGCAATACATATGTTTTGTAAGTAGTTCAAGTATTTATCTACTTACATATGTGTTTTTCAGGGGGGGGGGGGGGCACATTGTGGCTAATAGTTTCTCTTCAAACAGACCATAAAAAATGATTTCCAAGGAGAAAAAAGGTGAATTGAATAAAGGGCAATGGGCTTGATCCAATTAACTTTCCCCCTAAAGTTTTCTCCTAGGAGATAATTTTTTTATATCTTCAGTTTAAGATAACTTTTGTATTCTGCAATTAAAAAAGTACCTAAAAGTAGGTGAAAAGTACTGTCAAAATTATTCTGAACATTTTTGTTGCTTAATTGGCATTTTATTTATAATGTGAAAATATCACCTAAGAGAAAAAGTGAATAGGATCAGGCCCAATCAAAAGTTTCTAATCTATGGAAAAATAAGAAAAAAAAACACAAACATGGGCACTTTGCAAATGAAAAAAATAAACAAAAAAAACCTACCTGAAAAAAGTTCTAATAAAGACCTGAACCCTAGACAATTCTAATTGCATAGTCGATGGTAGACTATGGTAGAAGAGAGAGAGAAAGAGAGAGAGAGAGAGAGAGAGAGAGAGAGACCTAGAGAGAGAGATGAATAAAATTGGTAATTTTGTTTGTTGTCATGAATATGGTGATATAAAAGTTAAAAACAGAAAGAGAATGGTGAAACATAAAAAAATGCATAACAAATAATTATGCAATTGTTATAGACATGGTAGGAAAAAGAATATTGTATGTGTGTATATATATATATATATATACTGTATATAGTAGTTAAAATACTTGTCTTCGTATTATAAATAGCCTATTTTTCTACAGATATTTCCCTTTACATTGCTCTGCCTGTTCCCCTTAATAGAAAGATAGCTCTGCTTATACTAGTTTCCTAGGACGGTAATTGCCCTGCACTAATTTTATTAAAATGGATTCCACATTAGAAAATTGTCCTGGACATGATTATTAATGAGAAATGGTTGCATCATAGTAGTACAGGCTCTCAAACATGCCTCATTGTACATTGTTCTGATTAAAATCACTCTGCAGTAGTTAAATTGCTTTGTATGTTTTGCTTAGACTGGTTGATCTCAATCAGAAATCTAATCGTGAGTTCTGGAGCAGAGTAATTTGTGTATTATGAACTAGGACGTTACAAAGAGCCTATTAAGGCTGCTACACATTAGGTGACTATTACCAGACATTGTTGCATACTGAAAGTGCAAAACATTAGTCGATTTACGTCATTGATATCCTATAATAGTATCTCATAATCATCGAATCTGGCACAGATCGATGCCGTAACATGATGATTGGTCCAGCATGCTGTGAAGATCTCGCTTGAAAACAGTTAGTTGGGTGTGTAGCAGTATCGTATCAATGTTCAATTTCCTGATGATCAACAGACCCTGCAATTAGTGCCACTAGAGTGTATCATAACTCAGAAGTTATGTAGAAGCAAGGCGAACAGCAGATTTGTAAGGTTCTTCATTTTCTGTGATTACATTGTGCTTTAATCCGTTAAAACCAAAAACTCTTAAAATGCTGATGCCAAAAACATGTTTATTATTACAGCTGTCACAATTATCCATGGAGAGAAAATATTCCATATGACCAATTTGGCAGCATTCACAGGAAAATACACAAAAAGGAAGAGTATCCGCACTCCTATGTATAAATGCTGGATGTGCTAGGGTCAATGTATATATTGATTTAAATAAGAGAAAAGGGGCCCATTAAATAAGCACCAACAAGCTAGTGGTAAATATAAAGTCACAAAAAATCTTTATTTATACACACATAATGAAGTCACAACATATAGTCCATATGAAGTATATAAAACATTTTATCATAATATAATATACCCAGATGTTTATACCAATGCAAAGATATTTTCTATTATTATTTTTTCTATTATTCACTCTGCACACTTTATCTATGGGCTGCTCTCATTAGTATTAGGAAGGCAAATCTGATGGCAGACTGAACCATGAGAGGAGGGGGAATTCCCTCACACTTCATCTGTTAACCCTGTGTGTGTGAGAGAAAGCTCTGCCTGTCTCCAACTGAGCTATCTGCAGAAAGGAGAGGAAATGTATCTTATGTGCAACATAAGCTTTTTTTCATATAACTCTGCTTCAATATTACACTGTTCTTATGTTCTTAGCATGTCAGACTGCAGAGATTCATACCTTTGCAAATGAGACATTCCAAACGTAGCTATAATCTACACACAATGTATTAAAACTGATGCCTCTGATATTTAATATGAAAAGTAGGAAAATGTTTACACAGTTACTTAGACATTATGAGCCATATGCAATTCACTTTTTCATCTGAGTTTTCTCCTAGGAGATAATTTTTCATTTTCAATTTAAAATAACTTTCCAGCACTTTTCAACTAAAAAAGTACCCAAAATAAGTTGAAAAACTACTATCAAAATTATGTTGAGCATTTTCTTGCTTTCTGGTGGCTTAAAATGTATTTTATTGACAATTTTAAAAATGTCAACTTGGAGAAAACTAAGGAGGAAAAGTGAATTGCATATGGGCCCATCTGTGCATTGTCATTTTAGAACTCTTGATTTGATAATGTTCCTTTAAGCAGAATAACATGGCTGAAGTTTTGCACAATGAGTAGAGCAGAATGCCATACATTACATGCAATTGATTACGCAAGACTTTATGCATGTTATTCTGCTTAACGCAGCTCAGTGAATGCACGTTCCTGAATGCATGTTTACCTGTGCAAATCCTTTTCACATAAACATTTGGTGAGAAGGTTAGTGCTCATGTGTCCCCACAAATGCACTAAAAGCTCACTCCTGATTGGCCATCTCAACCCAGTTGACCTTAGTTTAAAGGTCATGCTGGGCAGTGGTGAATGTGACCAAAAGTTTGCCAGTAGACACAAGCGCAAAAGTTCCTAATGCAAAAGTATTCATGCGAAAAAAAAAACACCAAAACTAATAGAGAGACCACCTGGATTTGACTATAAAAACTTTATTCCCTGAGAGTTTGAGTGGAATCCCTGAAAATATATTGTGATGCATCTGTACTAATTTGTCCAAGTTTAGCACTTATTTGGGTTTTTTAGATGTTATGGCTATGTCCTTATTATACCTCTTACTCACAAATGCAAACTTCTGATTTTATTCCCATATAATACCTTTATTTTATTTTTCTTTGCAAACAGCTTAATTGTGGATCACTCATCCATGTTTTACCATGCTTAACCCACTAGATGGCACTGTGTCCACTTATTCTAATATCTTCTGTGTTCTCTATGCATATAAGTTGTTGTATATGTTTTGTAAACATTTTGTATGTTGTTCTTTTTGTAAACTGTATGCATACGAACCCAAGTAAGATGAATTAAGAGCTGCATTTCACATATTTGCATGTTTTTAATCAAACCACTTAACGACCAGCTAACGCCGATAGGCGGCGGCTGGTCGTTTGTGGTTTTGCATGGAAACGGCCGCTCCCCATGCCACTTCACGGAGGGTGTCTCCGTGAACAGTTTGCGAGCCGCCGATCGTGGCTCGCACGCGTAATGTAAACACGCGGGGAAGAAATCAATACGGCGCTGCTGCGTGACGGAGATCGCCGTCATTTGATAGGCTGAAGCCTATCCGGCGCAGGATGGATATCCGTCCTGCGCAGCCCATAGGGGAAGAGAGAGGGAGGGAAGGGCAGAGAGGGCGGAAATCGCTGCAGAGGGGGGTTTTGAGGAGCCCCCCCCCCACTCGGCCACACGGAGCGGCGGCTATCAGACCCCCCCAGCAGGTCATCCCCCTAGTGGGGAAAAAAGGGGGGAAGTCTGATCGCCCTGCTGTAATCACGATCTGTGCTGCGGGCTGGAGAGCCCACGCAGCACAGATACTGCAGAGTGAGCCCGGTCCTTGAATCACACCCCAGCAACAAAAGCGTTAGTTTCTAGGGCTGAGGGGAAATTTTAAATGTTTAAAAGGAGTTCAGTGTCTGGCAAGCCTCTAATGAGTGGCTGGTAGAATATAGTTTTAGTGAGTACTTGCCAATTTTGCATAAGTTATGAGACTCTTCTCTTGGCTACTAATGTTCTATTCCTTATCCACACTGCACGTACAATGAATTTTATCATAAGGTTTTTTTGGATCAAGTTTGCTTTAAGGTTGGTTAGGCCATTACTGATTTAAGCAACACACACTTAATATTTTAAGTCTGAAAACTAATAGAAAAATGGGCTTAGCCCAAGCAGAACATACTGTATATATATATATATATATATATATATATATATATATATATATATATATATATATATATATATATATATATATATATATATATATATATATATAAATTGTAATGATCTGCTCAGCTGTCTGCATGGGCAGACAGCTGTTTGTCCATTCCTTAGCTCTGAATGCTGCAGGTCTCTGGAAAAGAGACCTGTCTTCGCTTTGCGGGTTTCAGAGTTGTTCTGCTGAGGAATTTGCATACACTTGTCATGCAAATTGCCTAGCTGCCTCCTTTGAAGGCCTGCAGTATAAAAGCCATGTTCTCCCAGAATCCTTGGCTGGTCATAATGGTTTGTTACTGCTAAACACTCCTAGAGTGTCAGCCTTGCCTGTTTGTTAAAGATTATCTTAGAGTATTATTGGGACTGCACTAGGCAGCTCTTCTAGTGCAGTCAGGTTGCTTTATCTGTTTTGTCTGTGTTGTCTCTCTGCTGCGATTGTCCTGTCGCCAGTGGCGGTCGACAGGAAATTGTTCTGTCTGTCTGGGGGTGCTAACCAGAGCAGCGGTTGCTACTGGTAGCCCCTTCTGTTCATCTGTCTGGATCTCACTCGCCCTAGTGGTAGTGGCAGTGCCTCCTTCTGTATTCTGCCTCAGGGGTGCTAACCAGAGCAGCGGTTGCTACTGGTAGCCCCTTCTGTTCATCTGTCTGGATCTCAGTCGCCCTAGTGGTAGTGGCAGTGCCTCCTTCTGTATTCTGCCTCAGGGGTGCTAACCAGAGCAGCGGTTGCTACTGGTAGCCCCATCTGTTTGTCTGTCTGGATCGCACTCGCTCTAGCGGTAGCAGCGGTGGTTCCTTCTGAACTCTGTCTGGGAGTGTAGGCCAGAGCTGCGGTTGCTGTTGGCTGCTCCTTCTCTCTGTCTTGTCTGATACGAACGCTTGCTGTAGGCTCGGTGAAGTAACCGTTTAGCAAGCGTTCGCGTTCTCTATTTCGTGTTGTGTGTCTTTGGTTAGTTAGGGTGGCATGCTTATCACTGGGCGCCTATCGCGCGGTGATCGTGCTTAACACGCGTTCGCTCTTGCGAATGAGTGTGGTGTACGCGTTTAGCTAGCGTTTGTTATTTTCTTTACCTTCTGATAGTTGTTTGCTGTTCCTTTGCTACTCTCGTGCTCTGTCCTGCTCAGTCTTGTGTCTGTTGACAATCGCCAGTCTTTGCGATTGCGTTCTTACTTTGTTTCTGTTGATGTGTGTTCACCGTCGCTGGGTTGCGACTAGATTGGTGAACACACATTCATCCTGTCTCTGTGCTCTCTCTCTTTGAGGGCTATTCTGCCCTGCTTGCTCCTGCTCATACAATTCCCATCTGGCATCTGTGGCTGTGCAGAGGCAGTGCTCGTCTGCACTCTACAGCTCCATCTGCCGGTGGGAATTGCCCTCTACCGGTGCAGTGCACCTAACCTGGGTTCTCCAAATTACATGTTTGTGGAGGATTTCCACAGGGTCAGCGCGCATCTGGTGCGCTGACCACGGAAACTATTCCGCAATCGTTTTATATATATATATACAGTGGAGGAAATAATTATTTGACCCCTCACTGATTTTGTAAGTTTGTCCAGTGACAAAGAAATGAAAAGTCTCAGAACAGTATCATTTCAATGGTAGGTTTATTTTAACAGTGGCAGATAGCACATCAAAAGGAAAATCGAAAAAATAACCTTAAATAAAAGATAGCAACTGATTTGCATTTCATTGAGTGAAATAAGTTTTTGAACCCCTACCAACCATTAAGAGTTCTGGCTCCCACAGAGTGGTTAGACACTTCTACTCAATTAGTCACCCTCATTAAGGACACCTGTCTTAACTAGTCACCTGTATAAAAGACACCTGTCCACAGAATCAATCAATCAAGCAGACTCCAAACTCTCCAACATGGGAAAGACCAAAGAGCTGTCCAAGGATGTCAGAGACAAAATTGTAGACCTGCACAAGGCTGGAATGGGCTACAAAACCATTAGCAAGAAGCTGGGAGAGAAGGTGACAACTGTTAGTGCGATTGTTCGAAAATGGAAGGAGCACAAAATTACCATCAATCGACCTCGCTCTGGGGCTCCACGCAAGATCTCACCTCGTGGGGTGTCAATGGTTCTGAGAAAGGTGAAAAAGCATCCTAGAACTACATGGGAGGAGTTAGTAAATGACCTCAAATTAGCAGGGACCACAGTCACCAAGAAAACCATTGGAAACACATTACACCGCAATGGATTAAAATCCTGCAGGGCTCGCAAGGTCCCCCTGCTCAAGAAGGCACATGTGCAGGTCCGTCTGAAGTTTGCCAATGAACACCTGAATGATTCTGTGAGTGACTGGGAGAAGGTGCTGTGGTCTGATGAGACCAAAATAGAGCTCTTTGGCATTAACTCAACTCGCTGTGTTTGGAGGAAGAAAAATGCTGCCTATGACCCCCAAAACACCGTCCCCACCGTCAAGCATGGGGGTGGAAACATTTTGCTTTGGGGGTGTTTTTCTGCTAAGGGCACAGGACAACTTAATCGCATTAACGGGAAAATGGACGGAGCCATGTATCGTGAAATCCTGAATGACAACCTCCTTCCCTCAGCCAGGAAACTGAATATGGGTCGTGGATGGGTGTTCCAGCACGACAATGACCCAAAACATACAGCAAAGGCAACAAAGGAGTGGCTCAAGAAGAAGCACATTAAGGTCATGGAGTGGCCTAGTCAGTCTCCGGACCTTAATCCAATAGAAAACCTATGGAGGGAGCTCAAGCTCAGAGTTGCACAGAGACAGCCTCGAAACCTTAGGGATTTAGAGATGATCTGCAAAGAGGAGTGGACCAACATTCCTCCTAAAATGTGTGGAAACTTGGTCATCAATTACAAGAAACGTTTGACCTCTGTGCTTGCAAACAAGGGTTTTTCCACTAAGTATTAAGTCTTTTATTGTTAGAGGGTTCAAAAACTTATTTCACTCAATGAAATCAGTTGCTATCTTTTATTTAAGGTTATTTTTTCGATTTTCCTTTTGATGTGCTATCTGCCACTGTTAAAATAAACCTACCATTGAAATGATACTGTTCTGAGACTTTTCATTTCTTTGTCATTGGACAAACTTACAAAATCAGTGAGGGGTCAAGTAATTATTTCCTCCACTGTATGTATGTATATATATATATATATATATATATATATATATATATATATATATATATATATATATATATATATATATATATATATACACAAGTATATATATATATACACACAAGTATAGTACAAGAATTTTCTAACACAACTTCATTAATGTTTATGTTTTTTCTGAGTTTTGGTAGTGAAAGCTTAGCTTAGTTTTCAATATTTTTTTCTGAGGTCTGATGGCGAAAACTTTTTCCCACCGCAACTCAGAAAAACATAAACATTTCTACAGTTGTAGAGGAAAATTCTTGTGCTAATTCAATCTCCTTTTTTCTTCTGTGCACACTAATAGCCAGTAACAACTTATTAAATTACCAGCAAACACAATTATGACTTGAGGAACAAACACAGTAATGTAAAAGACGCAGTAAAACAGATGTATTCAATTGCAGCTATTGCAGGCTAACCACATGCTTTTATGGAAAATCCTGGTAAGCAAGCATTACATTAAATACTGTACCATCTTCAATTTTTTTGATGCTACATGTACATTTTCTGAATGTTTACAGCAGGGAGATGACAATCAGGGATGACAATATTTGCATTTGAGTAAAAAGAGGAAGAACAACACACATACACATCCAATCATAAATCTTAAGTTTCAAAGTTCTAATGTACAGCTTACGACAATAACTAACTATTATTGTATTACAGAAATTCCTATTTTTTACAATTAAACTTGATTTTTTTTGTGTGTCTTAGTTTATTTTCAAATTCACAGTGTGACCATTAGTGCAAATATAAGAAAAAAATACTGATTTTGCTCCTGTCGGTAGTTAAAAGGCAGTGCAGAACCTTTCTTATGTAGACCTATATTGCAATCTTTTCCTATGTAGCAGCGCTGTGATCTACCGCAGGACTGTACTGGAGACAGCCCTGTTACTTGGCTGTCCCCTGGAGTGCTTCAGAAAGTGATTGCTCGCATAGGCTGATGCCTATTAGAGGCGATCGCTGTGATTGGCTGCCGGGGGGGGGGGGAGGAATTAATAATAAAGAAAATAGAAAATTATAAAAAAAAAAGATAAATAACATTAATTTAAAAAAATAAACACTGCAACAGCAATCAGATCCCACCAACAGAAAGTTCTGTTGATGGGAAGAAAAGGAGGGAAGATTCATTTGTGTTAAATCGCTGTGATCGCTATTGAAGAGACACTGAAGCAAAAAAAATGATGATATCATGATTTGTATGTGTAGTACAGCTAAGAAATAAAACATTAAGATCAGATACATCAGTCTAATTGTTTCCAGTACAGGAAGAGTTAAGAAACTCTAGTTGTTATCTCTATGCAAAAAAGCCATTAATCTCTACGACTTTCAAAGTCGTGGAGAGGGCTGTTATCTGACTTTTATTATCTCAACTGTAAGTGAACTAATTACTTTTTCTCTGCCAGAGGAGAGGTCATTAGTTCACAGACTGCTCTGAAAGAATCATTTTGAATGCTGAGTGTTGTGTATTCTGCACATATTAGAAAATGATGCAATGTTAGAAAAAACACTGTATACCTGAAAATAAAAATATGAGGATATTTTCTTTGCTGCTAATCTTCTAGTAATTATTCATAGTACACAACCAATTCACTATATCATATACTTTTTGTCGCTTCAGTGTCTCTTTAAGGCTGCAGAGCACTGAATTGTAAAAAAAATAGCCTGGTCACTAGGGGGTGTAAGCCCTTGGTCCTTAACCATTTAAGCCACCCGGACGTGATCAAGTGTCAAGTCCAGGCGGCTGCAGCTGTGCTTCAGCGATCGTGTGCGTGCTCGCACAACCCCGTGCCCCCCCCCCCAGTAACCTGGAGATCAATGAATGGAAACATAGTTTCCTTTCATTCATCTAAGTACCAGGCAGAAAAACCAATGGCTTCTTATCAGACACTGGCACATTTCTAACCTGTTGTAAGCCTGTCAGCGTGCTTCAATAAAGTATCTCTGCATTTGGAATTCCGGAATCCAACTTCTTCTTTCCACGGCTTCTTATCAGAGGCCGCGGTCTTTCTAACAAATAAAAAGTCTCCCAGCCTCCTTATGCTTCTTGGAAGCGAGCACTTTGCTTCCAGGGCTAAAAAAAATCTCACTCTTGTGGCCAAATGGTAAAACTACATCTACATACATTTTTTTGTAAAATAAACACACATTATTACATTTAAAATTAACTGTTTACCTCCCACACCAAAAATTACCAAAATAAAAAATTTTATGGAAAAAATTACAATTAATTTTTTTTAATTACAATTAAAAAATAAATAAATAGTTACCTAAGGGTCTGAACTTTTTTAATATGCATGTGAAGAGGGTATATTGCAAACATTGTTTAAATTATAAGCTTGTAAATAGTGATGGACGCAAAACTGAAAAAATGCACCTTTATTTCCAAATAAAATATTGGCGCCATACATTGTGATAGGGACATAATTTAAATGGTGTAATAACCGGGACAAATTGGCAAATAAAATACATAGGTTTTAATTATGGTAGCATGTATTATTTTATACTGAATAATGAATTTTTTCAATTTTTAATATTCCTGTTAAAATGCATTTACAAAAAAAGAATTCTTAGCAAAATGTACCACCCAAAGAAGGCCTAATTGGTGGCGTAAAAAAACAAGATATAGATCAATTCATTTTGATAATTAGTGATAAAGTTATTGGTGAATGAATGAGAGGTGAAAATTGCTCGGAGACATAAGGTGAAAAATACCAGGGGCTGAAATGGTTAAAGACGAACTGTCACGAAAATCTTAAAATGTTAAACACATACAAATAAGAAGTATGTTTCTTCCTGAGTAAAATGATCCATAAATTACTTCTCTCTTATGTTGCTGTCACTTTACAGTAGGTAGTAGAAATCTGACATTGCCGACAGTTTTTGGGCTAGTCCATCGCTCCATAGGGGATTCTCAGCATGGCCTTTATTCTTTATAAAGACACTCCCTGAAAGAGATTTATACAAAGATGCTGCTCACCGTATACTTGTTTGGCAGTTGGATGGAGCAACTGCCATTCACTTAAAGCATTTTAAAAATAAAGAAATCCCTGTGAACCCCCATGAGGAGATGGGCTAGTCCAAAATCTGTCAGTCCTGTCAGATTTATACTACCTACTGTAAGTGACAGCAACATAGGAGAAAAGTAATTTATGGCTCATTTTACTCTGAACGTACTTCTGAATTGTATATGTTTACATATATTTTAAATTTTAAGATTTTCGTGACAGAGGTCCTTTAAGTGGTTAAAAGGCACTGACATCGAAACATGTAACTTCAATATTTACTGTGTCAAGATACTACATTTTTTAACACATGTCTCTTAATAGGCATTATTTATAGGTTTGAAGGTGCAATTATGGTTTGAGAAAAAATCATTTTGATATAAAAGTTTAACTAGCAATATTACAGGTTAACTAATTGCCTTCACGAGAAATCTGTATTCCATTGAAAGTGAGCTGTGACGATATAAATATGCAAGTTGCTATACCTGAATTCACAACTTTGCAGCTTGTGTCTCAGTTCTGACTTCACTGATTACAGCTTTTGACTTGACACGAGTTTACATTTACAGACTTCCTGCGCTCATTCCAGGAGGGGAGCTATAAAAAGTCAAAGCTGTAAAACACAGACTCTGAAGATGCTCATATGCAGTAATGTACTGGCAGGAAGTGTTGAATGGTAATTATTAGTGTGAACAAAAAAAACAGGGTACCTCAGCATTCCTGCAAGCTTGTCCCCAGCATCCTTTAGAAATATGCACTTGCCTTTCCTGAGTAAAGAATGGGTCATTGCTAGTGATGAACAGAAATAACACCTATGCGTAATTATGCATCTTAATCGTAATCCGATATTTCAGGGAAAATTGTAATTTGTATGTAATTGTAATATTTAATAACTTCGCATATCTCTTTGCATAATGTTTGGGTAATTTTGCACCGACTTTAGCGGTAAATAGTAAAGCCCTCATACATGCTTTTGCTACCAAAACATACATATGTTAAAGCGGAATATAACCCTGCATTTCAACTTTGCTCTAAAACATTATTTACAGTATATTATATGCAACCAGCATTTTTTTTTTACTAGACCATCATTGGAAGGGTTACACAGTGTTTTAAAGTTCCTGAAGATTTCTGCAGATGCATCCGAACTTGAGAGAGATACATTTTGTTTACATAAATGTATCTAAGTGTTGAATGTGACTCATCTCTCTCACTGAGAAGGAGTTGGAGGACAGCCAAAGAGTGTGTAACATTTCTAAATATATACATATAACTAAATAGAATGTAACTATCTGAACGTCTGCATATCTCTCCACGGAACTTAAAACCTCTGTGTTTAACCCTTCCAATGCTGGTCTAGTAAAAAAAAAATGCTTTTTGCATATAATATGCTGTAAATAATGTTTTAGAGCAAAGTTGAAATGCAGGGTTATATTCCGCTTTAAGGAAAATAGTAGGTACAATTAGGGGATGCTGGGAAAAAAAGAAAGAAAGGTCATAGCGGCAATCCGATGCCACCAACAGAAAGCTCTGTTGGTGGCAACCAAAGGGGGGCAGCTTCATTTGTGTGCTAAATTATATGGCTCTGCAGCGAACTATTAAAGCTGCAGAGCACTGAATTGTAAAAAATAGCCTGGTCACTAGGGGGTGTAAGCCTATGGTCCTTAAGTGGTTAAGCACAAGATAATTAACCCATTTTTGCAAAAACAACGAACATATGAAAAGTTGCACACCATGCAGAATTACAAGGTGCTAGACCAGTGCAAAATTCAATCATATAATACAAGAGGTCCACACACTCGGTAGTAGAAAGTTGTGTTTTATGCACATATTGTGCCAAATGTACATTCAGGTAACAACGATCGTTTCAAGGCCACAGCAGGTCCCCTTTGTCAAGGTATTAAACAGAATGGCAACACAGAATCCATGTGCACAATCGTCAATAGGCTTATAACCAGTGTAATCCATATTAACAGACCCTCTGAACATTCAAAATTGCTGCCATCAACATCTGCTAATTAGTATATATAAACATTTGGTGTACACTATGATACACAGTATAATGGATGAACGCAATTCATTGTACATGAGGTCACCACTTGTGCCACTGTAGCAAGCACATTCCAAGCTAAGTAATAGGTCCGAAAGCAGGCCTAAAGTTGCCAGCTAACGTACCAGCCTATGTGCCTGCATAATTATTGGTCAGAAGTCCCACCTCCACATACGCCCAGTGCTGTACAGTGCTGTAGTTTTCTGTGAGCAAATTGGTCACTGGCTACAGTGGCCATCACTCGCCTTGGTAGGGTGACCTCCACAAAGTCTAGTTTTTCCCCAAAAAAGATGCATATATTACTAAGGTGTCATAAGTAGTGAAAAAGGTTATTGCTGATTAAATAGGAGCATAGCTAAAATGTCAAAACTGCTCTAGTAGGTAAAAGGAAAACAGGCCAAGTTGTAAAGTAGTTTAACAGGTTAGGAGTAATTTCTGACTAAAAGTCTGCAGGTTTCACATTCATGAAAGATGTAATTTGTTGAATTGTTTAAAGGCATTTAAAACGGAATGTATTTTACATATGTTCCATCCTTAGCTTCTGGAAACTAGACATTTGGACATCACCTAATATGTGAATTGTAATCATGTACACACATTTTGCAAAATGACTTTATCTTGACACATAATCAATAAAAAGACAGCAAAGAGATCTCAGAAGATACTTCCCTAAATTTTCTCCCTCAGGAAATCAAAACAGTGTTATCACAGCTTGATTAATCACATTATCACATCCCGGCCATTAATCATGTATGTTTTGCATTCCAAAACAGATCAATATGAGCAAATTAATTCATACACCACTGCTGCAAATCAATCAGTTTTGTTATGAATAGCAAGTAGCTGGACAATTAGTTATGGATTTAGATATGGTATACAGAAAATAACTGTAAATGTAATTTTTTTTTCTATTTAGATAATTTGTTATATAGTTAATAAGTTTATGTTCCATTACAGTTACTAATTATTTGGCAATATCACCAATTAGCAAACAAGTGCAGTGGTCCATTTTCCCATTTGTGGGCACCTAATGAGTCTTCTGCTACATGTAATTGTATTTATTATCTTAGATTAATTATATAGCAAAGCTATGGTTGAGAGTGCATGCATCATACTGCAGAAAATATAATAGACCTTTGCATGTTAATGCTTGAAAATACTGCAATAAAGAAGTACATAGTCCCCTCACTGTCATTCCTGGTGAAGGATCTTGGTGGCATTCATTTCAGCATTGTTTTGCAACATAATAGTGTGAAAGAAAAACACACTGATATCGATGACTTAAAGCAGACCTGAACTCTTGCACAGCATGCAATGAAAAGTCTTTATTCCACATATAGTTGCTGAAGAAATCCACTTCTCTGTGTTCCGTGTTAATGCAAATCAACTTGTCTACTTAGTTTTTATCAGAAACTGTGAATAGACTGCAGGTGAGATCTGCCTAGGCAGCTCATCCTATAGTAAACACTGAGGTGTAATCCTTTCAGTGCCTCCTACAAGATTGAAACCAAGTAAAGGGGGGGACAGTAAAGATGACAGAACAGATACTAAATTGAGGAATGTAATGCAGAAGTGAGGTAGAATTTTGCAAAGGGCAAATACTGATTAAACACTTCCTTACCACAGGTTATTTCCCCATTAAAACCACAGCAGTTTTCACATTTCACTATTCCCATTAATTCGCCAATAACTTCAGTGCTACTTATCACACTTTTGCCAAAAATTTGGCTTTCTTTAGTTTGCATGTAAGGAGATTTTTTTTTTCCTACCACTAGTGACAATTTCATATTTTGGACTCCTTTATTGTAACTAATCTGGATGAGGGTGACTTGTCATCTATAAATTCTTAAATATACTATGAAATTCTGCTGAAAAATTACAGGGTATTTATTTATCTCAGACTTAACCCTATCTCTAGGAAAACTGACTCATGTAGCAAGATAATTACCAAAACCAAAAAACTAGTCAGATCTAGCAAAGAATGGTTAAACCACAAGGAAGGTATTAGTACGGCTGAATCAAGCACTTGAACCTATAAGAATGTTGTGAAAACAAGTCGTCAATTCATGTGAGGCAGCCCCAAAACACCCTGAGTTGAAGGCATTCAGCATGGTGACATTGGCAAAATTGTTCTTAATCCATTGTGTAGAACTATTGAAAAGTTAGATTTTATCTTATTTAATCTGTGTAGTGTAATTATTTATATTTTAGCAAAAGTGTAAAAGTTGGAAAAAAATATACCCATATATAAATTCTCTAGAGTTGCGGTGGACAACTTATCTTATTCTATCCCCAGGAATTCTAAGTTTTCTCTTCGGACATCGGTTGAGAAACTTTCATATGTTCCTGGTTTCTAAATTGCTATCTGTTTTGGTCCATTTTTCTTTAAACACCATCCCAATGCTGATAAGCACAGACTTGCATAACTATAGCAGAATACTTATATGGTCAAGGCCCCGGTGTTGGGTTACTAGACTGTGTGGCTAGTGTGCCAAACAGACACATTTCATTTTTAACATGTGTAAACAGCTCTTGTATTGCTAATTGTTTAAAGCACAGCACTTTTCTTGCATATAATAAATGGTAAACTTGTGTATGGTTAATATTCTTCAGCACTGTATTTTTTACTTTGCCTTAATTAATTTTACAATGTTAAGAAGTGAACACAAAGGTACTACCACTCAGTTTATTGATCTCTATGACTCAAGGCCATTTTATGTAAGTTATAATCTGCTCTCTGAAGTCTAATCAATTACTTTTGAGTGTCTGCCCCTCCCACTTCTTTTTTTAATGTCATCTTGATGCTTTTTAATAACATTTTATAGATACCACCTATCTTTTTTGTCTATTTTTTTCACCTTGCCACTTGAACCTTTTTGCGTACCTTTTATTTTCTTTTAGTAGCTAGGAGCCACATTAAAAGACACAGGCATTTTTCTTAAGATAAATTCAGTGCAATCAGCTGTTATTGATTTTACTACCGGTTGCAGCCAGGAAACATTTTTAGAACTCATTTTTTATTCTAATTCCCTGTTTCCCCTGTCTTTGCTAACTTTTCTTGAAAGCAATTCCCAATTCGCTTACACAAGTGGGAAAATTGCTAGCATATTTACGATAATGATTTGAATCTTAATTTTACGTCTTCGTTCTACCTGCTGGCAAATTATAATAATGTGTGTTTGACATGCTTTTCACTGTTATGATTTGAAAAAAATGACATTATTTCATGTTGCTGTAACCTCTGCATAAGATAAGAAATCTCTAGTGAAATGTAAGAAAACATTTGCTTTTTCAGGGCCCTGATTTCTAATTATGTTCAGATTTTATTAGGAAACCTAAAGCAAAAAGAGCAGGAAAGTTATCATATTTATTCATTTTTAAAGCAAACCTTTACTAAAAGCATACCGTGAATAAATGCAACAACTGCAGCAGCTCAAAGTAACAAAAGCTGCTTACCACAGTATGCTAGTAAGTTTTCACTGTTACTTTTTTCTGTAGCTGATTTCTACTCTCTGTCCACCATCTTACTGGTGATATCAACACTACTCACAAAATAGGTAATGCATGACAATTCTAGCTTACTAAATGCACAACTACTGTCACCCTAAGGCATCAAGTTTTAACTCCTGGGGTGACAGTTTGGTGCTGAATGCTATGCAGAAGCACTGCTAGTCATAGGCTAGCAATGTGTTCTGTCGCTTTTTGGGGGGAGAGGGGGTGTACAACAAAGCTTCTAGCTGGAAGGGTAAGGAGGGGAAAGATATGCTTCGCCTAGGTAATCTAGTCTGGAGCTCTTAACAATGCATAAGGGCTATGGTACAAACTTTAGATGCTAAGCAGAGATGGCCCCAACCTGCCACCTGGGCTATGTATCATCAAGCATGTGTATAAGGCTTAAAGAGACTCTGTAACCAAATTTTCAGCCTTATTTCTTCTATCCTATAAGATCCTATACCTGTTCTAATGTGGTCTGTCTTACTGCAGCCTTTCCTAGTTGTACAGTGGCTGTATTATCTCTGTTATATAATCTAATCTTCTTTCCTTTGTCAGCTTTGTTGGCTCAGGCAGGAATGTGCTGCTCTGCTGTGATAAATAGAAGCTATGCACCCCCCCTCCATGCCCCCTGCAGGCTCTGTATGAGTCACAGACTGAGCTTCTCTCAGCCTATCACATGCTGGTTAGCAGCCATGTTTTTTGTTTGTAAACACTGCCTAAAACTGGCAATTACAAGTCAGGATTGCAGCAGGGAGTGGCATAAACAGCAAAGAGGGGCCCAGGAGAATATAATGAATCGAATGGTATGCTTTTTATTGTAAGAATTTTAGAGTACAGATTCTCTGGCAATACACTATAAAATTTTGCCAGTTAGACATTTGATTAGACAAAAACATATAATTGGGCAAAAACTGTGTTTGTCTCTGCCACCTCAATTGACCTGTGATTGATCTGTGAATGACATTGTTTAGTGTGGTGGTTCTTGGTGATGTCAATCGTGCTATCGATCAGATGATGATTCTATAGTGTATGGCCAACTTCAGACCTGTAAGCAGAAAGAGAAAGGTTCCTTTTACACTTAATCAGTTGCTCTCAGTAATAACTGAAAGGATAGCTGATTTTCAAAGTAATGTCCATGTTTTCCTATACAGTAGATCAGTTTCCACTATACGCGTTTTAACTGAAAGCTTTTTTACAATGCACTGCTATGGAAAGTTAAACGCATGAGTTTTTCAGTGCATTGTGTAAGAGGCCTTAGGGTGCCCAAACATTGCGTGATTTTGCAGGACCATCGACCTTCCAATCTAATACTTTTATCAACATGGCCACACAATCGATCTTCTGATTGATTTTCAGCCAAAATTATTCAAAAGGATAAATTAAGAATGCTGAAATCTCAATTGCAAGGGCTCGACTGGGTGCATGGTGGTAACAGTGTTCGATTTCCCAACACCAAGGGACCTGATGGATGGCTGGTGTCCCCGAAAATCTATATGCATACCCCTCCTTGCTTGTGTGCAATGTTGAAAGCTCACCTGTCACTCTGCGGTGAATCCTGGCCTCCTCTGGTGTCCAGTGTATCAGCATGTGACACCGTTGCACAAAGTGATGTCACAACATGCATCATTGTCACATGTTACAGGTGCCCGGGGTGATGCCAGGCAGGCCAGGATTGGTGAACAAGTGAGCCTTCAACACTGCACATAGGCACAGGGGGCACATATACACTTGTTGAGGAGTGTCAGCAGCGGTATTTAGGATATTTTCTAATAGATGTCATGCTGAAATGTATTGGAAATCGGTGTGTAGCGTATGGGCAGGTGACTAGATCCCTCTCTGATCAGATTCAATGATTATTATATAAAGTTCAGTGAAATCATGCCCAATGTAATGTACACAGGACATTGCTGCAAAATCTGATAAGCTCCAGTTTCGTAGAACAGGAACAGCACTGATGAAATAGTGGGCTCATTTTTATTTTGTTTTCTTGTGACGGTTTATGTCATGTAAATCCTTTAGCTTCAGACTTAGACACTTGTCTGACAAACTGGTTCAGGGTCAGAATTACAGACAGAACATCTCCACAATAACAAAGCATTTTATTTTTAAGAAAATCAGCAAAGAAGCCTAATATATTCCTAGGGTCCTTTAACAGTTTTCATGAAACAACTATAAACTAGTAAATATAAACAATTAATTTGCAGCTGAAGATAGATGGACATGCTGTTCATCCTGTTTATCTGTAGATGGCAAACGTAATGTTTTAACATTCTGAGATGTAAAAAATAAATTATAATGTGAGAGCTGAATGTATAAACAATAGCTCCACAGCACCATCTACCTAGTGATTGCTGTTATGAAGCACTGCAGATGAGTGAATATGCTTTCATATGGTTCAAGGGCAGTTTGACTGAACAGGTCAAAGTGTTTATGATTTGGGAGGCATCAAATTCAAATGCTACTACAGCCGAATCCAACAAATTGGCATTGGCAGTTTTAAAAAATGAGTGCTAGGAAAATCTGTACGGCAATGAGGAGCAGCCATTTTTTATAGTTTCAAGGATAGCGTGAACAGGATGCAAAAACCCTTAATGCCGCTGGCATTGTTATGAACTCAGATTCAGGACTCAGAACTCCTAGTGACATACTACCAAGCTTAAAAACTAAATACTTTAACAACTTTGTACACATCAGCAGTCCCCCAAAAGACATTTTCAAATCAATGTCAGTCAAATGAAAAAGGCTTTTCCGTTTAAATCATAACCATGAAAACAAAGCACATGTATTATGTGTAATATGTGTGCTAGGATAATGAGGCAGTAATACAAGTTTGCAGTTTAAGTTGGTTTACACATGAATTTCAGTCTTGGACATATTGGTTCTATTCTATTATATACATAAAATATAATGAGGAAAGGTTCTGTGGAATCTACAGATGAAACTGTTCAGGTCATGTCATTTCTATAATAATGGAGAGCTCAATCTAATTTTATTTATTTGCAGATGGACATTTAAATAAACTGTGCTTTTGTTAAGAAATATCTGAAAGTTTACATTTATAATATTTTTAGTTTTTTAGCTTTTTTTTTTCTTTTACTTTTATATTTGTTACTTTTTCAGAATCAGATTTAACTTTATTCGCCAAGTACAACAGTTATTGCACCTAGAATTGTTTGTAGTACTCACGGCATTGGTTATAGTGCAAATAACAGACAGTGAATAACAGACATTGAAGACACACATAAAGATATTGAGGCACAGGTATCAGTCATGCAGGGTTTCCACAGAGGCTGGTGAGGGTGGCTGGGAGGTTTTTGCTGGGGAGGGGGCTCTTAGTGAACATCTCAAAGTTCAATATTCAAATAATGGGGATTTTTTTGAACCAGAATTCTCTTGTTAATTCTTCATACGTTATTTCTTCAAATTGTGGACAATACATGTAGATACAAAACATCAGACTTTCACTTCACATCAAATAATGCCTGACACGTGTTTCACGGCCAAAAGCCGCTTCCTCAGAGACACACCGTATACAAAGCATCCGTGGGCCTACGACCAAGTCAAAACCGCAATCTGAAGTTCAAAGTAGCCCTGCACTCAGCGATGATCCCATAGTCGTATGGGCTGAGGAAGCGGCTTTTGGCCGTGAAACACGTGTCAGGCATTCTTTGATGTGAAGTGAAAGTCTGATGTTTTGTATCTACATGTATTGTCCGCAATTTGAAGAAATAACGTATGAAGAATAAATACGGTAAGAGAATTCTGGTTAAAAAAAACCCGTTTTTTGAATATTGAACTTTGGCATATTGCATATTTAGGGGTGGAACTGCACTACTTTTTATCCTGTTAGTGTTTCTTAGTGAACATGGCATAGGAAATGTAGCCATGCAGGACTTACAAAATACACATGAGCCCTGATGCATGAAACTGTGGTAAAGTTGCCATGCACAGGAAGAGCACAGCAATTTTACTGGTGCTAATGCCAGGGGAGCACTGCCTGTTAAGTTTTTTGCACCATGTATCACGTGTATGGTAATCCGTGTTATGCTGTGTGTTACCATAGCAACACACACATTTAAGTGGACTTGAGCTCTTGAAGTGGACCCAAGGAAAGCATAAATACATGCACCCTGTATGAATTTAGAGAGTTTAACCTCTTTAATTCCCCTCATCTGTGACTAATCAAAAGTTGTAATTTGATCTCTCAGATGTGTCAGCTGGCTGCCATGGCAGAGCAGCTAATTGGTAAACACAGGATGTTAGCAATATGTCTGCTTCCATGAAAGCAGGAAGTGTACACACTGGATATTTATTGTAGGTTTTGTATCAGCTGTAACAAAGAAATGTTTTTCTTTAAAGGTTAGTATGTTGTTGCATATCTTTTAGAGCAGATAGAAAGTTCTGAGTTCAGGTCCGCTTTAACCTGGTAACACTATATTGTTAAGGGCAGTGCTCCCTTTGCATTAGTACCAGTAAAATTGCCTTGCATAGGCACTTAATGGACATTTAGTGCATCAGGTTCATTAAGTGCAATTAACCACTTCAGGACCACAGGCTTACACCCCCTAGTGACCAGGCCATTTTTCACAATACAGGGCTGTGCAGCTTTGTCAGGTTGCTGCACAGCCCTACAACCAAGCACACAAATCTTACCTCCTTTTTTGTCCTTAACAGGACATTCTTCTGGAGGTGTCTGATCGCTCCTGCGAACCTGTTTTTTGTTTTTTTTCTCGGGGCCTGATTTTCCCTCCCTCCCCCCTCCCTCTCCTTTCCACCCCCTGTCCTGTCCTGATTGGCTTAGGATGGCGATCCATCCTCTTCTCCATCTCTCATAGGCATCAGCCTATGACTATGAGAGGGCTTTGTTCCCCTGCCACTCTCAGGGACAGCTGAGTGCACTAGATAGCAGCGCTGTACCAATGTAAATAAAGGGGATTTCTTTCCCCTTTCGTTTACTAATGGCCTGCTAGGAGCGATTGCAGCTAGCAGGCTGATAGCGGAGCTCCATGAACTTGGTTGGAATGATCGCACATGCGCGCATGTTCTCTGCTAAACTGTAGCTCCAGGACTTGACGCAAATCGGCGCTAGGCAGTCCTGGGGCTGCTGCCGCCGTCACGCCCATCGGCGTGACGCAGTCGTTAGGTAGTTAAAGTGAACCTCCGGACTAAAAATCGACTCAGCAGCACTGAAAAGGCATGGTGTTTCTTTAACAGTTTCACAGCATCAGAACTTTGTTTCTCTTATACAAGCTATAGCTACACAAAAGAAAACTGCCCGGGCTTTTTTCCCCTGATGCTGTGCAAAGCATGATGGGATTTCTGATGTTATTGTTCTCATTCTGCTGTTTTGGTGCAATTTTTTTTTTTTTTTACATTTTGAATTTGACGTTTGAAGCCTAGCATGTGCAGCTGGGAGGGGTAATCAGGACACAGGACAGTTGGAACTGTGTCTCCTGCTCCTTGTCACCTCCTTTCAACCAAAAAGATGGCTGCCCCCATGACAAAGATGGCAGCCCCCATGAATCACAAACATTTGCCTGTTCTTTTAAAACAGGGTGGATAAGAGATTATATTACCTATCTATTCTAATTAACATAACTAATGTAACTTGATGACAGTATGTTTGTTTAGGCTGAAGTTCTCCTTTAATAACAGCAAAGAAATGACTGTTTTTTTTACCACATTGTTTTTTATGTGGTAAAAAAAAAACATGTTCTCTGCTAAACTGTAGCTCCAGGACTTGACGCAAATCGGCGTTAGGCAGTCCTGGGGCTGCTGCCGCGGACACGCCCATCGGCGTGACGCAGTTGTTAGGTAGTTAATAACAGCAAAGAAATGACTGGGTTTTTTTACCACATTTTTTTTTATTTTATGCTCAGTGCAGGTTACATCCCTATTGTGCAATCTACCCTTTAGAATGTAAGCTTGCAAGGGCAGGGCTCTACCCCCCTATTGTGTCTTGAAAATCATTATACATTTTATTCATCATGTTACTTTTATCACTGTCATTACCAATTCTGTATCTTATATTCTGTTTTGTTCTTGTATTTTGCCTATAATTATGTATTTTGTATATTGGTGTATACCATTGTCTTTATTATTATGTACCCTGTGTTCGTTTCTTACTTTGCACAGCGCCACGGAATATGTTGGCGCTTTATAAATCAATAATAATAATAATCAAGGATGTATCACTACTTACATGTCACTAATGACCAGCTGCAAAAGAGCTCCTGATGAAAGATGTGTGTTGGGGAGGAGGTAAGAGAGCACTAGATTAAATATGTCGGGGGGCGGGGTGGGGGTAATGAAATCAGAGGGGAGTAAGGGGGGCCCATTAAGTTTGCCCGGTATGGGCCACAGAAATTTGTAATTGCAGCCCTGCCTGCTGCTCACAATAACAGCAAGCATTCTAAATGTTAAAATAATTGCATAGAAAACCTTGATTTCCATTGACTTGCTTATTGCTATTTCAAACAAAATAAAATAGCAGAAGATAGAAGAATAGATACCGAATGCGCTTTCAATTTCATCTCTCTCTCTCCCTCAGACTTTTTTTTTTCCTTTCTTTGTTTACACTTTAATGTTCTCTTACTTTCTGTTCAGGTGTAGAGATGGCCCGAACAGTTCGCCGACGAGCAGTATTCTGCGAACATCCACTGTTCACATTTGCGGTGAACAGTGAACATTTGGCGTGTTCGATACATTATCATTGAGCTAAACTTTTACCCCTTACTTCACACTCAGCAGACACATGGCAGCCAATCAGCTAGCAACCCTTCCTGGACCCCCCACCCCCTATCAAAAAGCAGTTGCAGTGGCCATATTGGATGAATTCTCTGTTGGCTACTGGCTGTTGGTGAGAGCAGGCAGGGCTGGCGCTACCATAGAGGCAAAGGGGACATTTGCCCTGGGACCTCGGCCTCTGCTGAGGCCCCCGGAGCGCCAACCCTGCTGCATTTTGCGTACTCCCTCTGCTCGCACTGCTCCCCGGGGCCCTGAAAGTATAACAGCAGCCATAATTACCTATTAGTCCCAGCAGGTGAGCGGACAGGAAGCGGCAGCACTCGGAGACACGCTGTCTCCGTCCCACTCTATGACCCAGAGCATCATGTGTAAACACACGCCGGGTCATAGAGTGGGAGGGAGACAGCATGTCTCAGAGTGCAGCCGCTGCATGTCCGCTCACCCGCCTGGACTAATAGGTGATTATTGCTATTATTATACTTGCAGGGCCCCGGGGAGCAGAGGAGCAATGGCGGGGGGGGGGGGGCAATGCTACGCAGTGCCCCAGGGCCACAGGGCCCTTTAAACCATCCCTGAGAGCAACAACAAATAACATTTGTAAAGCACTTTTCTCCCATAGGACTCAAAGCGCATAAGCATGGCTCAGACCATCGTGGTACAGAGGAAGAATTTTATAAGTCCGAAAATGCCAGGCTAAACAGGTGGCTTTTCAGTCTGGATTTGAATAGCTCCAGGGATGGCGCTGTCTTTACTGGGTGTGGAAGGGAGTTCCAAAAAGTAGGGGCAGCATGATAGAAGGCTCTGTCTCCAGATTTTTTGAGGTGCACTCTGGGAGTGACCAAGTTTATAGAACTTGCTGATCTGAGGTTGTGAGAGGTGTGGTGTGGTGTAGCTTCAGCAAGTCCTTCATGTATCCAGGGCCCAGATTGTGCAGGGATTTGAATGTCAGAAGTCCAATCTTGAAGAGTATTCTCCATTCTATTGGTAGCCAGTGCAGTGAGCGAAGGATCGGTGTAATGTGACAGTGGCGAGGCTGGTTTGTTAGCAATCTGGCAGCAGCATTCTGCACTAATTGCAGGCGACGCAGGTCAGAGTTGCTGCAGATAGGTAGGAAAAGCATTAGCTAGGCCTGTGTACTTGCTGTGAAAGCACCCCAAACAGCCCTTTTGAGGGCTAACACATTGGTCTCCTGTGTTTTTGTGTGTGTGACACTCCACAGCCCACTGACACCCAGTGCTCTGTGCACACTACTGCTGTTGCCTCATTAAATTGCAGGCACAGAACCACTCCAGTGCATTATTATTTCACTGTATTCTGATAGTACTATTGTACCTCTCTGTGTGAGACACTCCACAGCCCAGAGCTGTGCATAATGTGCTTTTTGCCCATTAGGGTTTAAAACCAGATTTTGCATCAACTCCATAATTTTTTGGTGAGACTTTTTGCATGGATCCCCCTCTGGCATCCCCCTATTGAGGTGTTAGACTCCTTGAAACAACTTTTCGATCACTTTTGGTGTCCAGAAACAGTCTTTGTAGGTTTTAAAATTCACCTGCCCATTGAAGTCTATGGCAGTTTGCCAGATTCGCCTGTTTGCAAACATTTGGCTTAGTCCACGTTCAACTTTGCGAATGGAAAATTCTATGTTTGCGACATCTCTATTTGGGTGGTTTAGGTTATCTTCACAGAAAGCAAAAGGTAAACCTTCTAACTCAGAGTTGGGACAAAGTCCTCCAGCACCTAAGGCTGAGTCATCAAGTACGCCCCTCCATCCCTCCCAACCCAGCCGTCACACACTGATTGCTATTAGACTAAGAGGCGCCCCAGGGCCCCATCCCCCCTCAACACTTTAATCTCTAGTTATCTAGCTAGCAGCCCCTGCCATGTATCCCGTTTTCTTATTTCTCTCTGCTTGAAAATAAATAGGGGAATGGTAGCTGAGTGAGTAGTACACCCCCTCCTACACTGAGCCCTGAGGCTGGAGCTTCTCTTACCTCTGTCTCGGCCCAGTCCTGTTTTAACTGGAACACAGAAAATTAAAAAAATATTCTATTAGGGTGAACAAGATATAGACGTTCACAAATGTACGTTATGTCTCTTAGATTTCCTGTTTAAATGTTTGGGAGCAATGGCATAGCAATAAGGGGTGCAGAGGTAGCGACCAACGTGGCCCTTGGGCTAGAGGGGCCCACAGGGCCCACCCCTCAAACACAGTATCAGCTCTTTATTGATCATGTGCTGATAATATTCACTTCTCTAGTTGATTTGAATAGTAGTGATCATTAACACACAGTTTCCCATCCCCTTCTTGCACCTTGATTGGTTTTGGTGTGTGGTATCAATTGTTATCTAGCTATAAATCATTAGCAAGTTTAGAAAACTATTATTAACAATATGGAACTTAGTATCTCTTTCCTCAAGGGACACCTGAAGCAAGAGGTATATGGAGGCTGACATATTTATTTCCTTTTAAACAATACCCGTTGCCTTGCAGTACTACTGATCTACTTGGCTGCAGTGATGTCTGAATCACACACCTGAAACAACCATGCAGATAATTCAACCAGACTTCAATCTGCATTCTTGCCCAGGGGCTATGGCTAAAAGTATTAGAGGCAGATCATCAGCAGGACAGAAAGTAAATTTGTATACCGTATATACTCGCATATAAGCCGGCCCGCATATAGACTGACCCCCCAACTTTTACCTAAAAAGCCAGGGAAAAATGATTGACCCCCATATAAGCCTGGGGTAGGAAATGCTGGATTGGTGCAGGCCGCGTGATCCCCCCAGTGTGTCCCAGTATAGCTAGTATAGTGCCCAGTATAGGTAGGTAGTGCCTCAGTATAGCTAGTAAAGTGCCCAGTGTAGCTAGTATAGTGCCCAGTATGGGTAGGTAGTGCCCCAGTATAGCTAGTAAAGTGCTCAGTATAGCTAGTATAGTGCCCAGTATAGCTAGTATAGTGCCCAGTCTGGGGCCCCAGTATAGCTAGTATAGTGCCCAGTATAGCTAGTATAGTTCCCCAGTATTGGTAGGTAGTGCCCCAGTAGAGCTAGTAAAGTGCACAGTATAGCTAGTATAGTGCCCAGTATAGCTAGTAAAGTGCCCAGTATAGCCAGTAAAGTGCCCAGTATAGCTAGTATAGTGCCCCAGTATTAGTAGGTAGTGCCCCAGTAGAGCTAGTAAAGTGCCCAGTATAGCTAGTATAGTGCCCAGTATAGCTAGTAAAGTGCCCAGTATAGCCAGTAAAGAGCCCAGTATAGCCAGTATAGTGCCCAGTATAGTGTCCAGTATAGCCAGTATAGTGCCCAGTATAGCTAGTATAGTGCCCAGTATAGCAAGTATAGTGCCCAGTATAGCTAGTAAAGTGCCTAGTATAGCTAGTAAAGTGCCTAGTTTAGCTAGTAAAGTTCCCAGTATAGCCAGTATAGTGCACAGTATAGAGCCCAGTATAGCCACAGTAAAGTGCCCAGTATAGCCAGTATAGTGCCCAGTATAGTGCCCAGTATAGCCAGTATAGTGCCCAGTATAGCCAGTATAGTGATCCGCGGCCGCCGCTGCTATTACCTGTTCAGCCGGCGGCCGCTTCCACTAATCTGGGTGCCCCTCTCGCTCTGCTCTCCATCATGCGTATAAGTGTATCACAGCAGCGCGCCCGGCGCTGCTGCTGTGACGAGGCAGGAGAGAGCGGTTCCCCTGGTAACGGCGATACACATATCCATATCCCTTACACTTCGAGAGTCCTTTAAAGAGACTCTGAAGCGAGTCTAAATCCACTTTTTAACTTCTATTTATGTTAAGCACTATATCTAGTGCTAAAACACTGCATTCCGCGGCAAGAGAAGGGGTTTATACCCCCCAAATCCCCTGTGCTAAGTGCGGGGAGTGCTTCCTGCTTGAGGCAGAGCTTAGGGCTCTAGCTCCGTCTCTTTGTGCGTCAATCCCTGCTGATCGCCGCCTCTCCCCGCCCCTCTCAATCTTCCTTCATTGAGAGGTGCAGGGAGAGGCGGAGATCTGTGGGCAGAGCTATATATATATATATATATATATATATATATATATATATATATATATATATATATATATATGGGGATTTTTTTCTAAGATAGTATGGCTGACAACTCCTCTTTAAAGAGGAGCTGTTAGGTATAAGGTCTCAGAGAAAATAAACACATATATCAGTAGCTAGAGATTGGCCGTACTTACATAACATATGCATTTCACTGTCCACGTTTGGATTTCACAGAATTTGTATATAGTATATGCAGAGATAGATGCTCCTGACAGCTCATGGCAGGCTCCATGTTTTTCTGTCAAATGTGTCGTCATGTCCTGCCTGCTTCCTGATCACAGAAAAGCTCGTACTGAATAACACAGTGTGCAGTGAATATTAATAAGCCATGTGGCTAGGAACAATAGCTGACTCCTGCAGTGTACTCTGCCCGGAGATTTATCAGTGCTACGCGCTGGACTGATTACAAGCTGCTGTCATTAGCAGCCGAGTATAGTATGCGGCTTGCGTCCTCTTGGGTCTATAACAGCTTTGCTGATAAGCACACATCAAAGGTAACTGAGATTTTTATCTTCACTAATGGCTTTTGGGCTTCCTTCTAAACTGTTTAACACAGGAGAATAGAGGTTTAAATTAGCTGCTGCAGCCTGACAGTTACTCTTTAAAGTGAAACTCCAAACACAGGGATTGCACTATACAGTACTTTCAATGTGGGTGGGTTGAAACCCAATCACTTAGTATTATAATACATTTCATTAATTAGATCTTGCAGTTCCTGTCCATAAAACAATGTATGGCTTGTCCTATACTTCTAAACCTGCTTCCTGTTTGCTCACCTAACAACACACAACACAAAT
Source organism: Hyperolius riggenbachi (assembly GCF_040937935.1). Taxonomy (NCBI): domain Eukaryota; kingdom Metazoa; phylum Chordata; class Amphibia; order Anura; family Hyperoliidae; genus Hyperolius; species Hyperolius riggenbachi. The sequence goes on from NC_090646.1 coordinate 437,196,454, forward strand.
GCTTGCATGTGATAATACATACATTTTTTCTGACACCATTTTTTCAGTGGTTTGGAACACATCATATGGAGTGCTTTTTAAATGTAATGTGGGACTGGTGTTAACACGTACTTAAAAAAGCACCATCCGTTAATTGTAATGAATGCACTGTGCAGAAAACCAGATATGATTCTGCACAAAATCAAGTATGTATTTTCAGTGCAGAATGCATTTTACTTATCTTTCTGAGTTTCATTTTACTGACTATTTCCTCTTAGTTTTAGGATCCAAAAAACAACTATTTGTGCTTATTTTTCTTCCCCAAATATTCTCACTACCTTTGTGAGTGCATGTGTGTTTGTGTGTGTGATTAACTATAGCGTCATGTAAATGATTTGTATACATGAGCAATCAATTTGTTTGGGGTCATTTAATTATTTATTTTCTTTCAATGCCTGTGCAGATGTTCATGGTTTATCTGTGTTGACTTCACTGAATCAGATCTATAAACAAGGACATCCATTGTATTGCATTTTAGTGTATGCAGCCAGTTAAGATAAAACATTGGCAGATGCTTTGATTTTTATTTCCTTTCACGGTTATGCGTTTGAACATCTCTGAGCATCCTCAGACTGGCTATGATGAACTGGACATCTCCTTCTTTGCAGATTTGGTACTTTTCAGCTTTTAGCTAAACACTTCAGAGGAATATGTAGGCAATGCCCTTAGGATATATTAGGATATATTACATGACATTTTTTTAAGCTCCTCTTAGTACTGCAAGCAGATTCTAATGTTAAAAATATGATCTGCCTCAACATGTTAAAAGAAAACAAATCTCCTTGCCATGTTGTGGTAAGTGGAATGCAGAGTCCGAGCTTTGCACCTTTTCCTGGACCAGCATGGAAAATGTATGCAATGAAAGCCTATAAGAATGGACAATGTCCGTTCTGACTAGGCTAATTGCCACGTCCACTTTGCTCAAATCGATTGCCGCCATGATGTAACTACTCATGTGTCTCCATGCTGCCTACTGCTCCGCTTGGTCCAGGGACACAGATCAGGCCTGGCTTTGGGATCCTTACAGGGCTTCAAAAGACCAATGGGAATACTCAGCAACAAGGAGGATTCTCATTAGTTCATGGTGGGTCAATGAAAATTTTCCCTGTTGCTAGGGAGAGTTGGTCTATTGCCTCCTATGGGGAATTTTATGTTCCTACCGGCCTCCAGGCTGTGTACCGAGGGAGTTGAGGGACCAAGCGGCAGCGGGGCTCGTGAGTGGCGGTGCATATGTGTGGACGTGATCGATGCAGTATGCGTGATTGAGCAGACAGGTGAATGTGGACAGTTTGTGAAGATTGTTGCAAGTGGCTGCAAAAGGGATGGAATGCCTCCACCTTGTATGAAACAGCCCTAACAGTACAAAGAGGTGGAACACTTGTATTTACCAAGCATTAAATCTTAAAATAAGATGCTTATTTTGATGGTGTGCAAGGATTGGTGTGTGTGTGTGTGTGTGGGGGGAGGGTAGCTTGAATTGTCACATTTTTTGCAAGGAGAATGGTGTCACTGTTGAGCTTATGCTCTACAAAACGAAAGGTACATTTGCATTAACCATACATGTAAAACAATCCAGTTACCAGATTGCCTAGTAAAGGAAAATAGGAAATTAAAGAAAAGGTGTCCCATACTTAAATTAAGCTTTTTTTGAGAGAGAGCTCAGTTTATTATGCACCTAAAATATGGAAGGAATAAGTATCGATGCTGACAGTCTTTTAAAATTCACTATTAGTTTTTCTCAAATAAGCTTCTGTTTAGTTCAAAGGTGGTTCAGCTTCATGTGTACCGAAAGCAAACTTCGGGCATAAAACAATATACTAACCTAAGAAGAGGGCAGCCTTTGGATAGTGATGGCAAAAACTGTTTGTTGGCGAACAGTGTCTGTGTAGTGACCTCAGAGCTACTTCCAGGTCGGGCAGGTCTGTCAGTAGTGCACAGGCGCTGGTCTGGCGGCATATGTCCTTGATCATACACCCATGTCCGGAAGCGCTCTGTGTGACATTTTGCGCATGCACAGAGCACTCCAGCCACGCGCTACTGGGCCTGCGGAATACTGACGGACCTTCCCAGCACAGAAGCAAGCCCAAGGTCACTATCTTGTCATCACTGTCTCTGGAGGCAGCAAAGCAACCCCAAATTATGAGATTTCCACAATGCTTTAAAGCTGGCATCTGCCACAAATCTTCTAGTACTATAGCAAAAACAAACAGTTTTTACCTAGTCCTAGGCTAACCTATGTATTTATGAGCAAACTTTAGAGTTACTGTGAAGCTGCTTATAGACATCAAAGATTTTGTCCTGGTGCATTTCCCATGAAAAATGAATTTGTATAGATTCTTCCTAATGTGCCTATGCTCTCTGGCATAATTAGTGCTATAAATCTATCTGTAAGTTCCATGATTTAATTATGGGGATTTTATAGACTCAGGTTAGAATTTTGGTTTATGCTCTCGGACCAAACTTGCTAGGTTCCCCTTACCTAGGCAAGATGATAATTTTCTGAAACTTTTAATATTTGTAGATAATCTTTGAGACAGTATTATAATTAATACCCAATTGTTTGACAATATTTCACAATTCTTTTCTAAGCTCACAGGCATTTATAACCTCTTTTTTCTGAAGGCTTTGGGGAACTCTTTTGATATAGGCAGTGTGATTCCACAATGGGGAGAAAACCAAACTGAATCCCTGAGATATAAAACAGATTACTCCAAGATCCACTCTAAGGATGTCCTCATTTTAGGGATTTGAGGTGATGATACGTGTATAGGAGCACTTCCCTTCTCTGTATGCAAAACTGACATTTGTTTACATTATCTGATAGATTACAAAATCTTAATTGTACATTATATTTGTTTCATCACCTTTTCTAGAAATATTGTTGAAATGAAACAAATCATCTGAATGTTGAAATATACTGAAATAAAAAAAAATGAATTATTTACTTTTTCTATGAGTGTAAATAATAGTTTGGCAAATACACTATTGGGCATATATTCTATTGTGGAAGTAAGGGTGAAACAAGGATCTACAGTATATAGCTGAGGGTGATGCTAAATATGGAATGTGTATATTGTGACTGGGTAAAAAACTGACTTCTGATTTCTGCCTTTAGAGTGAACATTATGGCAGTCAATATTTCTTAAGGTTAGAACAGATGGCCTGTCAAAACGTCAGTTTATATTTTTCTTGCAGGAGATCTCTCAATGGGGTTTCTGTGCCTTCTATAAAGACATTTTCACATTACTTGTTATGCTGCCTCTTTTCTAATCTCATCACTGGAAAGTTATATCTGCCTTCTATTTGCTTTATCTCCATACACATATGCTGCATCCTTTCTGGTTGCAAAGTGCCCTTTCCTGCTTTGAATAACTGCCTGCACAGCACAGGTCATCATTCAAGTCCTGCACTGCAGATTTGAATCTAGTATGTAATATCTGCATATGGCAGCTGACCTAGAGCTTGGGAAAAATCTTCTTCAGTAACTGATATATGTATTACTTATTGCCCATTTTAGTGGAATGCATAGGAAATGAAGTCTGTGGCTTGGCGTCAGGGCTGTGCTGATAAAAACAAAATGAGGTCTGCTTCAAAAAGTGTTTAAATGACTTGACAGGATAGTTATGTATTGTTGGCATAACTGTTTAGGCATGCATTTATCAGCTTAAATATATTTAAAATTAATTAAAAATAATGATAAGGGGTGGGGCAAGAAGGCTTACTTTGGTTTTAACGGCACCTTGGTATTTTTTGACAACATCATATATTAACCATTTCAGTTGTGCTCTTATTGATTAAGCAAAAAACATTTTAACTATTGATGATGACAGATGACACACACACACACACACACACACACACAAACACACACACCACACACACACACGCACAGTCACAGTCACGCACGCACGCATGCACGCACACACACACACCACACACACACACACACACACACACACACCACACACACACACACACACACACACAGGATATACATATATATTCAAGAAGTGTTTACTGTATATGCATTTTAAAGGTTAAAGAAGAAAAGAAATGTGAAAAATATACATGTTTAGCTTTCTCGCATTATAGTTTTAAAATAAACTGTGGTTCTGCAGTTACAACACAAGTTGTATTTAGCTTTTGATTCCATCTATCACGCCACTTAAATTAATTTGCTGGCATGGTGTATGTTGACAATAAGTGATGTTGAATCTCGATACATTTTTCTTCTTTGTGTACAAGAAATATTGATATTAAAAATGGAAGTAAGAAGTGGTTAAAAATTATAGGTACATGATGGCTCATCTTTAAATGGGCATGGTGTTCAAAGGAGGTGTGGTTGTTAAGGGCAGCTAAACAGTTTGTTTTTTTCATTGCAATAGCACCTATGTTTAGCTCCCTTTCCATCAGCTCTATTATGGTACCTTTTTAAATGACCCATGCTCTATTTCTCCCTTTTAGCACTCCAATTATATTTTGCCCCATTATAATGTCTCCCATGATAGTGCCTCCATATTTAGTGCTAATACCTATTTATAATGCTCTCTCTATAGTGTCCTCTTTTTAGAGCTTCCATGTATAGTCCAATTATATACAGCTGCACCCTTAAAATAATCTCTTACAGAGGGGTCACAACATCTGGTGTCCACTGTATAATGATTCAAAATCTAACTGTGTGTACATATCTTAACCATTCTATTGCCCCCATAGGCTCTTTGAAAACCAATGATTTGTAAGGTAGATGAAATACAGCTGAGCAGCGTACGTAGGATTCTTTCTGCAGCGGGTGAGCTGGCCGCAGGGTGAGCCGAATGACAATGCCACTCAAATCCCCATGGCATTAAATACTATTCCCATTCCAAGTTGTAGAAACTTGAAGGGAGATGTAATTCGGGGTGATCGCCCAATCCTAGAATTACAATTGTGCAGGGTGCGTAGTGTAGCACTTGGCATTGAGCTCTGGGCGGCCCAAATGACCTGCTTCGGCTGAGCACCCTCTTCACAAAAAGAAGCCAAACTCCTGCTGTTGTAAAAACAACAATAAAGAAGACATGCAGTAAAAGGAGTATTGAGACTTCTATTGTCCTCCCATTGTCAAAAATCACGGTTGCATGGCTGCAAGTTTCACATATGTAGCCAGTGGATTCTAAATTAAGTTAGAACACTTGACCTAGCAAAGAAATGAACAGCGCTACTTAAAAACAGATGAATGCTTACCTGCAAAAAAGTGCAGACCCCACTCATGGGATACAAATACACAATGAGCACACATACAACCTGTCTACCACTTGGAGGATGTTAGTTTCCACTAACAGCTTGCAATGCAATTTGTTAGGTACTCGTCCCTCCCACTGTCGAAGAAGTCTTTCCTCCATGGGAGGGGACCTAACACTAACTAGAACCTACCTATGCATATGCATAGCCTGGGCGCGCTACCAGTAAAATTAAGAATTGCGCAGAAAAAGTGGGATCAGCGCATCACCAGGCCGCCTCTGAATGGCCTCAGCTCAGAGATGCGCTGAGCCCCCCCAGGAACTGACAACGCACCTTGAACCCAAACAGAGGCTCTGCATATACACCAAAGAAAAACTAACAAGTGGGAGCAGCTGACCAGAATTAAATCAAACATAGCAAAGAAATGAACAGTGCTACTTAAAAACAGATGAATGCTTACCTGCAAAAAAGTGCAGACCCCACTCATGGGATACAAATACACAATGAGCACACATACAACCTGTCTACCACTTGGAGGATGTTAGTTTCCACTAACAGCTTGCAATGCAATTTGTTAGGTACTCGTCCCTCCCACTGTCGAAGAAGTCTTTCCTCCATGGGAGGGGACCTAACACTAACTAGAACCTACCTATGCATATGCATAGCCTGGGCGCGCTACCAGTAAAATTAAGAATTGCGCAGAAAAAGTGGGATCAGCGCATCACCAGGCTGCCTCTGAATGACCTCAGCTCAGAGATGCGCTGAGCCCCCCCAGGAACTGACAACGCACCTTGAACCCAAACAGAGGCTCTGCATATACACCAAAGAAAAACTAACAAGTGGGAGCAGCTGACCAGAATTAAATCAAACATAGCAAAGAAATGAACAGCGCTACTTAAAAACAGATGAATGCTTACCTGCAAAAAAGTGCAGACCCCACTCATGGGATACAAATACACAATGAGCACACATACAACCTGTCTACCACTTGGAGGATGTTAGTTTCCACTAACAGCTTGCAATGCAATTTGTTAGGTACTCGTCCCTCCCACTGTCGAAGAAGTCTTTCCTCCATGGGAGGGGACCTAACACTAACTAGAACCTACCTATGCATATGCATAGCCTGGGCGCGCTACCAGTAAAATTAAGAATTGCGCAGAAAAAGTGGGATCAGCGCATCACCAGGCCGCCTCTGAATGGCCTCAGCTCAGAGATGCGCTGAGCCCCCCCAGGAACTGCAAACGCACCTTGAACCCAAACAGAGGCTCTGCATATACACCAAAGAAAAACTAACAAGTGGGAGCAGCTGACCAGAATTAAATCAAACATAGCAAAGAAATGAACAGCGCTACTTAAAAACAGATGAATGCTTACCTGCAAAAAATTGCAGACCCCACTCATGGGATACAAATACACAATGAGCACACATACAACCTGTCTACCACTTGGAGGATGTTAGTTTCCACTAACAGCTTGCAATGCAATTGACCTATTTATATGCCCTAGGTCAAAGCAAAGTACTAAGATGTTGGAGAACATTTCTATTTTCTGTTAAATGAAATTAATTTTCTACAGGCAAAATCCTGTATATTCAAATAGGAAAAATACACATTTTCTGCATCCTGTTTTATCTAGTCTTAAGTTGTGCAAAGTAGATATGTTAAAAGTGTCACTGTCAGGAAAAAAAATCAAAAATAAATTCTTTATTTGTATCTGGTAAACAAGTCACAAGGGTGCTAACCAAAAATTAAAAATCACTCTTACTTTTCTTCTCCATAAAAGATCATTCCCCAGTTTCCCTGGCTTTTATTTGGTACATCTGCCACACACAGAAAGTTGCAGGATATGCTGGGTTTTCTTTTTTTCTTCTTTACTTTTCCCTGAGACATAACTAATGCAGCCTGATTGGATGAAACCTCTTTCCCTCCTGTTTCCCCCTCCCACACCTCTGTTCCTCTCTGATTGTGCAATATTTATCATGCTGAGACAATGCACTTTCTACTGCAAAGCTGGGTGGCAATGTCTGAAGACTGGGAGGAGGGCAGGCAATGATACACAGACAGAGTAAGGGAGGAAATTATGTCAAGATTGGCTTCACGATAGGCAGAGTCAAAATGGAAAACCCTAAGAAGGATTTACTCTTTTCTTACTATAGAAAAATCACTAAAATAAAAATGTGTACAGTGCAATACATACTGTATGTTATGTAAGTAGAGCAAGTATTTATCTACTTATATATGTGTTTTTCTCTAAGATAGTATGGCTGACAGCTCCTCTTTAATATAATTGTAATCATTGCTCCAAGTATACAGGTTGTGCATGCCTTTATGTGCTAATCACAGGGCTCAGCACTTTGTCCCCTCTGTTGCTCATCGGTAATGGTGGCTTTAAATGAACGTACCTTTCCATTTATAGCCTTAATAGATTGTCTCTAACTGGATACTGGTAGACATGTGATCATAATTAGGAACTTCCTCTTCAGGAAAGATTAAATCAGTGCAAAACTATCACTAATTTAAAAAAGACAGCATTTCTACTGGACAGCAACCAAACAAGTAGTTAGGGATGGCAGCATGCCTATTTCTTTTACTTCAGGTTTCCTTTAAAAGCTGAGCATGCAGTGATAATTTTTGTGCTAGCAGCAGCAGCACACAGCTCATCTCTGTGCAGCTCAGCTCGACTAGCAATTTAACTGCAGGCTTGTATCTCTCTCTAAGGTACATTGGAAGCCTGATTTAAAAAGCCAAACGATGGCAAGTTGCAATGTAGCCAATACTATATATGCAGAGAATGGCGGACTCCCATGACCCTCTGTGCATAATGAAATGCAATCAGTTCAATTTAAATGAATGAGGAATGAGAAATATGGCACGCCAGTTTAAAAAGTCAGACTTAAAAATAAAGCGAAAAAAGTGTAGCACACTCCTCCAATTCTCTTTCCCCACTTAATCAACTGTAATTGATTCACAGCTTTGTGGGAAATACCTTGTGAGGGAGGGTGGCACAATGTTCCCCTTCCCTGCATAACCAGTGGTGTAGCTAAGGAGCTGTGGGCCCCAATGCAAGTTTTACAATGGGCCCCCTTCAAGCACTCTATACATAACAATTGATATGGTGCACCAAAACCTGCCAATGGCAACTACAGTGTCAGAGGTGCAATAAGGGGATGGGGAACAGTTTGTTAATGGTTATCACTATTCAAAGTATCTATAGAAGTGGTTATTATGAGCACAGGACCAATAAAGAGCTAATAAGGTAGTTGAGGGAGAGCCCTTCAGGGCCCTTCTGGCCCAAGGGCCCCGATGCGGTCGCAACCTCTGCAACCCCTACTGCTACGCCCCTGCGCATAACCCTTGTCTCCATATCTGGTTCACCAAAATGGGAAGCTTATAATGCTACCTGATCATAGCCTGCTTAAAAATAAGAAGAGAATCAAGAGCCCAATATGGTGCAGTATTGTCAGGTAAAATGAAGAGTTCAATACAATTTTATGTATATATACTCACAAACACGGGTTACCCATAGGCAACCACTTTAAATGCAGGTGGGGAGCATTAGGACCTGACCCCACTCAGGTTAAGAAGTCGCTCTCTGTAGATAGTAGATGGGGATGCACCCCTCCACCCAGGGTGGACTAGAAGATCAGCAAAAACTCGGTATACAGAGGCGTCAGAGTAGAGTAAAATGTTTTAAAAAATGCTTAAAAGCAGAGGGGGGTGTTAAGGTGGACTCACCTCCTTCTTACAAAAAAAGAAAACTCACTTGAGTCTCGATAAAACAGAATTGACAAATAATTTATTCAACTCCACAAATGCAACGCGTTTTGCGGGCGTGACCCCGCTTCCTCAGGCAAAAATGGGAGCACAACTCAGTGGGTCAAGCAATAGGTTTGAGCGCCTCTGTTTTATCGAGACTCAAGTGAGTTTTCTTTTTTTGTAAGAGGGAGGTGAGTCCACCTTAACATCCCCCTCTGCTTTTAAGCTGTTTTTAAAACGTTTTACTCTACTCTGGCGCCTCTGTATACCGAGTTTTTGCTGATCCAGATAGCCACCCATTGTGAATGTGTCATTTCATGAACCTTTGTCTATTTACTACAAAGGGTAGAAAAAAAAATGAACATAAAAAAAAAAAGAAAACAACAGCTTTGTGAAAAATATTTGTTTTAAGTATTTTAGTAAAATCCAGCATTGTAAATCCAGCATCTATTTATCTAAATATTTGTTTTCTTAAATACTTTAGGACCGCGGTGATTGAAATCTACGCCCTGTTTTGGTGAGCTCCTGACTGGCAGGGCGTAGATTTCAATCACCATCCGCAGCACACATTCGCCGTTTCAGTCGCTCCCCGCCAATCTTGCCACTCAAACCCGGCGTTTCTCGACGCAGCTCACAGGCGTGTCATGAGAGCTGGTCAAGAGCCGATTTCATTGGCTCCTGACCATGCCTATCAATGTAAGCCGCTCCCATTGGCTTACATTGATAGACACGGTCAGGAGCCAATGAAAGCGGCTCCTGACTGGCTCACATGACTCTGCCGTCATACAAACAGTGGGTGTCAGGATCATCCCGGCGAGCGGCGATGGCAGAGATTCGTCAGGATTCCGTTATTCTTGTACCAGTGGTCTCTGGTCCTTAAGGGAGCAGAGACCGCTGATACTTAAGTGGTTAATTTCTTCAGCTGTGTTGTTCTTACTTGCACTTCTTCTTAGCTGATAGTAGAATAATGTTCTAATTGTCCTCCCTTACCAATTAAATGGCATAAATAGACTATACAGACTAGACAATAACCTTGATATTTGGATTTACATTTGGATATGTAAATTTCCCTATATATATATATATATATATATATATATATATATATATATATATATATATATATATATTTATTTATTTATTTTTTTTATTTTTTTTTTTTTAGTTCATAAATAGACCACTGAAAATACTCACTGGAAAAATCTAATATAGTTTTCTTCCATGGCATATTTGAATTAGCCACTGGAGCACTCATTCAGTTTTCACCATGAAAATGGGGAGAGCTGTGATGTTGTGGTGGTAGTCTGCTATGAAGCAAAGTAGACATGCAAAACCTAAAGGATAACTGAAGCAAGAGTAATATGGAGACTGCTATATGTATTTCCTTTTAAGCAATACCAGTTGTCTGCTGATCCTTTGCCTCTAATTCTTTTAGCCATAGACCCTGAACAAGCATGCAGCAGATCAGGTGTTTCTGACATTATTGTCAGATCTCACATGCTTCTTTCTGGTGCAAAAACTGCATGCTTCTTTCTGGTATCACGTGTTGGCCTTGGGCCCCCGGCCGGTGAGAGAGGTCCGGGGCCCCTGGCCATCGTGTGAACCAATCGTGTGTTTTTAAACATTTTCTTTCAGCTCTAGGACATGGCGGACAGGTGAGCGGTTAGGGAGGGACCCCTGTGGGAGGGATGCCTGCACGGGGCGGTCCTGCTAGCGACGCAATCTTGTGATGGCGTCCAACTGAAGCCTCCCACCTGAATGCTAATGGCTGCTAGATGTGGTATGGCAGGTAAAGGGTGTATGACAGTGCATCCTGATTGGCTGACGAGCACCTGCTGACCAATTTCAAATGTAGCTGGATGCATGTACTGCTGTGTTCTATTGCTTGTGTGTGTTGAATTTAGCATTCAGTATGGAGGCAGTGTTGGTGGGTTTTCTGGATGTGAGAGGTCCAGAGCCTGGGTGTGAGAGGTCCAGGCCCACCTGCACTCCCCTCCAGGTATCACGTGTTGGCCTTGGGGCCCCGGCCAGTGAGAGAGGTCCGGGGCCCCTGGCCATCGTGTGAACCAATCGTGTGTTTTTAAACGAATTATTTCTGCTATTATACAGATGTTACTGTAGTCAAATAGATCAGCAGGGCTGCAAGACAACTGGTATTGTGAAAAATGAAATAAATATGGCAGCCTCCATATACCTCTCACTACAGTTCTCCTTTAAGTGTGCAAACAAAGGAAAGCAAATACAATTTGGAGAACAGACACTGGGTTTGCAATACTGGATTTTAATAATAATACATTCATAAAAAAATAATGTTTTCTTTCATGAAAATAAAGTGTTATGGTGTGTGTACCTTAAAGGGAAGGTTCAAGCAAAATAAAAAAATGAGTTTCACTTACCTGGGGCTTCTACCAGCCCCATGCAGCCATCCTGTGCCCTCGTAGTCACTCACTGCTGCTCCAGTCCCCTGCTGGCAGCTTGCCGACCTCGGAGGTCGGGGGCCGCATTGCGTACATTTTTACGCATTCCCGCTAGTGCAGGAACATTAATGCATACATTTTTACGCGTTACTGGTTCAATGCGTAAATTTTTACGCATTGAACAAGTAATGCTTAAAAATGTATGTGTTAATGTTCCTACACTAGCGGGAATGCGTAAAAATGTACGCAATGCGGCCCCCGACCTCCGAGGTCGGCAAGCTGCCAGCAGGGGACTGGAGCAGCAGTGAGTGACTACGAGGGCACAGGATGGCTGCATGGGGCTGGTAGAAGCCCCAGGTAAGTGAAACTCATTTTTTTATTTTGCTTGGACATTCCCTTTAACCATTTGGGCTACATAGATAAGGGGTCATGAAATGACCCCTTTTACCTATTCCCCTGTATGGTAGGTCCCCGGTTCAAATCCCAGCAGGTCAACATCTGCAAGGAGTTTGTATGTTATCCCTGTGTCTGCGTGGGTTTCCTCTGGGCACTCTGGCTTCCTCACACATCCCAAAAACATACAGATAAGTTAATTGGCTTTCCCACAAAAATTGGCCCTAGACTACATACTACACAATGTAGACATACAACTATGGTAGGGTTAGATTGTGAGCTCCTCTAAGGCACAGACAGTTAGTGACAATATACTCTGTACAATGCTGTGTAAGATATCAGCGCTATATAAATACTAAAATAAAAAATAAATATGGGGGACTACTTGATCATCATCCCTTTATTTAGAGGATGACCAGACAGCACCAAAAGCCCCCACATTCAATTGCCTAGCCTCCTTTTTGGATAACACGGAGGCTGAAAAAAGACCCTAAACATTGGGACAAGGTCCCTTTTAAGGTGCAGCCAAATGTTAAAAGCCTTCCTGTCATGATCGCTGCTGCAGCAGGTGCTGTTGGCAGTAGTAGTGCTGCAGCTCAGGCAGTTCTGATCTCTTTCCATGCAAGCTGCATAGCTTTGTCTGCCTTTCCCTGCTGTCAGCTTGTGACTGATTATCATTCACCTGTGTGGGAATCTGCATGTCTGCTCCCATTGGATGACCTCAGTATAAAGATCTGCTTCCTGCAGGACTCATCGGGTTATCATAGCTTCAGTTTAAGCCTGTCTTGCTGTTGCTTCAGCCCCCGATCGTGTTTCTTGTTCTAAAGATACTTTGCTGGTCTTTGCATCATATATTGGTTCATTGCCAATATATATGCATACCAGCACGTTTATTATTTTCCTTGTATTCGTGTTACATTGATACATCAGTGTCGCTGATGTATACGTACACGAACTGTTAATATCCTGTGTGCAGTTAGTCAGCTTTCCAGCACGTTTTGGTAGGTTGCGCGTATCATGATCACCCGTGCTGAGTTAGTTACCCTGCTCCTGGTTCTGTTTGTGGATTGCGTTCATCTCTGCGAAGAGATAACGAATCCTTCTGAATCCTGTTCTGTTACCGTTTGTGGATTGCGTTCATCTCTGCAAAGAGATAACAAATCCTTCTGAATCCTGTTCTGTTACTGGTTGTGGATTGCGTTCATCTCTGCAAAGAGATAACGAATCCTTCTGAATCCTGTTCTGTTACCGTTTGTGGATTGCGTTCATCTCTGCGAAGAGATAGCGAATCCTTCTGAGTCCTGTTCCCTGTATTACTCTAGTCCTAGTCAGTGTTCCTGCTTATGTCATATATCGGTTCATTGCCGATATATACATATGTTAGTCAGACTTTACAAATAGTTTCATTGATAGCTGTAATTGTAATACGCTAGGAAAACATACTTATTGTATATTTGTCTGTGTTACGTTCATCTATCTTGATCCTGCTATTTCCTGACTATCCTGTCCTGTCTTTGTGAGGCACGCCATCGCTGCAACGCATTGGCTGCCTCATTCCAGTCTGTCTTGTTGTGGACGCTTGCTGGCACTAAGTAGCGGCTAGCTAGCAAGCGTTCATTCTACCTGTCCTGATCTCCTCAGTTCTGGTTTATGCGCTCAGCGCTACTTTGCGCTGAGACGTTATAGCGAAAGTATTGTTTGTGGCTGTCGGATCTGCACCGGCTCTGTGCGCCACAATCTCCTATTGGAGTCAGTCCTCCCCTCCACTATACTAGGGATAGCCTGTTTCCTTGTGCTAGTGTGTGTACCTCCTCCACGTCAGCTCATGCGTTGCATGCTGACTGTGGAGAATACACCACCAAGCCTTACATTATGATAACCCCATTACCAATCCCCATTGTGGGGGGGATTCCCAGAAAGTATGACACTGTTAATTATGGTTCCTGTTCCTTTAAGAAATTTGAAGAACTTAACTCTGAAACAGAAAATGAGTTTTTCTCTGAATGTGCCAGGTTCCTGGCCAATCCCGATCTCCAAGCGACTCCTGTTTCAACCTGGGCACTCCAGCTAAGTTATATTTTGTTTAAAGGGGAATTGTTTCAGTGGGCATTTGATGTTCTCAATCATTCCGATTTGAAAGAGAGACCGCTGGAATTTCTAGCATTTGTGATCCATAAAGGGTCCGCACAGTGCTCCTAAGATCCTTTAATCTTTATTGTGAACGTATCCAAATATGGTTGAATTGGAGGGAACCCGAAGCCCTGGTCGCTCCAATCTTTCGCATCGCGAGTGGCAGGCCCTACAGAGCCTTAAGAGCAATTCTAGTATTGTTATTCGAAATGCTGACAAAGGAGGGGCCGTTGTCATTCTCGATAGCGACAGTTACAAAATGGAGGCTCTAAGACAATTGGGAGACCCCACAGTTTATCTAAAACTTAAGGGAGACCCCATGAGAGGTTTCCAAACAGAGCTCTTTCAGCTCTTGTCTTTTGGGCGGGACTTGGGTGTCCTGGACCAGAAACTTTTCGACTACTTGGCTGTGACCCATCCGGTCACCCCGATCTTTCATCACCTCCCCAAAATCCACAAGCCGGGCGCTCCCCCGGAGGGCAGGCCCATTGTGGCCGGTATTGGCTCTCTGGGGGAGCGCCTGAGTGAGTGGATTGATTCTCTGTTACAGCCACTTGTGATCAGGCTCCCGGGTTACATCAGAGACACGAAGCATCTGCTTGCAAGTCTGGAGGGATTTCCTTGGAACGATCATTTTGTGTGGGTGACGATTGATGTTAAGGCTTTGTACTCGTGTATCCCCCACGATCTGGCTATCCGGGCTATAGAGCACCATTTGGAGAAATATTCTGCATACTCTGAGGACCTGAGAGCTTTCATATGTTTGGCCGTTAGGTACCTCCTGTCCCGCAACTATTTCTCGTTTGATGGCGGTTTCTACCTCCAGAGGTGTGGCGCCTCCATGGGGGCGAAGTTTTCTCCGTCCCTAGCCAACCTTTATATGGGTTGGTGGGAGGAATGCCACATCTTTGGGGGTGGGAGCCGCCGCCTGGGGGATGTTGCGTGGTACGGGAGGTACATCGACGACCTCTTGTTGGTGTGGAGAGGTAGCCCTGAGGACATCCCCTCTTTCGTGGGAGAGTTGAACGCCAATGCATTGAATTTACAGTTCACCTTCAATTGGGGGGTTAGTTCCATTGACTATTTGGACGTCACTCTGGTGGGGGATTCCCATGAGGGTATGGTACATTCCAGGACCTATAGAAAACCTTGTAGTGGGAATACAACCCTCCGGGCCACCAGTTGTCATCCCAGACACACCATACGGGGGGTTCCTGTTGGAGAATTCATAAGGGCCCGCCGTAATTGTTCCAGGGGGGCCTGGCTTGAGGAGGAGTTTACAGCAGTGGGGACTAGATTGAAGGAGAGGGGGTATCCTACCTGGATGATCAACAGGGCGCGGGCCAAGGCATCTTCCAAAAGCAGGGATCTCTTGCTGAGAGCTATGGACTACCCGGAGGAGCACTCTGGGGTTTCTAAACCTACTTTTGTTACCACATATAGCAAGGAATACGATAAAATTGTGTCTATTCTTAAAAAATATCTTCCCGTTTTGGAGGGTGATGAAGATCTACGCTGTATCCTGCAACAGGGGGTACGCTTTGCAAGCAGGCGTGCTCCAACTCTGGCCCAATCATTGTCCCCTAGCCTATATGAGTCCCGTACCAGGTCCTCCACTTGGTTGAATCTGTTGGGATCGTATAGGTGTGGGGTGAGGACATGTCACTATTGCAGGGTTCATACCCGCACTCGTGTTGCCACTTCGACATCGAATGGACGCAGTTTCCCCATTAGACAATTTATTAACTGCGGGACGTCGAATGTGGTGTATCTCGTCACCTGTGGGGCCTGTGCCCTGCAGTATGTGGGATGCACCACAAGACCTTTACGCGCTAGAATAGGGGAACATTACTGCGGCCCTGCCTGGCTTAGTGCCAACGTTTTCAATGTGGCGAAACATTTTCGCCAGGTTCACCAAGGTGACATGTCCTCTTTCTCTTTTCATGCTCTAGAGAGGGTTCTCCCTGCACAGAGAGGAGGGGACACAACCAAGCGGCTGAAGAGCCGAGAAGCTTTATGGATCTTCAGATTGGGTTCACGGCTCCCTAATGGCCTAAACTCCCGTTGGGATTTGGCCCTTTTGACTTAGTCTGCACTTTCTCTGTATACGCTGCTCCTTGGCGTTTTTAATTGTACAATTTACAATCTTTACATATTTTTATGATTTTTATTATATCTTGGTGTTGGATTTGATTGGTACTTTTGAATTTTATGCCTGTTTGCCTCCTGCTTTAATCCAATTTCTAGCCATGGATTAAGTAGTAATGCTATGCTATGTTTACCTTGTACTTATGTTGTACATGTTCCTTCCTGTTTTTGGGTTGGGGGCGGTTTCCTGGGCGTTTCCCGGGATCCACCCACCCCATCGGAGGAGGGTACATAGGAGGCTTTGCACCATTTGCACTCTGGCTATGATTAAGGACCAGAAGGTCCGAAACATGTCAGCTAGATTTGTGTGTTGACCTATTTGGATACGTCCACAATAAAGATTAAAGGATCTTAGGAGCACTGTGCGGACCCTTCGTTTTTTCAAGATTGTATGGGACTGGCTATCCTGGTCTGGCACTGCTCTATCTGGGGTGAGCGGTTTCCACCTTTTCTCCATTTGTGATCCATAACTGGTTGCGCATAGATCCATTGCCTTTTCCTCTAAATGAACTCCTGGCAGCAGGCCAATCAGCTGCTCCTTCAATTGTTTGCAAAAATGATCAGCAAGCAGAGAGTGTTCCTGATAATTTTCCTGCAGCTTTGAATAAATCACCAAAGGCAGCAGGGTTTAAGGCAAAACGCAAACGTTCTAAGAAACGTGTCCGATCTGCAGAGTCGTTATCCTTAGCGACTGAGACCTATAATGAGATTCTGCCATTAACAGATAATGAAATGCAATTGTTTTTCAGGGGAGTTAAATGGACTTATGAAACTACTAATGAACTTTCATCACTGGCTAGGGAAAATAAAGATTTTTGTTTAAAAGAATTATCTGAGTATGATTATGAGGAGATATTACAGAGTATTGAACAAATCAACTTATTTGTGAAGCAAGGGAAGTTTGCATACACTACAGTTCAACACTTGCTACAGGTATTGGAGATTCTTAAGAATAAGGAATCTGCCAATCACCTGCTAATTAACCCAATACATGTCCCTGCCACAATCATATCTGCAAACTGTGATCAGCCTGAATGTTCAGCTAAGTATGCATGGGATCCCCCATTCGAGAAGGGAGAGATGGAAGCCCTGGTCTGTGAATGGAAGAATGATTCAAGTTCATTTTGTCAATTTTACAGTGCAAAAAGTGAATTCGTATTGAATGCATGCATTAAGTCGGCCTATAACCTAATAGAGATTGGTGTGTGTAGGTATGACTTTGTGGCTCCATTGATTGATGTGTGGGAACTGATTTCGGATGATTTTTATGTGACTCCGAATTCGCAAATTTGGCGTTCTGACCCACCTGCTTCAGCACCTTTGGCTGATTCAGCAGGTGATTCGGAGCTCTTTTTGTGTGAAATTGAAGTTCCTGCAATTCCACCCTGTACCATGGATAACTCAGTGTTACTTCTCAGTAAAACAGAAGCCACTGATACTTTCTTAACCTTTCCCTGCACAAATTTCTCAGCAGAGAATCCAGAGGTCCTGCTGACTTCTGAGTCCAGCCTAGCCAGTACTCATGACTCTTTGTTCAGTGAAACAGACATTAGAAAAATCTTGCCTGCCTCTGCAAACACTTCTGCAGAAATTACCTGTGTTAATAAAGTTCAACTCCTGTCTGATCCAGCAGATGCCAATAGATGCATTACATTATCTTCTGAATCCCAGCAATCCTGCCTAGAAACCTCAGAACCCCAGCATCCGAATTTCCCAATTTTACAAATGAATGGTGATTCAGATGCGCAAACATTGTGTCTTGATCTTCCTGTTTCTACACCTCGCTCTAGTTTCGTGAATAGCTCAGAGCATCTGCTATGTGAACCTGAAATCGCAGAATTATTACCTTATTCAGAAAATGTTCCAGTAAATTTGCCCTGTATCATGAATAGCTCAGAGCATCTGCTATGTGAACCTAAAATCGCAGAATTATTACCTTGTTCAGAAAATGTTCCAGTAAATTTGCCCTGTATCGTGAATTGTGCAGTAGATCTCTCCTATGAAGCTCAGGTCACAGAATCCTTATGCTGTCCAGCAGGTGCTTCCATGGTTTTGCCCTGCAATATGGACTGTTCAGTGATCCTGTCCAGTGAAGCTGGGGTCGCAGAGTCCTATGCTTCACCCAGTACTTTGGATACTTCAAACCCTCTAGCAGAAGACTCTGAGGCACTGCTTATCTCAGTGGGTGTTGCAGCAATATTCACTTGTTTAGCAGCTGTCTTAGAATTAAAGTCCACTCTAAATAAACTTGATGAATCTTTGTCTAAGGAAGCAGAAGTCATTGAAATATTGTCCTTGTCAGCAAGTGTCTTAGATACCTTGCCCTGTACACAGTCTGATTTAACCAATATTGTGGAGTCCCTCTCCAGTGTTATAACAGCCGAGGAACTCCAGCCCTGTCCTCTGAATGTTTCAGAAGTCTTGCCCTGTAACATGAATAATTCTGATTCTCTGGTCAAAATAACAGAAGTGTCAGAATTTCAGTCTGATTTAGTAAGCGTTCCTGAAACCCTGCCTTGTATTTTGGAAAATTCTGATTCTCTGGCCGGTGTGGCAGAGATTCCGGAGTTCCCTTCCTGTCCAGGGAATTCCTCAGATTTGCCCAGTTCAGTGGGGGATGCTGTAATATTGACTTGTTTTGCAGCTACTTTGGAGCCCCAATCCCAGGTACTAGATGAGTCTCTGTCCAGTCCAGAGGAAGTTGTGGAATCCCTATCTAGATCAGTTCATATATCAGAAGACTTGTCCTGTCTTGTTTATGCCCCTGAACCTGATTTGTTAATAACCTTGCTAGAATCAGTGACATCCAAGTCTGTTCCTGCATTCTTTAGTGAGAGTCCAGTGCTTGTGAAGTCTAGTCATGATGAATTTTTGTCCAGTCCTGGTTTCGGTCCTATCTTGGCTGACCCTGAGGTTCACAGTTCCTTGACATGCCCGGAGGTTTCTCTTGTGCCAGTGTGCCCAGATGTGCTTTGTGTGCCAGAATGCCCAAGTGTGTCTAAGGTGTTAGCGAACTCAGATGCTTCCTTAGGGGAGACATGTTCTGATGTTGCTAGTCTGCCTGCATGCCCAGAGATGGTTCTGGTCCCTGAAAGCCCTGATCTTGATGTTTGTCCTTGTAACCCTGACTCGGGAATTGCCATAGGTTCCATGGGGATTCTTGATAGTTCTCCATGTGAGCCTAAAGGGCGTTCTGACCTTTTGGGATCTCTTTGGAGCTTTAAAGTGTTCTGGGAGATCTCTGAGGAAGCTTGTCCTGGTACCTTGGACTGGTTCAACAGTGGGTTTTGTGTTGGTAAAGACAGTTCCGGTGGGCATTGCAAAGGCTTTGGCATTTTTGGACGGTCCCTGGAAGGCAGTGGGTATCGCTCAGAGAGCTTCGGGGGGCTTTCTTCTGGAAATAATGGTTCTGATGGGTGTCACACTGGGACTGGTAGTACTGATGGGCATGGTTCTGTAGGTTCTGGTTCTGATGGGTCCAGTCTTGTGATGACTGATTCTGGAATTTGGTCTTGCCGGGCTGTCCCGGTCATCATGAATTATCAGTTAGGTTGTCTCCTTGGGAATGTCAGTTTTGAGAGGCGTCTGGTATCCTTTAAAGGGGGAGGTACTGTCATGATCGCTGCTGCAGCAGGTGCTGTTGGCAGTAGTAGTGCTGCAGCTCAGGCAGTTCTGATCTCTTTCCATGCAAGCTGCATAGCTTTGTCTGCCTTTCCCTGCTGTCAGCTTGTGACTGATTATCATTCACCTGTGTGGGAATCTGCATGTCTGCTCCCATTGGATGACCTCAGTATAAAGATCTGCTTCCTGCAGGACTCATCGGGTTATCATAGCTTCAGTTTAAGCCTGTCTTGCTGTTGCTTCAGCCCCCGATCGTGTTTCTTGTTCTAAAGATACTTTGCTGGTCTTTGCATCATATATTGGTTCATTGCCAATATATATGCATACCAGCACGTTTATTATTTTCCTTGTGTTCGTGTTACGTTGATACATCAGTGTCGCTGATGTATACGTACACGAACTGTTTATATCCTGTGTGCAGTTAGTCAGCATTCCAGCACGTTTTGGTAGGTTGCGCGTATCGTGATCACCCGTGCTGAGTTAGTTACCCTGCTCCTGGTTCTGTTTGTGGATTGCGTTCATCTCTGCGAAGAGATAATGAATCCTTCTGAATCCTGTTCTGTTACCGTTTGTGGATTGCGTTCATCTCTGCAAAGAGATAACGAATCCTTCTGAATCCTGTTCTGTTACTGGTTGTGGATTGCGTTCATCTCTGCGAAGAGATAACGAATCCTTCTGAATCCTGTTCTGTTACCGTTTGTGGATTGCGTTCATCTTTGCGAAGAGATAGCGAATCCTTCTGAGTCCTGTTCCCTGTATTACTCTAGTCCTAGTCAGTGTTCCTGCTTATGTCATATATCGGTTCATTGCCGATATATACATATGTTAGTCAGACTTTACAAATAGTTTCATTGATAGCTGTAATTGTAATACGCTAGGAAAACATACTTATTGTATATTTGTCTGTGTTACGTTCATCTATCTTGATCCTGCTATTTCCTGACTATCCTGTCCTGTCTTTGTGAGGCACGCCATCGCTGCAACGCATTGGCTGCCTCATTCCAGTCTGTCTTGTTGTGGACGCTTGCTGTCGCTAAGTAGCCGCTAGCTAGCAAGCGTTCATTCTACCTGTCCTGATCTCCTCAGTTCTGGTTTATGCGCTCAGCGCTACTTTGCGCTGAGACGTTATAGCGAAAGTATTGTTTGTGGCTGTCGGATCTGCACCGGCTCTGTGCGCCACAATCTCCTATTGGAGTCAGTCCTCCCCTCCACTATACTAGGGATAGCCTGTTTCCTTGTGCTAGTGTGTGTACCTCCTCCACGTCAGCTCATGCGTTGCATGCTGACTGTGGAGAATACACCACCAAGCCTTACACTTCCAGGGTGCAATTGATCAGATGCAGAATTTACTTACTACTCTCACCCTGCAACTAAACCTCCATGGTTGATTAAGAAAGAAAAAAAAAGTAAATAATACTTACATACTTATTATACTGGTATTTATTTGAGGTAGCATGTAAGTATGAGATAAGGATACTTTCCTGATGTCATGCCACTTAATGTTGTTATAGCAAATCAGACCCAGAGAATGCTGTCCAATTATATATACAGTACGCCTACGCACCTCAACCCTCTTGATTGATTTGTGTGAAGAGTTCCAGCAAGAGACTTAGCCTTAACAAGCTAACATTAACAAAATACACTATGAAAATGGAATAAATGCTTAAAAGTCTCTGTCATTTCAGTGCCTGGCACTTGTGTTGTGTTGATTTGGATGCCAAGCACTGGGATCAGGCAGTTACACTTAATTTAGTTTTTTTGAACCCATGACTTACCTGACCTGAACTTAAGTCTCCCTGTCTGGCTCTGTTTCTCAGGAGCCCTTAACCGGGGGTAAAGAAAAAAGTTTCACATACCTGGGGCTTCCACGTCTGCAGGGGGGCGGTGGAAGCCCCTGGTAAGTGAAACTTTTTTTTCACCCTTAGTTAAGGTTCACTTTCAGAGACCCAAACTTTAACCATATCCCGGCCAGGTACTAAGCATAACTCTAATTTTAATCCTTCAAATTATACCTAATAGTAACTAATTTCCTGATCTCTCATTAACCATATACTAAACAGAATTTTTGACTAACCATAACCTGACCCTAACATTCCCCATTGATTCTGTCACTAAGCTCCATAAATCCTAACCTGCCCTGACCTAGCTGAATTTGAAAATGATCAGTACTTAGCAGGGGCATTGCTAGCCCCAAAGATCAGTGGCACGTGCCCCAGATCTATTCTGGGGTGCCCTGGATGTCCCTCAGGTCAAATCAGGCAGCAGTACTTACCTCTAACCGCCCTCCGGCCTCATCCAACATTTTGCTGGGCAGGCCTACTTAGACTGCTGTTAAATTCATGTCAATTTGGCTCCACCCATGACCACACCCACATTCTGGTGCATGGCCACACCCATTTTACAGCTGGAGTGCCCAAAAGTGCCCCAGATCTCTTAGGCTCCTAGCAACTCCCCTGGTACTTATAAGTCAGTAGTAGGACTTCAGACAATCCACATATTTGGGTTTTCATAGGAACCCTGGCCCATATACAGTAGGTTGAAGCAGCCTGATGTGATGTAAATTTATTTTCAAGCATTCTAATGTACAACGTACAATTGACAATTCCATTTACTGGGCTTTTTTCAAAGCTGAACTGCAAGTAGTAATCAGTTTCAGTAATGTTTCATTTAACAATTGTAGTCCTGACCAATTATGAATAACATAATGGGGTTGCGATAAACACACACCCACACTATAGGCTCTGATACACATTATAAAAATGTCATAACTATTCAACTATAAATATGCTTTGTATATTATTGTTTTATCTATGGATACTGCAACATAAAGTGAAGTTTTCACATGGTTAAAACCAATTAGGCTTAATTTTGAGTGAATAAATCTCAATGTTCCAGCAGGTAAGACTTTTGAAAATATTTTCACAGCAAGTGTTCCTTTTATACTAGTTCCATTTATCTCAATCATTTATACTAATTGGTGAATGTAAAGTATGAATTTTTTTTTTTTTTTTACATCTCGCCGGAACAAATCTATTCTTCTTTGTTGTATGGATATTATTTTATAAGTTCTAATCTTCTTGCATGTCTTTCTTGGTACACATTTTTGACACCATGTTTTCGCTGCGCTGCTTCTGGATGCCACAAATTTCTGCCAGTTATGCTGTAAGGTTGTTGTTAAAGGAAACCTAAAGCAAGAGGTATATGGAGGCTGTCATATGTATTTCCTTTTAAACAATGCATGATAATCTCTTAAGCTGCAGTTGTGTCTGGATAAATAATTAATTAATAGTACATGTTTTCTTTCAGATTCAATCTTTTGATGCAATTTGAACAATTGAAACTAATTGGAAGGCAATTATCGATTGTTTCCAGTAAAGGAACGATTTAAGAAGGTTTTACATTCTGATTTGATCATAAAATCCAACATTCAGATCAATATTATTTTTTTTTCCAATCAACCAAAGAATTGTTTCACATTGATTTGCACCACAAAGCACAGTTTGCTATATAATTTGATCATAAAAAGATCAAATCTGAAGGAAAAATAGTACCATTAATGAGGACCTTAAAATGCCTGAAACAAGCATGCAGCTAATCTAGTCAGATTTTTGTCAGAAACCACTGACCTGTATACTTGTTCTGGGTCTATGGCTAAAAATATTAGATACAGAGGATCAGTAGGACTGCCAGGAAACTGATTTAATATTTAATTAACATGCCAGCCTCACTTCAGGCTCCCTTTACACCAACCTTAACTTTCTATACCCCTGTGTTGCACATTAACAACTTTAAAACCAGTAAATCTTAGGGCATCAGGATCACTTCCATAGACTTGTTTTATAGGAGTTATCTATTATTGTTGCCTTTTTACCATTTGGGCAGATCTGTAATGTCCATGAAACTTGAGTATTGATATCCAGCCATCTTTCTAATATAATATCCCCCTCACAGGCAGATGACAACAAATCCTGACCTCAAGTTCAGAACCATTCAGGAGTCCAATTGGCTACAAGTATCTCAGATGAGAGGAAATGTCAGACTGTACATTACTGTAATCACTGCTCCCAGTTCATGCCCAGTAAAAACATCCATTTGGGGGATTATGGTTTCTGAAATTAAATATTGCTTTTACAGTACCGGTAGGTTCTCATGCCAACCGAGCCATGCCTAAAGCTCCGCCCAATGCGTTTCCTACATCCGTACTCATCAGGGGCTGTACCTGATGAGTACAGATGTACGAAATGCGTTGGGCGGAGCTTTAGACATGGCTTGGTCGGCATGAGAAAGTCTACATTGTGATACACTTGTTTTTATCTTGGAACATGTGAGTGCACTACCTTTTAAATTTTTTAATAAATGATGCAGTTTTACACTATGGAAAGCCTTTTTAGTCACTAGGAATACAGCGTAAAATGCGGCATTAAGAACATTGCTGCTGAAATTGGTTGATCCGTGCTGCTAGCATTGAACAGCCAGATTTATCTGGATAAACCATAAGCGCTGTTGCTGTCTTATAATTTGGACGGCAGAGGACCAGGTGAGAGGCCACATGTGTTGGGGAATTGCTTTGTGCACAAGGATAGATGCGTTTTTGCTGTCTGTGGTGTGGCAGCTATAACACATGGTGAGGACTAGTGTTGGGCGAACAGTGTTCGCCACTGTTCGGGTTCTGCAGAACATCACTCTGTTCGGGCCAAACCATTCGGCCATATGGCCGAACTAAGAGCGCATGGCCAAACGTTCGGCTAGGGCTGTGATTGGCCGAATGGGTCACGTGGTTCGGACCCGAACGCGCTCTGATTGGCCGAATGGGTCACGTGGTTCGGGTAAATAAATACCCGATCCACGTCATTTCTCCGCCATTTGTCTGTGGGTTTAGCTTTGGGTAGGCAGGCAGGGTAGTTCTCTCTCCAGCCAGGCTAGCCAGGGTCCCCCCAGTCATTGTGTCGCTGCTGGGAACAGTAGTACACCGCTCACCCACACTATATAGCATTGTGTTTACTGCCACCCTGTGTACACCGCTCACCCACCACTGTATAGCATTGTGTTTACTGCCACTCTGTGTCTCTGCTGGGAACAGTAGTACACCGCTCACCCGCCACTGTATAGCATTGTGCTCTGTGTCGCTGCTGGGAATAGTAGTACACCGCTCACCCACCACTGTATAGCATTGTGCTCTGTGTCGCTGCTGGGAATAGTAGTACACCGCTCACCCACCACTGTATAGCATTGTGCTCTGTGTCGCTGCTGGGAACAGTAGTACAGCGCTCACCCACCACTGTATAGCATTGTGCTCTGTGTCGCTGCTGGGAACAGTAGTACACCGCTCACCCACCACTGTATAGCATTGTGCTCTGTGTCGCTGCTGGGAATAGTAGTACACCGCTCACCCACCACTGTATAGCATTGTGCTCTGTGTCGCTGCTGGGAATAGTAGTACACCGCTCACCCACCACTATATAGCATTTCTGTACTGCCACTGTACTGCTGCCAGTCAGCGTGTACTTTAAGGATAAGTGAAATGAAGAAGAAATCCTGTGAAAGAGGGAGGGTCAAGGGAAGAGGTGTTCCCCCTAACGGTTCACGTACAGGCCACAGTGGAGCACCGAAGAAACCCACTCAATACCGCCCATGTTGTCCAGGAAATCAACCCTCACAAATCCAAAAGAACAGGACCAGATAATTAATTGGATGACCTCTCAAGCGTCCAGCAGTGGGTTAAGCAGCACCAGCACATCACGCACGAGGTCCGAGTCCTCAGCCAGTTACAAGGAGCCAGTGGGCACAAAGCTGACACAACCGGCAGCGACACCACGCACACAACTGCCAAATAACCAGTCCAAAGAATTTCCTCAGGACACAATGGGGTATTCGCAGGAACTATTCCCAGCCCAACAAACTTCCACCTTTCAAAGGTCAATGGAACAGCCAGAAATGTTGTGCCCGGATTCACAACCATTTACTGTGGGAAATGCACCGCGCACTGAAATGCAAGGCGAGTCCGAGGACTTTGAAACCCAAATCCCAGAGCAAGTTGGGCAGGAGGGGTTTCAATTGCAGGAGGTCGGCCGAGAAGATCTGGAAGACGACGTTGGAGTGAGCTGCGCAGAGGTTGTTCTGGGGAGCTCTACTCCACGGCGGCGGCCCACAATCACATATGACGAGTTTGAGGAGATGGAAGAGGAGGGTTTGGACAATGTGGACACAGACCCAGATTTTGTATGTGAAGGAGAACATCGCCGTCGTAGCAGCACAGATGAGTCTGTTGAAGAACCTACTGCTGCACGAGTTCGCCTTGTGCCACAAGGTAGGCGGCGCGAAATTTCAGGCACCACAAGCGTGGAAGTTCAAGTGAGACGCAAAAGAGGCGCAAACAGAAATCGCTAGCAAGGCAGGTGCTCCAAAGTCTGGCCTTTCTTTGAAGACTGCAGTGAGGATGGTACCATGGTGATCTGCAAGGTGTGCAAGACCCACCTGAGCAGGGGGAAAAATATTAACAACCTCTCCACCACCAGCATGACCCGCCACATGGTATCCAAACATCCCACTCTGTGAGCAAACGCGGCAGGACAGGGTACCAGCAACACTGCCTCCCTTGGGGTCACCAGACTCACCACCAGACCCTCCTCAGCAGCAGCAGTAGCCCAGCCATTGCGTGGTTCACAACAACATTCACAAACATCAGACGACGCTGACACTGTCACTTTCCGGAATAGTGCTCTTGAGGTCTCCCAGTCTTCATCAAACACAACAACCAACAGCCCTTCAGTATGCAGCCCTACGGTTCAGTTGTCTGTCTCGGAGATGCTTGAGCGCAAGAGGAAATTGCCAGCAAATGACCCCCGGGCCATGGCACTAACAGCCAGCATAGCCAAGCTTCTGGCCTGCGAAATGCTGCCATATCGAGTGGTGGAGACAAACAGCTTCAAGGGCATGATGTCAGTGGCCATCCCACGTTACGTGGTTCCCAGCCGCTACCACTTTGCGCGCTCTGCAGTGCCTGAGTTGCATGAGCACGTGGTCAGCAAAATAACCCGAAGCTTGAAGAATGCCGTTGCCTGCAAGGTTCACCTCACCACTGACACCTGGACGAGTGCGTTCGGCCAGGGTCGATACATCTCCCTTACCGCGCACTGGGTGAACCTTGTGGAGCCTGGCAGCGATTCCCTGCGCCGCCCTCCTCCTGTTCCATCACGTGTGCTGCTGCTGGGTTAGCGTTACCGGTCCTTTTTCCTGGAACCTCTTATCTGTATTACATTTATGACTGCATGGCGACAAAAAGCATGTTACCTGTGCAAAGAAAATTGACATTTTCCGCATTTAAAAGACATTTTTTCCTTTGAAACTTTACAATCAATTTTCTCAAAAACTATAAGCTCTTTTTAAAATATTTTTTTCCTCTTCTACCCACTCCCAAGGTGCACATACCCTGCAAATTTGGGGTATGTAGCATGTAAGGAAGCTTTACAAAGCACGAAAGTTCGGGTTCCCATTGACTTCCATTATGTTCGGAGTTCGGCGCGAACACCTGAACATCGCGGCCATGTTCGGCGAACGTTCGCGAACCCGAACATCCAGGTGTTCGCCCAACTGTGGTGAGGACCAGTATGACCTGGTGGTTGGTGCATGTGTAAATACACAGATGTTTTAAGAGGACATCAGGGCCCATATGTAATTCACTTTTTCTCCTGAGATTTCTCCTAGGAAATAATTTTTCATCTTCGATTTAGAATACAATAATACAATTTCAGCACTTGGAAATGAAAAATGTAGCAAAAAGTAGTTGAAAAAGTATAGTCAAAAGAATTTTGAGTATTTTTTTGCTTGCTGGTGGTTTAAAAGGCATTTTATTAACAAATTTGAAAATACCACCTAGGAGAAAACTCAAGAGAAAAGGTTAATTGCATATGGGCCAGGGTGTTTGGAAATAATGATACAAGTGTGTTGATACAGTATCACGCTATGATTTTTCTTTTTTCTTGTTTTGAGTGATAACACTACAAGAGGAAGCATTTTGGCACATGAGAGCGCAATATTATTGGAGAAATTTAGATTTATCACTGATGCCAGCATTTTTACTGCTGGCCAGGAAAATCACTGTGGATTTTTTTCCCCCTCTATGAAGTTAGCAACTGATCTCCCAGACTGATCTATGGTAGAAGGCTTTGTGACATTATAGCCTAGGCTAAACATCACTGAAAACTAAATTAACTTGGAACAAAATGCTGAAAAAAATTGTAAACCCCATGTACACAGTTATTCTAAGCATAATTTTTATCTTGAACCGTGGCAACAGCTCTACAACTTAAGGTAGCCATACACAGAGTTTGCACTTCCATATAGGCAAAAGGGGCAATTGCTCCAGAGCCCCCACATCCATACGGGCCCCCAAGTGCCCCCTTCACCTCAATAAATCATATGGCTGCAGACCAGATGCCCCCCACGCCACCTCCAAGTTCCAGGCAATTCAGTTCCCATCTGTCTCCCTTGTAGTGACTCTGTCCTGCACTTTCTGCTTCGAACAGAGAAGGCGGAAGTGCAGGACAGAGTCACTACAGAGGAGACAGATGGGAGCTGCATTGCCTGGAATTTGGAGGAGGTGAGTGTGTGTCTCTCCCACTACCTTCATTACACTGTGGTAGGAGCGGGGGGGGGGGGGGGGGGGCTTGCTAGCATTCACAGGGGGGGAGGCAGGGGGCCTCTGGCTGGCAGCTGATTAAGTGAGATGGGGATACATCAGGCTACTATACTGGGGGTGGAGGGGAGGACATCTTGCTAGTTTCTGGGGATAATTAGGACAGAGCACATCCAGCTATCATCAGCAGGGATGTGGGGAGGGGGGTCAGGGGGGCCCTGGGTTGCTTTTGCCCCAGGTTCCCATTGTAGCTAGAACTGGCCCTGGCCATACATCTAGTGATGATGGACAGATTCAACCAAGGGACAAATCGCTCTCTGATAAAATCTAATTGGAGAGACATCTGTTGACTGCCTATACACAACAGGCCAATTCCCAATTGATTTCAGCACAAAATCGCTTGGCAATCATCTGACACCGCCGCATCCGCTGCCTCCTTAATGTATAAATGTACCCACCGTGTGTAAATTTATGCATTAATTGTCCTGTGCAGCCCACCGAGCTGTGCCTATCCATCTCCAGAACCCCCCCACTCTTCCATTAGTGGTATATACGTGGCCGGTGTATAGCATGTGGCACGTGTGTGATGTCCCACGGTGTGTGAATGCACTCACGGGGGGGTACATTTATACACTGGGGAACCGAGCCCCGGGTTTAATTGTGTTCATTGCTCATCCTGATAATGCTCGCAATTACTGTCACACACTCGATCAACCACGGCAGCCCGATATCTTGCAGCATTTCCAATTGATACATGCGACCAATCTTGGCCCAACATTGGTCGCATCATTGGGCATGCACTTGGCAGCACTGATTTTCATCAATAATAATTATCGAATCGGATAGTCGTCAACCGCCAAGTGGAGAGATGTACAGCCACCTTTAATTCATCTTTTTCATGTCTATTTATGAAAATCTCTTAGATAAAAAAAAACAATACAGAACTAAAAAAAAGTTCATACACATTTCATGCACATTTACTTTGTTGGCATACATTTACTTATATTAACCTAGAATTTAAATGATTTGAATTGTTTCAGACTGAGAGGCACAAATGTCTCTGATAAGGATATAAAGTAAAAGTAGCTTGTTAAGGAGACATTATAGTGTCTGATTACTGATGCAGGCTAAGTGGCCTAAACTGTCTTCTTTATATCCTGTTGATGAGCTCATTATTATTCAGCTTCTAAGACTCTTGATCGACGAAAATGGGGAATTGTCTGTATGTGATGTGTATTGCTCTTGACTTTTTTGCGACTTGAGAAAAGCCAGAAATGGCCGAAACAGCGGGCTGTCGTTGCCTGTCTTTTTATGATACAATAAAGTTTTAGAGCTTATAAATACTCCAGTGTGGTGCCGATCCTTTGCTGAAATACAGGAGCATGATCAAGGACATGAGCAGCCAGTGCCACGCAGGTGCAGTGGCCACCGACTGGACAATCGCCAGAAACGAAACTGGCTCACTGTGGGGGACCGTAGGATCAGTTTGTCCCAGACCGGCCACAGGATGTCTGCAGGGGCCAGTACAAGGCCCAGGTAAGTTAAACTCTGTTTTTTTTCATCAGTTAAGGTTCTCTTTAAAGCAATCTCTTCTGCTCTTTACTGGATACAAAGGCGTAACTGTTGTAGTTAACATCCTGCAGGAATCTTCTAAGGTTTCTAAGTAGGTATTTAAAACTGTTCTTGATTTATCTCTAGGTTTTTAGCTTAAAGGCAAATAATAATGTTTATGTAAAGATAAGAAACTCCATCTAAGTGCCCATTTCTTGAGAACGAAGGATTTGCTTAAAAAAAGTATAAAATATTACAGAATTTAAAAAAGAATTACAGAAACTAACACAGAGATAGAAAATCAGTTGGTAAAAATTATGCATGGTTCTGAAAAAAAGTTTAGCAAAAGAAAGTGTCAATCAAAACAGCATTAATGTTCAAGCCAAATAGTTTAATGCAAAGACAATGTAATATTTGCACAAGTATTGCACTAGCATGGGAAGCATTGCTATTAATTGTGTGCAACCTGTAGAGATGAATGTATGCAACAGGCAAATTATTTTTCTCATGTAACTGCATCTGGCCATGTGAGGTCAGTCTATGCTAGACATGGAGATCAGCCATATTTACAATACCTAGTTGTCCCTTTAATATATATATTGATGGTTTGGGGTGAATTAGGCCCCATGACCTACACCTCACGTGACTGCAGTGCTCTTTTTTTGGTGCAAAGTCCGGAATGGATAATGTCATCAAATGACATCATGAGGACATGCTTGCATTTCCACTGAGAGGAAATGCAGTGGAAATGTAGGATGACACTGGGTCACAGCAGGGCTCAAAAATACTTCACTTAAAAAAAGAAGAGAAAGAGACTGAACCAAATGGTGGGGAACCTTCTAAAAAGGCAACTTCATATTTTCTTTGTAATCAACACTATGAGATTAGACCACTTTAAAGATGGATCAAACTTGACTTTAGGCTTTCTTTAATGAGCTGAGAGTGGAAACTACTTCCCAAATGTGATTGAGGAACAACTTTAATGCAGGGAAAAAAATAAAAACTGGTTTATACTCTTCCCATAAAACTAAAAGAAATTAAACACTGTTAAACGTTATAAAGGTAAAGAGAGACCACTGGTGGGAGCAATAATGTTGTTGGTCAAGGAATGGGAGTGTTTAAATACCTACTGATCTACAAAAAACAGAGTAGTAAATGATGCAACCTGGAGCAATATCTTTAAAAGCTTTTACAGACTGAGAACTATCAAACTGAAACAACCTTTTCCAAGTTGTCAAAATGAACTTCACAGCTACATCAGAGAGTCTTTATGTTTTGGAAGTGTGGTGTAAAGGGATTTCTTAGTTTTAGCAGTTTTCATGAACATTTTTGTCGTTTTCTGAGCTCAATACATCTGTTAATAATACTTTTTAAAAGCATATATTACACATATTTGTCTAAACATTAAAACAATGGAATAGACACGCTCTGCAGAAGCACACACACACACACACACACACAACACACGCATACATATTTATGCTTTTTCATAGTCTTAAGGTAACTACATCCTGTGAGTCTGTTCTTTTGTAACAAGACATTTTCTGGAGTCCTGAAATGTTGAGAACAGCTGCAGAGTTGCACCAGCAAAAATTACTGGCAAAGGAGAGCTCTAAAGAGTAAAGAATTTCTTTAAGGTATTGACATTATGATAGGCATAAAGTCAATGTCAGATAGAGACTCATCTCAGTGAAATGGGTTTAATTTACAAAAGTTCATCGTCAGCAGCAGTGTTGTGATGTCTGTGTTTAGCGAAGGGATTTGCATTGACATCTGCATTTCGAAGAAACGTGTAAATGATTCACAGTTTTGTTTTTTTTTCCCTTTCCAACAACATGTCAAAAGTTTAAGTTTGAATAGTTAACCACTTTTTTGAAAATAGTTGCTGGATAGAAGTGTATGCAATAACTTGAAAACACAACCTAGTATGTATTATTTTGGAACTAATTAATTGGAGAATGCATAAATAGCATATTAAATGAAAAGACAGAGGGCAGCTAACACTTAATTATTTATAGTATTCAGTATCTATTGTGATTGTGTGCTCTACAGCTGAAGACACGTTATTGTTTTAGACAATTTGTAGCTGGTTTAAATATGCTCACATTTTGCTACACAATCAGGTTGATTTACTTTAGAGCCTTGTCCTTAATCACCCCATGTAGGTCATAAAAAGGTCTTTAGCCTCTCCCTGACCCCTACCTGGTCATACTTTTAAAGTGTGAGGTCACCTAGAGTGTACAACTTTATTTTGATGACTAACTTTATCCGTTAACTGACTTTTTTGTAACTTTATGAGATATCCACACTACAGAAACACACACATGGTCCCTTTGTGCAGACTTTCTAGACAATATGGTCATGCACACTTTGCAGGAGAGGCCTCAGGGTATAATTGAATGCAGTTAAACTGCAGGACCACCTTAAAAGAGGATATTCCTGATGCATACTTTTATGGGATGTAACCTTAGCAATTCTGGGTCAAAGAATATGACATGATATTTCTAGGATGAGCTGAAATAGTAAAAAACATTAAAGCTTATCTTAAGGTATATGTTAAGGCTTGGAACCAGGAAGCTTGAAGTTTACGATATGGCTATACTTAAATAACATGTCTGTGACTGCTTCAGTAGACACTATAAATTAATATTCTCTTATTTATAGGTTTGTCGTAGACATCTGGTAATCTCACTGAGTATGCAGGTGGTGAGACAGCTACCTATCATTATCATGGCTTCTTGGAATAGGTAAGTATGTGCCACAGGTGTAATCTAAACACTAATTACCTTTTATCCATAGCAGTAAAATTCCTTATATTTGCTTATATGATCATGTGCAATAACAACAGCATAAATCACCTGTCATCAACCCACAAGGAAGTAACACACTACCAAATCTACTGCCATTTTTTCAAAAAATTCTCAAACTCGGTGCAACGTATACCAAGTACATAACATGTATGACCTTTCATAGTTATGAATAGCACAATATAAAAAGAGATCCAATTAACTACTATATGGTGAAATGGTCAAGCTAGAATTACATTTTGGCAAATTTGTTTTTCTTAAAATTTGATGTAAAACCATGTGAACAGATTGCCATGTTCTGAGTGATATCTGCAATTAGAGCTAGTTTTTTTGTTTGTTTTTTTGGGGGGCGTAATAACAAGAAAATCAACTTATGAATACTGAACACCTCTATAAAAATAAAAGCCTGAAACACATGAACATGTCGAAGATACCCAACAGTTACATTGATTAAATGCCTTGCTGTTTGCAATTCTCATCTCCTTCTAGCGTGTAAGCAGGAAACTTCTAAAAAGTTTTCAAGAGCAAATCATTCTGAAAACAAATATTCGGTTTGATGTTTCTGTCAATTCTATCCATTGGCTGGTCCAATGTGCTTTCAGCTGAACAAACATTGTTCGTTTTGTCTATTAGTGCTTCATGACCCAGTTTCCAGCAACCAGACTCAAGCTGATTTACTGACTGGTTAATTTATTGCAGAACTCAACATGGATAGAACAAGTGCACCGACCAGGTAGTTGCTTCATCAAAAAACTTTAGTGAACTTGAATTCTCCATGCTTTATGTTGGCTTGTCTATCTTTGATTGGTCTACAACATTGTTTGTGACCACACTGAAAACTCTTGAACCATACTGGGGAACTTTTTGCGTGATTCTTTTTTTTCTTTTTTTTGGGGGGAAGGGGGGGGTGCACTATCAATTATTTGTCTTTAGCCATCTTACACATGAAATAGAACAGTCTTAAATGTCCAGTTACATTTCATGTCTCTAACATTTAATTTTAAAGCCTCAAAATCAAAATTTCAAGTGCATAATTAACCAAGCCATCAATGCATGGTATTTAAACAAAATATATGTAAAAATACACTTTGTTCCTTAACTTCACCAATGAACTACAATACAACAGTCTCACTAATTATAACAAAACAGATTCAGCCACTGGTATTGGTACACTGAAGGTGACATAAATGTCTGGGCTCATTTAGGAAAGTGTCGGTTTTTACTCTGGTGCCATGACCCCTCTTAAAGTGCAAGCCATTTCAGCAAATATGTGAAAAAAAGACATAACCTGAACTCTTGTTTGAAGTAAGCACATTTATTTGTGTAAACCCCGTCCATATTATTATGAACCCTGTGTTTGTTTCTTACTCTGTACAGTGCCACCGAATATGTTGGTGCATTATAAACCAATATTAATGATAATAATCTAGTCATTGGAAAACTTACCCACACAGTAAATCAAATTAACTTCATCAACAAAGATTACAGAACACAAACCTCTAATATTCCTTTAAGAAACAACATTATCTCTCTAGGTGTATAAACTACCAAACAGCTGTCTACCAAAATAAAATCTTTTTTTTTTTAAGTTTAAGAATGAACCAATTCTAATATTAAGGACATTTTTTTTCCAGTTTTCATGATTGACAACCACAGAAAATGAGAATGTATTTATATTTTATGACAAGTATACACTGGCATACTTTGAACAGCATTTTGCTTTGAATGTGTGATGTGTTTCAGTTCTAGACACTTTGTTACCTTTTAATATTTCATTCCCCACATTGCTGCAATGCTTCTGCTTCTTAAATTGTTAGAGTGACCTCTAGTGCTATCCAAATTTCCTGATGTACCAGGCTAAATTTCCCTGACAGGCTACTGCTCTCAATCTACGCACCACAATCCCATGCCATGCTTTATCCAGTACCATGCTGAATCTAAAATACTGCCTACAAAATGTAACCTAAATACACATTGGCACTAAAAGCTACAATGAAATCTCATTGCAAAATGCATTAAAGTAGATGAGCAGCAGATCAATTTCACTTTGCCATACACCCATGGGTATGAGTGGGCAAAATGCCACAGCAGTGGAACAGAGCTAATCTCTTCTTGTGTCCTGTGTTGATGTATGTTGGGTGAAGGTAAATGTAAAAGAGGACTCAGCTCAGCAACAGATGGGATTTTCACAGCTTCATTTTAAAGCTAGGAAAAAGGCAGCTGAGATTCACAAAAAGCCTAAAGTCTACAGTGATGGCATATTGCATCCTATTTAGACCATTTATCACCCTCCTGGCTTTTGCCATAAAGTAGCAGCTGCCAGATATGATTGGTACAGACCAAGGACAAAACATTCTATCCAATACAAGGCCATAGTGAACACAGACTAAGCTATCAGACATAAAATCATAAAAAAGATATGGACAGGCTACAGACATAAAGAGTTCAGCTCACTGAATTAATATTTTCTTCTACTGTGGCAGAAGAGTTCTAGTTTGCAGTTTTTGTGCCAGTTTATGACCCCCCCCCCCCCTTGCTGCTGCCATTAATCCTCCCATTTGGAAGGAATTAATAATGTAATATGCACCAGTGATATCTTGGGACAAGATTCATTTTCATGCTATCCTTAGATACTAGACTGCAAATTAAGAAATCCTAAAGGCAAGTGCTTCTGGGATAAAGAAGAAATCCTTGCAGTTTTGCCTGTTCACAAAAAAAGATCTATAATTAGAGAGACACTGAAAATCATGGAGCTTGATCCTCAACTATTCACAGAACGTGACACAAATGCATGCACTACTGTAACTTTTATATACTGTACAACAGAGCCCAGGAGCACGATGTGCTAAGTTAGCCTGACACCCTATGCAGCAAAGCAGTCACTACAGCCTATCTGAAAGCTTTCAGCACTTGGACAGCGATTGTAATCACACAGCATGACACATCCAATTAAATCCAATCAGATTTGAGAGTTTAAAACATTTGCTCTACTTACATTTATTCCCTGTCACTGTGCTCGGCTGGTTAAAAAGCATGTAGAGCATCAGCAGCCCGAGAATGACTGAGGTCGGGACAAACTCCATCCTTACAATCCACAAAAGCGCAGAAAACTATGCGAGTCTTCCCAGCACTTCAGCTTTCAGCCTTTCAGTACTTGCCCTTTAGCCTCACTCTTCTGTCTAGCAGTGATTTCCAGCAGGCAGACAACTCAGAGAAACAAGGCAGCTTGTGTCTTCTCACCCCTCAGGAGGAGCTGCTGGGCTGATGCTGGTCCTTCTTATTGCAGCAGTAGCACCAGTACTAGCAGTGGCAGCAGCTTCTCGTGGTAGCAAGCATCTCTCCAATTTCACACAATCACTCAGGGCTAAACTGTCAAGCTGCTTCCCCCTGATCAGCTTGGCTACTGAAGCTCCACGTTCACAATGTGTCCTGCATACCCCTTGTGGTGACAGGTGGGAAATGTGACTCTGCGATGAAATGCAGACAATAAAAATGAAGCAGCTTTGCACATGTGCCTTCTGCAGATGTCTCTCCAGCTCTGACACCGTCCTGATCACTGAATGGCTTGGCACACTTCACAGCCATGTATGAAAGAGAAGTGAAAACTGAGAGGGAGGAGAGGGCTTACCAAACGTAAAGAGCAAGCAGATCATTTTATCCCAGCATATGCTTTGCACTACTACTGAGCTTAGCAAAGTCTTTATCTACTTCTAAATATCACGCATGACTTAATGACATACTTCATGCGTGTTTTTCCTCATTTAGCATGATTTCAAGGTAAAAGAATAGCTTTTAACCTTACAATGCCTGTATAATGATTATGAAGCTAGATTTGCAGTACATAGCTATAAAATACACTCCTGCTATAATATTTGTTTATGTATAAAGTGATTCTACATACTGTATTTTTTTTCTGTATCCTGCCCATCTGCTTATAATAATGGTATGTCATAATAATGCTACTAATTATATCATTCAGGCATCGTGGCTGCAATAAATTAAATATAACGATACAGAAGCTCAGACACATGCCAGTTCAAATCAGTATTTCATTTATAGATAAAAAAACAAATGTATAGCTGTGGAGTATCTAATTATACATTAAATAAAACTAGTTTAATTAAAACTCTTATTGTGTTAAAAATGCATGACTAGTAAATTCATAATCTACCAATGTAATTACAGTTGCTGCTTTTTTATATGCTTATATAGTAGTCCCTGTGAAATCATTTAAAATAAGGAATGATAGCCTGTGGGGTTTCACTATAGATCCCTTGAATAATGATTATTGTTACTATATGCAAATGCAGTACATTCAAGACAATGTTATCTTTCCTGTACATACTGGACTCCTATTTACAGTAACTAGGTGGGAACATCCTAATTGATTCTCCTAACAGCAAAGTTCAGGTTGCAGCTTGAAATATATTTGCACTTTCAGATTGCCATCTTGTGGTGTAAAAGCATAACACCAGCAGAATTTCTTACAGATGACAACGGATGCTCGATGTAGCTGCTTAGTGCACTTAAACTATCATGCTTGCCTGTGAATAAACCTAGGTACACATCTATTGCAATGTACAATAATGAATAGATAGAAACAGAAGAATGAATGAGTAAAGGAGCTTGCACAGTTGCATTTATTAAGTGATCTATGGTACATTCTTCTGACTGTGTTTGCTCAGAACTCAGATGAGCAGAGATTTCATTTGAATACGTTAAATATGGTCTACTAATTTCAGAATGAGAGCAGTGGCCCCTTACTCATATCCATCACCTGAGTGGCGCTTATTCATTAATTAAATAATTTTTATTTCTGCATCATGAAGTGATCTGGGCTTGTGTTTATTGATCTACAGGTCTAATCATACACCACTGCGCCACAGGTCATACAATGGTTACCACTTTAAATAAACAGTCAATGTGATCGCTGCAGAAAGTCCAGTTACTGGGTAATAAATTCAATTGTGCTGCTGTGCTCTCCAGTCCTGTAATAAAAAACAGACTCCACATAGGGCAATATTGTTCAGTCTTTATATTAGGCTATTCCAGCTCCCAAAAAAGCCACCAGTGTCTTGTGCTCCTCAGGTGATTACTCAAATCTGTCTCCCTCACCCCTCTCACTAAATGCTCACCAAATTATGACCACCTCAATTCTCAGGTGGGTCTTAGGCACAGCGTTATAGCCAGCTCCACTTGTTTCTGAAGAAAAAAAGAGGGACTCCA
Organism: Hyperolius riggenbachi; assembly: GCF_040937935.1. Classification (NCBI taxonomy): domain Eukaryota; kingdom Metazoa; phylum Chordata; class Amphibia; order Anura; family Hyperoliidae; genus Hyperolius; species Hyperolius riggenbachi. The sequence continues at coordinate 437,234,393 of NC_090646.1, forward strand.
CATAGGGTAATACAGTTCAAATAAGAGAACAATTCAAGTATTGCAGACACCGTGCCTCCGTGTTAACACCCATCAAACGTGCCACTCCAGCGTATTACATGCCACACTGCTCACCAGATGTAGCCCACCTCTCGTATCACAGGTGGAAACTGCGCTCTATGTTATAGCCAATCAAATGCACGATCCTCAGTAGCTTACAGAAGGCCTCTCACAAGGTCTGTCCTTTATTCTCACTGTTAAAATTTGCTCAATAAAAACATAAAAAAGAGAAACCGCATATAGCGTATTACTGTTGATGATGCCTCTGTGCGCAATAAACAATCTCACTTACGCCTCCAGAGGGGATCTGCACATATCTTATACACGTGGATGCCCAATGCCCATCCGTCCAGCTGCCGGGTGCATCTAGGCAAATCCGCGCTCCCCCGTTCTGCCTCCTCACTCAGTCGCAGGGTTCAGTCTCGTGCGCTCCTGGATTGACCGGCCGGTCCATGCGCTTCCTAGTTCCGTACGACGTCAGATGTATAGCTCCGTCCCACACGCGTTTCGTCCTCACACCAGACTCAGGAGGCAGAGGAGCCCCTGGTGAGTCTGGCGTGATGATGAAACGCGCGTAGGGCGGAGCTATACGTCTGACGTCGTACGGAACTAGGAAGCGCACGGATCGGCCGGTCAATCCAGGAGCGCACGAGACTGAACCCTGCGACTGAGTGAGGAGGCAGAACGGGGGAGCGCGGATTTGCCTAGACGCACCCGGCAGCTGGACGGATGGGCATTGGGCATCCACGTGTATAAGATATGTGCAGATCCCCTCTGGAGGCGTAAGTGAGATTGTTTATTGCGCACAGAGGCATTATCAACAGTAATACGCTATATGCGTTTTTTCTTTTTTATGTTTTTATTGAGCAAATTTTAACAGTGAGAGTAAAGGACAGACCTTGTGAGAGGCCTTCTGTAAGCTACTGAGGATCGTGCATTTGATTGGCTATAACATAGAGCGCAGTTTCCACCTGTGGTAAGAGAGGTGGGCTACATCTGGTGAGCGGTGTGGCATGTAATACGCTGGAGTGGCACGTTTGATGGGTGTTAACACGGAGGCACGGTGTCTGCAATACTTGAATTGTTCTGTTATTTGAACTGTATTACCCTATGTGGAGTCCCTCTTTTTTTCTTCAGAAAAAAGTGGAGTTGGCTATAACGCTGTGTCTAAGACCCACCTGAGAATTGAGGTGGTCATAATTTGGTGAGCATTTAGTGAGAGGGGCGAGGGAGACAGATTTGAGTAATCACCTGAGGAGCACAAGACACTGGTGGCTTTTTGGGAGCTGGAATAGCCTAATATAAAGACTGAACAATATTGCCCTATGTGGAGTCTGTTTTTTATTACAGGACTGGAGAGCGCAGCAGCAGCACAATTGATTTGATCAACAGGTCTAGCAAATCAGTAGCCATGGTGATATATGCTTTCCTCAGTCACCTTATTTACACATGGCTGGCCTTACACAATCAGCATGATTTATTTGAACAACCAAGAGTGTCATTTTCAAACTAGTTAAGAAGGATAACCTACGTAAAGTCTTACCACACAATGAGTAGAGCAGAAGCTAATACATTCTGCTTAACACAATTTAGTATATACACCCCCAATATATCCATTGTCATAGAATGACACTCTTCCTCTCCCAAATGCAGCAGTTGCAGTGAACCACTGACTTGCACAACATTTCCATGCTTTACAGATTTGTTGCAACTCTGGCCTCTGGGATAGAGTTAACCAAGTCAAAGGCACTGCTCTAATGAAAGGTAAAAGGAAGGGATAATGGTCCTTATTCTACAGCAACACAGCTGCAGATAGCTTGATGGACCCCTATTAATGATACATGCTAAGCTTACATTTTGCATTTGTTTTAATACTTCTTTTGGTGTATAGCAAATAAGCAATAAGCAATAAGAAGGGCAAAACTGATGGAGTAATAAAAAGAATCTTGGTGATGATGAAATGTGTCTTTCAAAAGTTCATTTTCTCAGAGAGAATTAAAGCAAACTTGTGAGGTTTGCTATGGCCAATTTGGAATACTTATCAGGGGGAGGGGGATACCTCTGGATCCTGGAGAGGCTTCCCTCATCCTCCTCCACCAGGCCAATCCAATAATTATGAGACCCCTGGAGCATGGCTGCACTGCGCCTGTGTAGTAGCATAGATCCTCTTGGGCTCCAGAGAATCTGAGCCTTATCGGGTCCATACTACTGCACAGGCACAGATGCTTCCTGCATGTACGGACTTGAATGGGCTCAGCTTTTTCCACCAGAACCTAAGCTGGCCAATGCTACTGCGCATGCGCAACTGTCAGCAAGTAATTTTTAAGGGGTCTGTTGAGCGGTCCAGTGGAGGAGGACGGGAGAGGCTTCCGCCTCCCAACTTCTCAAGGTGAATCCCCCATGAGGACACTTTTTCCCCAAAAGCTACACTTAAAGCATGTATTCAGAATTGAAAAAGTACACTTGTCAGCATGACTTCAGTAAGATAAAGTAAGGTTAACAACAAACAAATGGATGACCTTTCTCAAGTGCCTGACTAAATAATAATAAATATATATATAAGAGGACAATCAATTCAACCATGATATCCACTTAAAGCCAGCCAGGTTGGGTATAACATTACTCAGTGAAACTAACTTGTCCTAAAGGAGGCAACATCAGAATTAAGTAATCTCTCAAAGCCAAGTGGCCTAAATGAGGAATGCAGTTTGAAGTGCTTCCCTTAAATGCCCTATGTTAATTACTTGTCCACCTGTTGTGATGCAATGAAATAAGTGTCTACCCCTTCTTGTACATGTTCTATATTGCAGGGAAAGAGGAGGCTGTATGCCTTCATACTATATTCATTTGAGTGAAGTGCTAAGGGAATCATTTCCTTTTCCTCATGGAAGAACATAAAAAGTCCTGCCCTCAGTACATGCCTCCTGTTGTAATCCTCTATAATAATAGGCAACTGTCCCTGGGCGGGTGCGCGCGGGGGGCGGCAGAGACAGACCTAGCCCGTTTTTAAATGGGCTAAGGTCACTAGTACAGTATAATGGCATACAGCTTCTGTCTGTGGCAATGAAGCACAGTGTCCCTAGTGGGAAAGCAGTAGGCGGTTGCCTTAAAGAGGAACTCCAGCCTAAACAAACATACTGTCATTCAGTTACATTAGTTATGTTAAATAAAATAGATAAGTAATATAATCTCTTACCCACACTGTTTTAAAAGAACAGGCAAATGTTTAATTTCATGATGGCAGCCATCTTTTTGGTTGAAAGGAGGTGACAGGGAGCATGAGGCACAGTTCCAACTGTCCTGTGTCTGGAGCACCTCTCCCAGTTGCTAGGCAATGTTAATAACAACATAGGAAATCCCATCATGCTCTGCACAGCATCAGGGAAAAAAAGCCCAGGCTTTTTTCTTTGATGGGTGAAGCTTAGCTAAAAATGCAGCTAAAAATGATGCTTTGGTAAGAAAAACAACGTTCTGATGCTGTGAAACTATTAAAGAAACACCAAGCCTTTTCAGTTCTGCTGAGTAGATTTTTAGTCCGGAGGTTCACTTTAAAGTACCCCTAAAGTGTGGTAAAGTTAAAACTTTAGATACTTTCATCAGTTGTGTAAGGCCTGACAGATCTTCTGCCTTCTTTTTTAGTCTCTTTACCTTATGTGGTGCATCCCTGCTCAGCTACCGGAGACTTTATGAATCTTTCCAGCACTCAGTTACATCCAGCACTAAGTGTGCAAGGTAAAGGAACTGAAGCCATTAGCCATGATGGCAGAAGTACCATTAGAACCTCACTAGGCAGGAAGTGTAATCATCAGGACATGAGCAGGAAGGTTAGTCAACAAGTCTGATTCTGCTACAGGAACTTAGACAATACAATAATATTTTCAAATTGCTTTTCTCCCATAGGGCGCAAGTACAGTACAGTCCATAGAGCAGGAGAGTAGTTCAACAGGCTCAGTCATAAAGAGGAGGTCAGAGATCCAAGGTGCTAGACAAGAGCAGGTCAGAGTACACTGTTTGGTCCAGGTGGCAATCATATATGAGGTCAAAGGTTTGGTAAGGCTGCTACATAAAAGCAGTCTGATAATCTAACACAGTAGAATAGCACAGAAAATTAAACAGTATCATGGGCAAGAGAACATAGGGCAAGGGCAGAACTTTACTTGGGCAGGGACCACTGAGTGAAATAAGACAGGCATGCGGCTGCATGTGGCAATCTTTATAAATGTCAGCTTTTGCACATCTTCATGTGTGCATGGCCACTGAGAATACCACGCTGGCCCAAGGAGTCAATGACTGTTACTAGCTCCCGGAAGAGCCCAACTTGCCACACAAACACAAGCAATGGGAAGCCTCGAGACAGACTAACAAGTTAAGTATCTAAATTTTATATTCACAAGTGCTGAATTGCTGCAGGGGTACTCTATTCTTTTAATAATAAATGCAGAAGAATGAGGTGCGGAGGGAGAAGGTGTTGGTTGGGGGAGTTGGATAGGTAAACTTATATTTGTATTACGTTTTAGAGGACAGTAGTGAAAATGTACATTTCCAATGTGCATATAGACAGTTTTAGACTGGTTGATCCTCATCAGTGCATGGCATGGATTAATGTGACTCTATGAGGTAGGACAATGCTTCACTGCTGAATATGCAAATTGTCCCTTTGTTGTCCAAAACATGTAGGATTGGTGTGGCTCTGTAGTATTAACAAGCTGACACATCATTGCATTCCGGCAGTACTGACGGTGTGTTTTGGCTTTCAGGGATAGCAAAGGGACTATTTGCATATTTGGCTGTGATGCATTGTGGGACACCTCATATGCCCACTCCAACCTGAATAATCACAAACACCTTCAGTCTTAAGAAGGAAAATTTTTGTTTTGCATAACATTTTTTCTAGGGGGCTTTTGGTCCTTTTTTAGCCCCTTACACACTCTTAGGAGTTCTGGTTCACCATGAGATTGTAGGATAATCTGTAGCTCTGGGGGCCATATGCAATTCACTTTTTCTCCTGAGTATTCTCCTGGGAGATAATTTTTCTACCTCTTTTTATACTAACTTTTCTGCATTTTATAATTAAAAAAGTAGCAAAAAGTTGTTGAAAAAGTACTATCAAATGTATTTTAAGTATTTTCTTGCTTGCTGGTGGCTTAAAATGCATTTTATGACAAGTTGCAAACATTTCTCCTAGGAGAAAACTCAGGTGAAAAAGTGAATTGCATATGGGCCTGGGTGTTTTAAGTCCTACCCCATAGAGCTACATTAATCCCCTCCCGTCCGCCTAATGCTAATCGGTGGTGGAAGGGTAGCAGCCCTGGACCGCCTAACGCCGATTGGCATCAAGTCCTGGAGGCATAGTTTAGCAGGGAACAATCACGTGCATGCGCAGTCATTCCCTGCAGAGACGCGGAGCTCTGTGATTAGCCTGCCAGCCATGGTCGCGGCTGACAGGCTGTTAGAAGAAAAAAAACGTTTATTCACCTTTGTACAGCACTGCGATCTACCGCAGCGATGTACGGAGACAGTTCTGACATGGAACTGTCCCTCTGATTGGTTGGCAATCCGAGCCCTCTCATAGGTTGATGCGTATTAGAGGAGAGGAAGGGGACGGATGGCCGTCCATGGACAATTTAAGAGGGAAGGGGGAGGGAGTCAGACAAGGAAGATTTATAAAAAAAGGCTTTATTTCAAGAAGTGATCAGAAACCACCAAAATAAAGCCCTGTTAGGGATAAGAAAAGTCGGGCAAATTCATTTTGCTGCTAAGTTGTATGGGACTGCAGCAAGTTGTTACTGCAGAGTGCTAAATTGTGAAAAATCGCCTGGTCACTAAGGAGATGTAAGCCTGTGGTCCTCAAGTGGTTAATCCATGCCATGCACTGATGAGGATCAAGCAGTCCAACACAGGCTGTATGCATATTGGATTATTGTGGCTCTGTACAATAAACCAGCTGGCACATCATTGCTTTCCTGTAGTTCTGGAGGTGTGTTTTGCCATTCTGGGACATTCTATTTTGCATAAAAGCAATTATTTTATTGAATCAATCACAACTGAAATATGTGTGGCCAGTATATATCACCACATACATTATATCCACTAAATTATGAAAGGAAATTGTGCATTTTCCTCCGGGATTCATAGATTCACCATATCCCATTGAAAGTCAGCTGTACAGTAGTATGGACAGAGCTACCACCACACTGCACGTGCAGTGAAAGTGTTGTATGATAGAATATGTGTTTTTTTCTTTACATGTGTGTTGGCAGAAAACTTAGGATTGCGAGCAGCCCACTCTAGTGAAACTGCCCTCACCAAGGCTGTCAATAACCTAATGCTCGCCAAGGCCAAAGGAAAATACTCCATCCTCCTTGACCTCTTATCAGCATTTGACACAGTCGATTATATCCTGCTCCTCCAATCCCCGCAATCACTCTAGCCTGGCTCTCCTCCTACCTCTCAAGTCATTCCTTTACGATCTTCAATAGTTCCTCCTCTACCTTCAATCCCCTCACTGGCTCCCAGTCTGCTTCAGAATCAGCTTCAAGATCCTACGCCTGGCCTAAAAATCTGTACACAAGTCCTGCCCAACCTCTCTGTCTTGGTCAGCAGATACATACCTGACCGCCGACTTTGCTCCTCCAATGAAACCACCCCACGCGTCTCGCACTCCCATGTATGACTACAGAACTTCACTAGAGCTGTCCATATCCTGTGGAAGCCCTCAAAACTCACCTCTTCAAGAATGCCTTCCCCATCCTGCTGATGCCCTAACTCTCTCTGCTGAGAACCTCTCCATACAGTCCCCCTCTGATTGTGTCGCCACCCCCTCCCTTTAGATTGTAAGCCTTTGGCAGGTCCCTCCTTTCTTGTGTATCATACTTGATTGTGCAGCCTACCCACAGAATAACTTGAACTTGTGTTAGGACTACTACTCCAGTGTATGATCTGACATTGTATATCTTATTGCTCATTACCTGTATTGTGTTGGCTGTCACTCCCCATTCTGTAAGCTTATTTATTTTACAGCGCTGCATAATATGTTTGCGCAATATAAATGCAAAAAATAATAATAATCCATCGGAAAACTGCGTACAGATGTGGGGAAGCAATAGATCCCTCTCTGATCAGATTCGATCAGAAATGGATCTATCTCATAATCAAATCTGCTGCCCCATCTGTCAATGTATGAGCACCTTTAGTGCTACTACAGAATGTCGTTCCATGTTATGTTTTATTGGTATACAATTTTTTCACAGCGATTTACAGAAAGCATTGAACCAGTTACATTACTCATTATATCTCACAATTTACTCTGCTCTGACATTGAAAACAAGAAGCTGAAATTGTACATACTCTTTTCCTATTTATTGCTTGCATTTATGGTTACATAATGATATGGTGATACTGTATAATATTATATTGACTTAACAAAATGTTTAAAGTCTATATAGTATAGTTACCGGAAAGAAAATTTGAAGTCTATATAGTATCGCCGCTATAGATTATATTTTATTGGTGACTCTGAAAGAAAGTTGCGATGTGACCCAGTACAGGAAGATTGTGAGTCCTCTCCGCGCATGCGCAGGCTTACCGGCTTTCCCTCCTCCCTCTGCCGTGTGTCATATCGCCGTGCATGTGTGAAGGTGAAGAAGAAGCATGAAAGCCTGCGCATGCGCAGAGAGGACCCGCAGTCTTCCTGTTCCGGGTCACAGCGCAACTTTCTTTCAGAGTCATTGATCTAATGTAATTTATAGCAACTAGACCGGGAGGAGAGCTTAACAAAAGGGACGTGAGTGTATCCTCATTACCAAATAGACGTGGGTGTGCTTAAATGCATACCCGCAGCCTCTGCTCAGGGTCCCTTTAATACTTATTTGATGCAAACACAGGTTCATTTCAGGTCTATTTTTATTTCAGGTGTAAAGCTTACCATTGGAGTAAATCATCCCATTGGCATAATGACAACATTTTTTTTATATATAGACAATCTGATATTTTTACTTTAAAAAAAAGAGATCTTTTTAAGCTTTGGATGTATGATTTTATTTCTTACACAGCTCAACATAATGTAGAACCACAGAGATGTCTTTCAGCTGGCCACAAGTATGACATTTACAATACTCGGTACAAACGTATGATGTTATATTGAGCTGTCACTAGTTACTCTAGAAAGAAAAGGGCACTTACTATTAGCAAGCAGGCATGCAAATCCCAGTCCAGATTTTTCATCAGAGTAATGAACAGCATTAGTAGCACTGCTATATTTTAAACTTTGTACAATCTGTATCTAATTTGGAATGAAACCACAATTATATGTTATATTTTTTTATTTGTACTGATAGTCTAAAATGGGACAGAATTAGTCTACCGTATAGCTGCAGTCTAATCCTAGCAACAGGTGAGAGTACTATGATGTAGCCTTTTCTCTCTCTCTCTCTCTCTCTCTCTCTCTCTCTCTCTCTCTCTCTCTCTCTTTCTTTCTCTTTCTTTCTTAGCAGCAGTTTGCATATTATAAAAATTTGAATTAGACCTAATGACAAGGTGCTGCTCCCCAGTTCAACATTGTGTTCATGACTCATAAGATGATGTTGAAGATTTAATACAGACAGTAAAGGACAACTGAAATGATAAGACTATGGAGGCTGCCATGTTTATTTCATTTTGAACAATACCAGTTGCTTGGCAGCTCTGCTGGTTTGTTTGGCTGCAGAAGTATCAGCCTCCATAAACCTCTCTCTTCAGTTGTCCTTTAATTCATCCCAATATAAGAGAATTCCCATAGTCTCTCCTAACTGGCATTAATAGACTTGAGACTACTCGAGCCAAAGCTCGGGTGCAAAATTAGATACTTACCTAAAGAGAGGGAAGTCTCATGATCCAAGTGAGGCTTCCCTACCTGCTCTGATGTCCCTCATCTCTGATGTTGGCCCCTAGAAGGCCCAATGTGGAAGGGGTCATGCTCAGCAATGGGGGGCTTCTGATCAGTGAGGGAAGTCTCAATAAGATCCTGAGGCTTTCCTCTCTTACGGTGAGTATTTGATTTTGATTGTGAGCTTCGGCCTAGGATCACTTTAACTGGATAACAATTAGCATTTTCTACGGAATATGTTGGTGCCTTATTAATCAGTAGCAATAATACAACTAATAATATGCTTTCTATAATATTAGTGTGACACATTTTTATAAGCAATATAAAAACTTAGGCAAGCATAAGACTTGGCAAAAGCTTCAGGAGCAACTTAAGAGTATTATAAGATTAAAAAATAAATAATTAAAAAAACAAAACAAACAGAATATCAGGACTTAAGGGGCCATATGCAATTCAAGTTGTCTCCTAAGTTTTCTCCTAGGTGATAATTTTTCATTTTTTCTGTAAAATAACTTTAGCATTTCACAATTAATAAAGTACAAAAATAGTAAAAAAAATGTACTATCAAAAAGATTTTGTGTGAAAATAACAACTTGGAGAAAACTAAGGAGAAAAAGTGACTTGCTTATGGGCCAAGGTATCAGTAGGGTTGATTCTCTAAAAGTCAGTAAAATCACAGAGAGCAGATATCAAGCACACAACAATTTTACCAGTACTCACACCAACAGAGTAGGACATGTTGCGCAGTTAGCAGAACCAATGGTACCTAGGAAGTGTAAGCATTGTTATGGTAACATGTGTTGCACAACTCACATAATGGGCAGTACTGTAGCATTTCGGTAAAAGTGGGAAGAATCCTGAATCACTACAGTGCCTCTTTAAATTTGATTAAAAAAAACACTGAATCTGATATTTATTATATTTGACTTAAACATTGATTAGAAATTCCCATGTGTTACCAAATTGAGAGGTCAGAGGAACAAGAGGGGTGGGGTGTAATGGTATTGGAACAGGAAACAATTGGCAGTGTAATGGCATTGGCACATAGTTTTATACTGAATAGAACAAGTCAAAGTTAACAGTGGATGACAGTCAGATAGTGGATCAGATGGAATCTCATTCATAGCGAGTAATGCAAGATATTAACAAGATCAATATTCCTTATTATATTTTCAAAAACAGAAATATTAATATATTTAATGACAGGCATACATCTCAAACTGTATACATACCATTATTTCAAATCATTCTGTTCTTACACTCCATTCATGAAGTATGCTACATTTTCTGCAATACCCCACTGTTTCTCCTTCCTCAAAAAGCTAAACTTGCTTGCCATATCTTCGCTACCATAATTCGCTGAAACAGGCCACTAGTAAATCCCCAGGCATAGATTCTGTTTCTACTGTCTTTTTGAGGCCTCTTGCACACTGCAAGTGATTCCGATTCAGATTCCGCTTTTTAATCAGTTTTTACATCCGATTCAGATTCTGATTAGCAGTTTGCTCCCTGCACACTGCAAATCTGAATCTGAATCTGATGTAAAAACAGATTAAAAAGCGGAATCTGAATCGGAATCGCGTGCAGTGTGCAAGAGGCCTAAAATAGTGTTTTGGCCAGTTGGCACCTGTGTTTTTAAAATTCTATACTGCTCTCAGTTTCTCCTGTTTTTGAAATGCCACACTTTTGCTTTTTCCTAGAATGCCTGTAGACTACTAGTGATGAGGAGAATATTCTTCTAACATATATATGTTTCAGCTGACCTGAGACACTAAAGAAATGGAACCAATTAAAGCTAGCAACTGCAAATCATAGCTTAGTAACTGGCTAATTGACTAGCAGCTGGAGTCTTTGCTGAGCCCCAGAAAATTTTCCTGTTAGGAAAATTTCTTTCCTCATGACTGTAGACAGTTGCCCTAACATGAGAGGTTATGGTGGAGACTTCCAAAGGACTCATACTTTGCCTATTTCATATCAATCACAGACCCTCTGCAGTTCTCCTTCAGGTATAATAGATGTGAAGATGATGTTGTCAATATGGGACTTCACTACATTCTGCAGCATATTGAGTCCCAATGGACTTCTGCTAGCATTCTGTTCACTGATGTCAAGTCTGACTTTTACACTATAACCCCATTACCGTTACACAGCAAACCGGCTGTACCTCACACAATCTGTATGTGGAAACTGATTGCCTGACTGATAGGAGACAACAGGTTAGGCTAAGAAAGCATATATCTGATTCTCTGACGCATTCTACTCTTCTCATTATATCTCCATAGACCCATGTGTAAAGATTCTTATGCTCACAGGCAACAATACAATAATTGGACTCATACACAACAAGGCTGAATCATTTAAAAGTGAGTAGTAAACCAGCTCTCTTTCTTATGTAGCTGCAGCTATTTGAAGCTAAATGTTCTCAAAACTGAGGAGAGTGAGGGTGGGTATTAGAAGAATACCTTCTCTGAGCCTGTTCCTCCATTTCACTACCTCAGGTCCATAATCTCGCAGGATCTAAACGGTAAGAAACATTAGGACCTATTTACTAGGGATGGTCGAAAATGTCTATTTCCAATTCTGTGGAATTTCTGATTTCCCCCAATGCCAATTTCAGATCTCTGTTTTTCCAATTTCCGTTTTTCCGATTTCCAATTTCCGAGGAGTATTTTGTCCTTTTTTTTTTTTTTTTTTTGCATCGAAGACTGCAAAAAATGAGTAGAAATAAAAATTGAAAATTGGAAAATCTGAAATCGTAAAATACAGAATCTTGTGATTGGTCTAAAATTACCGTGGTAATCTGATTTTTGCAGAAAAATTCTGTGTTTTCTGATTGGTGCAATGCTTCTGAGTCCTGTGACTGGGATAAAATTTCTGAGTTGTGGTAAATCAGATTTCTACTAAATTCCAATTTCCTATTTCTATTTTCAGATTGCCTGCATTACCTCACTTTGGTATACTGACGCTGCTAGTATAACAATTGTTACACTACTTGAGTTGTGTGCGTTACTGCTCATGTTACCTAGGTAATGCAAGTTTCTGTAATTGCACAATGCTGCAATGTAGTCATAGTATATAAATGGTAAAATTGCTGTTCATTCCTAAGTCCCTACACACGGCAACTTTAGTGCCCTATGCAATTACCAAACTTGCTAACTGCTCACAGGAAATTATTTATTCACTGCCATGCAAATATTAGCTAAATGCCTATCAAATCTAGTAGCTTTTGATCAATCAATCAGGAGCTGGCTAATTATCTGACAGCTAGAGACCTTGATTGACTAAACATTTACATGTCATGCTTAAAGATTTTTTTCTTCTGCACATCACTACTTAAACAGGAGTATTTTTAGTAAAAGAATATTGTCGCTGAAGTAAAATAGACATTATTAATGTTTACTTTCTGTTTTTAATTTTTCAGTGGGAAATGCTATGCACTAATGGCAATTTAAGAAAAACACGGAGCTAAGTGAAGCCAAATATCCAATAATGTGCAAAAGAATCAGTTGGCCTAGTGAATGAAGCACCAGTGCAGCTGGGACCCTATGCTGGAAAGGGTAAGCCCATGTACTATCACTGCCCTGATCTGTGGGTCTGTTAAATGGAGGGTGAGCTGGGGAGAAGGGGGGAGAGGGGGAAGATTGGTGGACAGGATAAGGGAGAAGTCTGGGCCCATTTCCCAGTTGGGTATCAGATGGATCAACCATTTCTAGGTGGAGAACGTAACACTGGAATGGAGGCCCCCATGAAAGCTTTGCTGAGGGGGGGGGGGGGCTGATCTGTAATTAAGTTTCTGGTTCACACATGTACATTGCATGTCTAATAGAACACATTAGTATAATGTTAGTATTGACTTCCCCTCACAAAAGATGTGCATTTCTATATAAGGAGCTATACATAAATTAGAGTTTGTTTCAGTTGCGTACGTTTGCATAATATAAAAAGATAACTTTTAAGTCACGTAAAAAGACCCATACAGAAGGGCAGGAACATAAGAAAGCAAGTTGCCAATATGTCATGGTATAGTTATATTCAGAAGCTGCCTGGTGTGCATTTCGTGACCACAGATGGTCATTTCTTCAGAAGCATATAGTATACATACATACATGTTTCCACGACCATATAGTACATGTATGTCAAATCCCTATGGCGGACTAAATGTCAACAATATTCAATCACATTGTACTGTCTCCAAAAACCATATTAAAAGGGGAGCACCTTAACAAATAGGGAAAGCCATGTGGGATGATAACAAAACCAGGGGCACAGGTCTGGCATCAATCCAGCTGGTCAGGGACCTGAGTAGACACTGATGAGAGATGAAGGGTTGTATCATGAGGTCGCATACCGGTGAACGTCACAGCTGGTTCAATGAAAATTGCTGACATCTAGCCCATCATAGGGATTTGGCACTCCTTTACTATATGGCCATGGAAAGATGTATGTGTACTGTATGCCTTTGAAGAAGTGACTATCTTTGGTCATGAAATGCACATCAGGCAATGCCCGAATATTAATACCATGACACATTGGCTTCTGCTGCAAAAAAATTATTTGGGGACATTGGACTGTGCTGTCATTCATCAATTGAGTGGCACATATTTTGTCCAAAGTGTCAGATGACCCTTCAGTGGACCTGTAGCTGTACAGCACATCCATGCAATACAGTTGTGGTACTACTCTGGCTAGGTCCAGTATAGTGTGTACTGAGTGTTAATGCATCTGAATACTTTGCTTCTGAAAATCTACAGCCAGTCTAGCATGTGATGTGATACACGCTCGCCTTGATACCAGCTGTAGGATATTAAAAGCATCTTTAGAACAGAATTGTTTACTTTATCTTAAACTACCATTTCTGTACCACGCAGTTAAAATAGTGTATTCATATAACACGTGTTAGTATTATGATGCATGCAAATTAAGCTTTATTTGCTTCCAGAGTACCGTATGCTTAAATAATCTTTTCATTCTGCAGTGCAATTTTAGGATTGATTTCTTCGAGCTATTGTTTATGACTGGTATGTCTGAAGCACTTGACAATATCCAAAGGATGTTGTTCTAGCTTTTCTAAACACCTCTGAAAGTCTTTCAGATCTGTGTCTCACAGTTCAGCAGCCACACAGCTGGATTACAGTAATTGCTCAATAAGAGAACATCTCACGAGGAAGACAAGGTAAACCATAATGCTTAAAAAGATTGAGTTGCTCAATTCATAAGGGCTGCTGGCAGCCATTTTTACCAGCACAAATTGCGACTTACCTGACATTTATAGGGTTTATGCAGATCTTCACCAGAGCGGTTCTATTTTTTCTAACATACAAAAAGCTATACTCCTTGTCAGAGAATACAGGAGAGTGATAAGTGCAGCCTTTAAATATGCTTTGTTACACACGCAGAGTAAGTCTAGCCATGATATTCCTGAAATGTGCAGTAGTATAGAACGAATCCAGCTATTTGCATGGAAGGAAAGAACATTGTGGTGATATAGATAGATAGATAGATAGATAGATAGATAGATAGATAGATAGATAGATAGATAGATAGTGGCTGTATAGTGTACTGGTTAACATGGACCTGAGCTCTTGCACAGGACAGAAGGAAACATATAGAAATGTACCCTGTATGTATTTAGAGAGTTTATCCTATCTAATTGCCCCTCATCTGTAACTAGGCACAAGTTTTAATTTTATACCTCCACTGTGTCAGCTGCCTGCCACAGCAGTGAGTTTATTGCTTAACACAGGCTGTTAACAGTATGTCTCCTTACATGAAAGCAGGAAGTAGACAGTCTTCAGATTTATTGCAGGATTTGTATCACCTGTAACAAAGAAATGTTTTCCTTAAGGGTTATTGTGCTGTTGCGCATCTTTTAGAGCAGAGAAAATACTTAAATAATTTTGACAGTACTTTCTCATCTGCTTTTTGTTACTTTTTCATTTTCAGAGTGCTGAAAAGTTGTTCGTTAAAAAGGATCTCTGATTAAAAATGATCTCCAAGTAGAAAACCTGGGAGAAAAAGTGAATTGAATAAGAGCCTGGATGTATGCAACAAGCCTCCCACAGTGTGATGTTAGTACCTCAGAGCTGTGAGGAGCTGACATCACACTGTGGGAGGGGTTTCATCACAATATCAGCCATACAGAGCTTCCTGATGATCAGTTTGTGAAAAGGAATAGATTTCTCATGGGAAAGGGGGAATCAGCTACTGATTGGGGTGAAGTTCAATTCTTGGTCACGGTTTCTCTTTAAAGAGAACCTGAGGTGGGATTTAATTATGTTACTGGGGCACAGAGGCTGGTTGTGCACACTAAGACCAGCCTCTGTTGCCCCATGGTGTGCCTCCATGTCCCCCCTGCGCGCCGCTATAACCCCCCGCAGTGCTGGCGACACGCAGCGCGTCGCCATAAAAATGTTTACCTATGCGCTGTCAGTCAGCGCCGCTTCGGCGCTACCCACCCGCGTCACTTCCCTCCTATCAGCGGGAGGGAAGGGACACGGGCGGGTAGCGCCGATGTGGAGGAGGCGGGGGAGCGGCGCTGATAGACACTGCGGGGGTATAGCGGCGTGCAGGGGGGACATGGAGGCACACCATGGGGCAACGGAGGCTGGTCTTAGTGTGCACAACCAGCCTCTGTGCCCCAGTAACATAATTAAATCCCACCTTGGGTTCTCTTTAAGGCACACTATTGTGAAAATCATAAAAAATAAATTTTTTAAATATAAACACACAGTAAGTAAATACATATATGAAAATCATGATCATGCATAAAGGTGAATAACAAAAAATATTGAATAAATAATTAAAAGGGATTTGTTTTTTTCCTATTCACATTTATATATGCTCATAATTTTAGTTTAATTATTTACTGTGTGATTGTTTGTTTTTTTCCTTTTATGATTTTAGCAATAGTGCCCTTTTAAATATATTTTTTAAGCTGCTCCTTTTAAAAGAGAACAGAGCTTACCATGTTCCTACAGTGGTTAATCTTGGTGATTCTAAAGATAATATTCTTTACAAACATTGCAAACCTTGCAACCCTGCTGTGACAGCTGTGTCTGGTGATAGCCAAGTTCTGTGTCTGTATGATCTGACAGCATAAAAACGTATGGGGAAAGCTGGCATCATATGCCTGGAATTACTCAACTGTTTCTCCCCGAGTATAAATCCAGTAGTTACACAGCTTTGATGTCTGACAAGAGCCAACATCAGCCAAATTTTCCTGTTCACACTCACTTACACAAATTTGGCAAAGATATTCTAGAGCTTATCTCTTGATTATAAAGCTTAATGAGTATTTGTAATGCTTTTAGCTCTAGTTTTTCTTGACACACTTGAGCTAATGAAAGGTCATGTACAGCAGTATCGTCCTGCCATATTGTACATTTAGCAGACTAGTTTAATTATGTGATTGTATCTTGAACCCCTTTTCATTTTACTATATTTCTGTGGTATATTAAATTTACCATAATAAAACATATTGCTTGCAATTCATGTGATCGTTAAGCACAACTTTGAAATTAATGTTTTCTGCATACTTCACTTTATAAGGTAATACTTTAACAGGGGCTCCCACTAGATTATAGGTTTAGCCATTAAGTAGGTTTCTACAGCAGCATACAGAAAGGAAACATAATATGAATTGCTGCTTTGCAAATGCTTGACTCTCAGAAGACTACAGGGCCAATGTTTTAGAGGTTATTAGAAAAAAAGGTATGCTGGTCCTATATGCATAGCAGAGTTGTTCAATGACTTTCAGGAAAGCAGTGTAAAATGAGTGAAATAAAAATCAAGAGTTACAAAACCTTAGAAAACATCTTATTTTAAGCAAATGAATTGACAGCCCACCAAAGGCTGCCTGGCAATCTGCTGTATTGGAGTTAGGAGTCATCCAACATGTTGCAGGTGGAGCTCTTCGTCAGGTGTACTGTACACCCACCCACCCCGCAGTGCAATATATAGTATATTCACATTATGACATCATCCATAAGAGAAACGTTAACCCTTTTGGGTACAGAAGGTCAAGATTACATCTACCTACCTAACACCTATCCCGGTTGAACAACACTTAAAGTGGCTAAGAAACTTGTTATCTGTGAGTACAGAGGACGTTGAGCACATTCTAGCAAATATATCTTGGTGTAGTGAGACTATTTTATTGCACCTTGGACTCAGGAGTTTTGCTGATTTTTTTGCCCTTAAAGCAGAATGAAACCCAGCATTTCTACTTTGCTCTAATAGATTATTTACAGCATATTATATACAACCAGCATTTTTTTTTTTACTAGAACTGCATTCAAAGGGTTAACACAGGCTTTAGAAGCTTACCTGCCAGCAGAGCTGGCTGCTTCTGAACTTTACATAATGTTATCTTGTGTTTAACTGTATCAAGTGAGAAATGTAAACAAAGTCTTCTCTCACACTGCTGGGTCCCCTGAACAATGTCAGACAAGAATAAATGCTTTCTGATGCTTTCTTATTAAGTTAGAGGATGAATAAAGCAGTTATAAATAAAATGCAAAGTCAGCTCTCAGAGTAAAATAAGTGTACTTTAGAAACGCATAATTTCTAAATGAATAATAATATCTATGTACAAAAGCAAATATTCTAACCGTATGGCATATAAAAAGTAGGAGAACACGTTTTTATTGAGTATTATGTCAGGGTTTTATACCGTTTAAAGGAAACCAGAGACAAACAATAGTGAAAGTTTTATATATCCCTGGGACTTCCTCTAGCCCCATCCGCACGGATCGCTCCCACGCTGCCGTCCTCAGCCTTCTCCAGCTCTGGTACTGGGTCCCATAACTTTGGCCAGTCACGGGCAGTCTGAGCATACACAGTGCTATTCTTCACCGGGGAAAGGCAGAGAGAGCACACTGCACATGCTCAAGTTACGGGACCCAGTACCAGAGCTGGAGAAGGCTGAGAATGGTGGCATGGGAGCGATCAGATGGGGCTAGAGGAAGCCCCAGGTTTGTATAAAACTTTCACTATTGTTTGTTCCTGGCTTCCTTTAAGTGCAAGGATGTTTGCCTTGATTGCCTGTAAAACGACTGTGATCATGGATTAGACTTTAACGTTATTAGCAAAGCCCCCATACATGCTACAATCCCCAAAATTGCATGGATTGTAAGCAATCACAGAGTCCCTAGCAAATTACAACCATGCAGGCAGGTGATGATGAGTCCCAAGGCACCTGGTGGTAGTGGTGGTGGTAGCACTGGAGGAGGATAAGTGGACGACACCACAAAAACACCCAGAGAGGTTTTTGTACATTTTTTTTTTCTTGCAGCGATAGCAATGACATGGCAGCAGAGTGCTCCATGGACCCTGGTGGTGGGAACACAGACTTAAGTAGTGAAACTCAGCAGAAGCAGGAGGAGGACTAAGCAGTCAGTGCAGCAGCACAGAACGACCATGGCACCTCACTGGTGGTACCACAGCATAATAATGCTGCCCAAAAATTATATGCATCCATGGACCCTGGCAGTGGGGATACAGACTGCAGTAGGGAAATGCTGCAGCAGGAGGAGCAGCGTGTGTCAGCAGCAGCATATGAGGCCATGGGACCTTGACGGGTGGCACCACAGAGAAAAATGAAATGATATGGAAGGTAGGAGTACAAATCCTGGCGTTGGCACTGCAGCATACAGTGGGAAGCTGCAAATATGTCACCCTGGTCCATATAGTATCCAATCACCATGCTATGCATGCTCTGACTGAAGATACAGTAGCATACATTGAATAAGAAATACATTTGTCTGCACTGCAAGCATGAATGGTTTATTTAATTGTAAAGTGCAATCAGCAACATTCCAGATACTAACACGTGCAGCAAAGCAGTAGACTGGTGCACATACTGGTCCTGGTGCGCAGCATAGTGGATGGTGCATGCAGGGTACAGCTGCCTGACGGCCGTTTCATGCTAATATGCGCTTCCACGGAGGCAACTCCGTGGAAGTGCATTCTAAAGTGAAACGCCCGTCAGGTAGCTGTACCCAGCACCTACCACTCACCATCCACTGTACTGCACACAAGGACCGATATGTGCACCAGTCTACTCCTTTGTTGCTGATTGCACTTTAGAATAAATAAACTGTTCATGCTTGCAGTGTCGACAAATGTCTTTCTTCTTAAAAAAAATGAAATGAACCAGGCCGATTAGGAGTAGGTTATAACTTGCATTGGAAAGGCAGGCATAATTAAAATTCCCAGGCAGCCACTTCAGGTCCCCCTGTCACCAACACCAGGGGTCAGGAACTCACCTTCCATCCAAGCCTGGTTAATTTTCAGGAAGGTGAGTTTGTCCACAGAGTTGGTTGGACAGGCGAGAGCGCTTCTCGGTGACCACACCACCAGCCGCACTGAAGCATCTGTTGGAGAGGACACTGGAAGGGGGGCAGTACAGGACTTTCAGAGCATACTGGGCAAGCTCCCTCCAGATCTGCAGTCTCATGACCCAGTACTCCATGTGGTCCATGGGGCTGTCGGTGTCAAGCCTGCTGAATGACCCCATGTAGTCAGACACCATGCTGGTCAGTTACTGGTGCTGTTTGGAGGAGGATGCTGTGGCTGGCACCTCTGCTCTGGGCAGCTCCACTGCATACAGGCTCTTTGTCGCTTATGCCGTGATCACAAGCTCGTGGCGAGCACCACTAGTGGTAGGTACACCACTGTGTTAGGGTTAATAGTGGGTACATGAAAAAAAATGTAAGCGAGAAAAATTGCTTTTTAAACCAAGTGCAATGTAGGATTGCTTTTAAAATTAGACGTGGAAGTATACATTTTATTTAAAAATTTCTTCGAAAGGAGGACCCATGTTGTCCGTTTTTGTTAGGTTGAATGCACACTTGAGTGTGGAGGAGGGCCCCATGCTATCCATTTTTCTTTTTTTATGTCTCACTATGATAGCATTTTTGTATGTTTTCTGTGATCACTTTTTACTTTTGAAAATGGGTCTTCAGAATAATAGCAGTGATTTTGTGACCCATAGAAATACATTACAGGTAAGGCAGTGTGTCTAGCATTTAAGAAAATGAGTTGTGGGACTTGATTAAAATTTTCATCAACTGACTTGAAAAAAATCTTTTAGGTCCCTTTTACACTTATCAGATTTTGTGCGCGTTGTACATTTTTGCGATTTTACATTTCGTTGCACGCCTAATATATTTTAATAGCATCACATTTGTCCTGTGTTTTTCTAATGCACTTTGCTTTCGTCCTGGATTTTAAAATCAATCTCTTTTTGTATGTGATGTGTGATTCAAGTTTAATTCTAGTCAGTCAGTGAGAACGCAGAAAAAATGCATTTTTTTTGTGGACGTTCAAATGGAATTTTGAAAAAATGCTGTCTGAAAATTTGCATACAGACATAAAAATTGCAAAACAGCAGAGGAAAATAACCCAAAAGTCGCAAATCGCAGATTTGTGCATGTGAAAAAAATGTGAAAATTTGCATGGGTAAGTGTGAAAGCTGCCTTAGGGCCTGAACATGCTAGTGTGCTTCTGTGTGCTGAAAAAAGCAGACAGAGGCACGGTAGTGTGTTCAGGCCCCTACATAATAAAGCATAGCAAAACTACTTAAACTCAAGCTGCTGCAATCCAACAGTACACTGTTTTTTAAAAATTTAATTTTCCCCTTTAAATAAAAAAAAAGAATCTAAAACTGTAAGGTCATTTTGAAAAATTACTTTCTTGACATGTTCCCTGGGTTAGCCAATAAAGGGAACTCGAAGTGATAGGGATAAATGGGCTGTCATATTAGTTTCTTTGTAAACAAAGCCAGGTGCCTGGCAGTCCTGTGATATTCTGGCACAAGTAGTGTGTGAGTTAAACCCTGGAACAGGCATATGGCTAATCCAGTAAAACCTGAGTCAGCTGAGTCAGAGCACCTGATCTGCTGCATGCTTGTGCAGGGTCTATGGCTAAAAGTATTAGACGCTCAGGATCAGGAGGACTGCCAGGCAACTGGAAATAAATATGGACGCCTCCATATCCCTCTCACCTCAGGTTCCCTTTAACCAACACTTGAAGGAGAATTGCAGCACATTCGTCACAAATGATTTTGCCGTTTGTGCGATTTTGCTGCGATTCTCATTCAAGTGAATGAGAGAGTGTTTTAAATGTTGGCAAAAAAAGTGATAAAAACACTGCAAGTGGGTTCCAGGGCTTACACATCCAGAACTGAGAAACCTTTAGTAAATGCACCATTTGCATTGAGATTTTACATCTTTCCATTGCAAAATCTCCAGTGGCCAGGAAAGCAAAGGATAACATAGTGCCATAGACTTCTGAATGTTTTACGAGTTGGGATAATCCTTTACAGCCAGTAATCTTCTGTGTCTTGGATGATTTATGTATAGGGCTTTTCGTGTGTGGCTCAATAAGTGATTTTATCCACAGAGTAAAAGACAAGATGTACCTTGTATATTAATGCTGTTCCAAAACCAGTTGGACATTTATTCCTGCCTTGCTGAGATACGTTTATTTCCTTGAAAGTGAATGGCAGCAGCTCACCATGAATTCATTTGCACAAAATACTTGGAATGCAAGCTCTGTTAGACGCGCAAACATATTCTATCTCCTATAAACAAAAGCATAGTAATATCCTGTAATAGAAAAGAGAACAATTAGTTTACATGCATTATCTATAATCATTAACTCTGTTTAATTTGAAATAAAGCTAAACCATAGCATATGAATATTGTCAGTTTAAAAGGACTCAAAAATTACCTTTTGGCAGACAAGATTTGGCTTAACTGCGTTTCCGCACAGGGCCTCAGCTTCAAGTAAAAATGCTTAAAGAAAACCTCCCCTGGGGGTACTCACCTTGGGTGAGGGATGCCTCCAGATCCTATTGAGTCTTCCTCCGTCCTCCTCGGTCCCACGGCGGGGGCGAAAATCCTCCCGGAATGGCGGCGATGTAAATATTTACCTCTCCAGCACAGGTGCAGTATCAGCTCTCCACCTTGGAGATAGGCAGAAATAGCCGATACCAGTTGGGCCGCTCTACTTCATAGGAGCAAGTCTCTTTCGCCTGCGCAGTAGAGCGGACCTGATGGAGATAGGCTATTTTCGCCTATCTCCGTGCGGAGAGCCGCAACAGCACCCCCGCTGGAGCCAGAAGAGGTAAATAAATCAGCGATTATCAGCCTTGTCAGGCTTGTCGAGGGAGGATTCCGGGACACTTCGGGGGAGCCAGCGCTGGACTGCCTGCAGCTACAGTGGAGGGGGAAGCCTCATTGGGACCCTGAGGCTTCCTCCTCCCGAGGTGATTACCCCCCAGGTGACCTTTTTTTTATACAGAGTCTCTTTAAATAGAGTCTGAAGCAAGTAAAAAAAGAAAAAAAAACAGATACTCACCTAAAGAAAAGGGATGGCTCTGGGTCCTATAAAGCCTTCCCGTTCCTTCTACGGTCCCCACATTCCAGCGATGTAAACCCGTTAGCAGTCTCCGACTGATGGGTTAGAAACTGCACTCTGCTGCTGTGGGAGGATTTGGCAGTCTTCAGGAGCCCGGATGCTCCTGAATATGGGCTGCTTGGTACTGCGCATGCGTGAGCATGTTGACTTGTGCACTTGCGCAGTATGGATCCGCCATCTTCAGGAGCACTCAAAGCCTCCCACAATTGGAGATTTGAACAGGGAATCCAGCGCCGGAATGCAGGGACCGTGAGAGGAATGGGAAGGCTCATTAGGACCCAGAGCCTTCCCTCTCCTTAGGTAAGTATCTGTTTTTCTTTTTAAAAATCACTTCAGATTCACTTTAAATGGCCCCTGAATTGACATGTAACATGGGGGTACCGATACTTTTGAAATCTGCAAAGCCCAAAGCTTATCTGAAAACTACGGCCCTAACCAGACACTATCAGTACTCAATAAAAACAAGAACCACCAAGAGCCCCAATAGTGTAATATGTACTGGGAAATGGTTACTGGATAGAGTAAATATTAATACTCACAAACCAGGGTTACCATTAGGCAACCACTGTAAAGGCAGGTGGGGAGATTTTCCTGACCCCACTCAGGAATAAGAAGTCGCTCTCTGTAGATGAGAAAAAAGGGGGTTCAACCCTCCACCCAGGGTGGACTCAATATTATGCAGGAGAACAGAGGTGCCAAAAGAATAAAAGAAAGCTAAATGAGCTTAAAAGCCAAATTCTTGGTAAATAGAGGAGGTAGTGGTGGACTTACCTCCTCCAAGTAGACACACAACGACTGTAGTAAAGACAGTCAATATATTTATTTATGAACTCCAACTTTGGAGTTCATAAATAAAATATATTGACTGTCTTTACTACAGTCGTTGTGTGTCTACTTGGAGGAGGTAAGTCCACCACTACCTCCTCTATTTACCAAGAATTTGGCTTTTAAGCTCATTTAGCTTTCTTTTGGTGCCTCTGTTCTCCTGCATACTATCAGTACTCAAAACATATGACATTTATGGCATTATTACCAACTTACACATCACCCTATTTTTTTTTCTCAGCTGTGCTAATGCCTTGCTTTCAGCAGTCACCCACAGACTGGCAGCCCATTGTGCCGAACTCTAAATCTGCATACTTGTCTGTGTTGCAGTGATTAGTAAATTCAAAGGATCCATAACAAAAGCTATGCAAGTAACAATTTTAAAATGGGACTCATGGACAGCACTCCAATAAGTTCTGGGTCACCATGAGCTTGCTGGTTAGTCTGTACCTCTCGGTGTTACAAGCCCTACTGCATAGAGCCAAATTAATCCATGCCATGCACTGATGAGGATCAAACAATCCGAAACAGTCTGTATGCATGTTGGATTATTATGGCTCTGTACAAATTAACAAGCTGACACAACATTGCATTCCAGCGGTTCTGGAGGTGTGTTTAGCTTCTAAGGGTACAATGATTAATTTGCATATATTCAGCAGTGATGCACTGGGAGACATCTCAAGCTCACTCCAACCTGAATTGTCAGAAATTCTTTCTGTTTTAAGAAAACAAACTTTTTTTTTTATGGACAGCACTGACATGACAGAATATCCCATAAATCTCTCAGTTCAGCTTTTTGTTAAGGCTGTCTTTCAGCTTGCCATAACCATAACCTGAACCTTCCACTGTGTGTAGCAGCACCAGCATCCTTGTACTGAAATACAACTGAAAATGAACAGATCCAGTACTGAAAGTAGCAGTGTCCGGTAAAAAAAGGCTGCAATTACAATTACATATCTGTCTTTCAACAATTACCGTACTTGATGCAGTATAAGGAAGTGTTTCTCAAAGATAACCAACATCTATCATTTAGGACTGTTTTACTAAAGCTGCAATGTGCATGCAATTATTATTATTATTATTTATTGTATTTATTATAAAGTGCCAACATATTACGCAGCGGAATCATACAATACTGCTATTAAACAATGTATCCAGGACTGAAAGACTTTCTTTTAGGGCCGGATGTGTACTCTTTGCTTCCCAAGGCCACTGTCACCAGCCGCCCCCCTTTGGTATAGGTAGCGAGATGACCCTTCCCTCTAGTATAGGTAGACTGATGATCCCCCAGTATAGGTAACCAGATGACTGCTCCCCCCTCTCCCTCCAGTATAGGTAGCCAGATGACTCTCTTAATTCCTCCTTTTCCCACCCCTTCAGTATAGGTAGCCAGCTCATCTTCACATCACAGCAGCCATCAGTGTCACTCATTTCTCCGCTTATCTCCAGTGCAGAAGCTTCCTCTTCCTCTCTGTCTCCAATGCTGCCCAAGCCATAGCCGCCAGCCACAATGCAAACATGCACAGAGCAAGATGGCTGCTGCACAGGCGGCTAGCAGCAGAATACCGTGGTCAGGCGCTCGCCTGATCTCCCTGCATTGTAGCATTTGTAAGCTTACAAATACTGCACCAGTTTAGCCTGCTGCTTTGGTGCCCTTGCTCCTGCGGTGCCCTAGGCCATGGCCTAGGTTCAGGGGCGCCTTAACCTACTGACCACCCAGGCAGCGGCTTGGAGCGGGCTTTGATGGGGAAGGCGCAATAAATTACTGTCAGTCCAAGGGGAAATAAAAATTCCTGTCCTGAAAGACCGTTGTAAGGGACTGGAGAGAAATAGATTTCCTTCTGTTTTAAGAAGGCAAATTACACCAAGCTTTGCTTTTTTAGTAAGAGGGCATTTTGGTAACTTTTATCTCCCTATACATTCCTAGTAGCTTGGGTCACCCTGCGCTGCTTGGATACTCTGCTCTTTTCACAAATAGCATTCTGCTAAGTCAGGGATAAAGAATCATTCAGAGTTCATATTTATAGATACTCCCTAAGAAGAAGGTGTCTGGTTTATAACTGTTCTCTGCCCCCACCTTTCTGAGCCTGAGTGACTGACTGCCGTTTAAGGGTATGTAGAGAAAGTTTTCTACTCTCTGTTTTAAGAAGGCAATTACACCTAGCTTTGCTTTTTTAGTAGGAGGGCTTTTTGGTTCCTTTTATCCCCCTATACATTCCTAGTAGTTTGGGTCACCCTGAGCTGCCTGGTTACTCTGTTCTACTCTCACAAGTGTTTTTAGGAATGCATCTAATAAGGATTCATAGAAATATTGGAGACAGTCCCTCACTATTCAGTGTACAGAGGTGACAGCGCCCTACCCCCAAATGTTACTGAGTCTGCAGAGCGAGCAAGACAAACAAACAAACAGTAAACTCTGCAGACAGCCTGTGTGCTCTGCTAGAATGTCCTGCATGTCTAGATGTCAGGACGCTCTCCAGCCATGACTAGCTATGAAGCGGTAGGATCATCTGATGCTCTCTCCCTCTGACTGGGACACACAGCCTGCACTTCTCCCTGAGTTCCCAAGGACAGTGTTTGAAGTGTGTAATGGACACAGTGGAGGTTGCAGGTTTTGTCTTTCATTGTGTGAGAGTGAATAGGAGGGCAGCATCTAAAGCTCAAACAATGATAATGGACATGTAAGCAATGTGTGTAATTACATCCATCACTACTTATAATTGAAGATGGCATAATAATGTATTTCCATTAATGCTGTCTGTTTGCCCTCTCTCTAATGCTATGTACCCACCTCACGATTTTTCCAACGATTTTCCCGATGTCCATTCATTTTGTTTTTTTGAGCGACAAGTAGTCATTTACACGATGTCGTGACATCCCTTAGCGTTGTGTGGTGAAAAGTGACCGTCACTGAGGACCGGATCTTTAAGATCCTTGACGACACCCCGTAAAGTACTGCGGTCGCTTGACTTCTCGTTCGCGCCCGTCCTGTGATGTCACGTGACATCTCGCATACCCGCTGGCAGGAAGATGAATCACTGGACGCTTGTCATGAGGGGACACCTCGCTGGATCCATCTTCCTGTGTTGTTGCAGTCACTGTGGTGAGTGTGGAGCTTAACCTTGCTGGCCCTCACCCTCTGCTCATGCTCCCTCTCCCACTGTCTCTCTGACCAAACAACTGCTACTTGGGGAACAATGTGCACAACTATGTACACTAGTCTGAGCACTCTTCAGAGGAGCCAGTAGCATTTGGAACTATTATTGTGTATTTATGTAGCACTGACATCTTCAGCACTTTACAGAGTACATAGTCATGTCACTGACTGCTCACTGGAGCTTACAATTTAATCCCTACTATAGTCAAACTGTAATGTCCTACCATATTATTATTATGTATTCATATAGCACTGACATTCTGCAGCACTTTACAGAGTACATAGTCATGTCACTGACTGTCCTCAGAGTAGCTCACAATCTAATCCAACCATAGTCATAGTCTAATGTCCTACCATATTATTATTATGTATTTATATAGCATTGACATCTTCTGCAGCACAAATTACAGAGTACATAGTCATGTCACTGACTGTCCTCAGAGTAGCTCACAATCTAACCCTACCGTAGTTATAGAATAATGTCCTACCATATTATTATTATGTATTTATATAGCACTGACATCTCCTGCAGCACTTTACAGAGTCATGTCACTGACTGTCCTCAGAGGAGCTCACAATCTAATCCCTACCATAGTTATAGTCTAATATTTTCAATATAGGATTGTTTTGGGGTAAACCAGTTGACTTATTAGTACGTTTTTTAGGATGCAGGAAATGTCTGAAGTGTCTGAAGACAGAAACTCCATGCAGATTTTGCCCTGGCCAATATTCAAGCCTAGGACTCAGCACTAAAATTCAGTAGTGCTACCCACTGAGCCTCTATTCTACTCATAGATATCTGCACATCCATGTCATCAATTCTGACCCTCTACTACCCTTCCTCCCTCCATTCTACTTCTCTTCTCTTGTATCACTTACACTACAAACACACTGTGCTTATCTCCAGAATGGATTATGAATCAAACCATTAGGCCCAGTGCACACCAAAACCGCTAGCAGATCCTCAAAACGCTAGCGGTTTTTGGAGCAGATTTCAGAGCGATTCTAGGCATGTTTAGAGACATTTTCTAAACATGCTGAGCATTTATGTGAAGCAGATTACAAATCTTGTTACAGTAAAAGCTGTTACTGAACAGCTTCTGTAGCAAAAACGCCTGGAAAACTGCTCTGATCTAGCGTTTTTTCAGAGCGGTTAGCATTTTTCCTATACTTTACATTGAGGCAGAATCGCTTCTGCAAACAGCAAATGTGCAGCAGGAGGCACGTTTGCGGTTTGCTAAAAACCTCAAACCGCTGGTGTGCATCATCCCATTGAAATACATTAGCCAAGCATTTTCACAGACAGATGTGGTTGGCGGATCGCTGCTAAAACCGCTCGGTGTACACTGTGCCTTAAACCACCTTACCATATCAGCCCTTTAATGTCATGATATACCCACTCCAGTCCTACCCCAACAGGTGGTAACATATCTGCATATCTCATGATGTTTGTGAAAAATTATTCTGAAATGAAGAATGTCTTGCTTGATAATCCAATCTTGTAATGTGACTGACATTGGAACTTGTAGTGTGGGTGTTGTATTTATTTGAGGTGCATACTGGCAGCATGTGCTGTATGGCATACAATGCTGATCATCCACAAGGTAAACTTAGGCAGCTGCCTAGGGTCTAGAGAGAGTTTAGGGGCCTGGTGGTTGCTAGCCCCCACCAAATCTAACTAAATGAGCCAGGTGACCATCAGTGGAGGGCAAAGTGTTATCTTGCCCAGGGCCCCGTTTCATAGTTATCCTTCTCTGATGGCTTATATCATGTGTGAAGTGTTCTATAATGTATATGATTTTTGTTTTATTTTTATGGGGGGGGGGGGGCGTGCCACAGGATTTCTTGCCTGGAGTGACAAGAAGGCTAGAGGCGCCCCTGCCTAGGTTGGCCTTGGCCTAAATCTGGCCCTGCTTTCTTTAAATATCTCTACAGCTTTTAAAGATTTTCATAATTGTATCCAAAGAGACAGATATTACATTTAGCAGCAGTTCATTTTAATAAGGTTTATGTTACAGAAAAATGTTTCAATGGGTAGACTGGATAGTGTTAACATAAATTCACCCAAAAGTTTGAGTATGTTTTATTGCCATACCATATTACCATCGTTAGGGCATACACATCCAAATGAAGGTGAAATTGATATTTAGATAACTGCTAGAAGCCAAGGACGCCTGCAGATTGCTGTAGTTCACGTCTTACGATTGCGAACATGATCACCTGGTGAGGCAAAGTGAAGGATTACATGAGAGATTGCTGGGTAATAAATCAGGCTCTTTGTGTTCCCTGAGCTGTTGTAAAAATCATAAAACCCTTGCAAATACTTGTTAATTCAAGATATGCTTGCATGAAAGCTCTGTAACTGTACAAATCTGTATACCCTTGCAACTTAGGTCACCCAAAACAACCACTTGAAATAGTTTGAAGCACATTTTTAAGTGTGTACAGGTGTTCAGACATCTTTCAACTGCTCTTTAGTGACTGTGAATGCTGGAAAACTGTGGCTGCTAAAAACCATCAGCTCACTCTGGCTCACCCTCCCTCCTCCCCTCTTTATAGAGCTGAATATGCCTCCTTTTCATAGCCTGCTATTTGTAGCTGCAGTTAATCAATGTCTCTGGTACCCAAATTTCCCCTTATAGCAGCAATTAGTATGGGCACCTATGATGGCTCACACAATTCCCCAACATCCAATATTTATTGTCTTTTGGGGCAAAGGAGGCACATATAACGGCGGGTTTTGCAGCGAGGGAGGGTGTTTAAGGATAGGCATAGGTGGGGGTCGGTTAGTGAAAAGCATCAATGGAGGGGGGGGGGGGTCAGTTAGCGTTAGGCATCATAGGGGGGGTCAGATAGGGTTAGTCATCAGGGAGGGGTGGTCAGTTATGGCTAGGCATCATTTAGGGTTTGGTTAGAGTTCGGTATCGGCAGGGGGATTGGTTAGGGTTAAGTATCTGCAAGAGGTTGGTTAGAGTTAGGCATTTGCAAAGAGGGGGGTGTGTTAGGGTTAGGCATTGGTAGAGGAAGAGCTCATGTAAGAACAGGGTTCGGATTAGCAATAGCAAAATATCGGTAAAATTTGCCAATATTTTGCTATCAGAATTAGCACTGCTCAATAGTAGAATATTAGTAATTTTACAGATAGTCTACTAGCGATTATATCTGGCACTGAAATTTTACCGCGGTGCAGCCACTGCTGTCTATTGTCATACTGGACGCTGATCCTCATAGCGGTTTTTAGCTTTGTTTTTAAACATTTTTTTATTATAATAGATAATTTTTTCACTGGACTGCTGAGACCAGGTGGTGGCAAAAGGAGTGCCTTGAGTTCTGATAAGCAGAGATACAAGTGGCATGATGGTGAGTGCATACCCAGAGGGGGGTGTACAATTGATTTCCTTCTAAAGGGCACATCCCGGTGGAGTGCATAGAAGTGGTGAAGGGGTCCCATTACTTAAGCATTACTGAGCACTATGTGCGGTTTTTAATTCTTTCCAGGGTTGATCAGTGTAACCTCTGTAGTGGGGGCCACTTGATTGAGGAGCGCAGTGATTTTGGCTGATATTGATAGTGAAAACATAAATATCCATGTTACACCTTATGGAAGCTTGTTTTTATTCTCTCTCACTCTCTTGCACTTAATTATGTTATACTGAACACATGTTAATAAACAGTGAAATAATCTGCCGTTTTTTGTTTCCATATTTGTAGGTCTTTTAAAAGGTTACGCACATGTTTGGTTCGCTTTATTTACAGTGAAGACCCACACTAATATGAAATACTGATAATGTGGATTTTGGCATGGAATGTATATTTATTTCACCATTTGCCTCTCCTTATGCAGATATGTGTAACCTGCTGAGAGAAAGGCACTTAAAATTCAGCATAATGATGTCTGAAAATATTCTTTGCCCTACAACTTATTTGTAAATATAATGCATTCTGTGATCTCCCCTGGCTGCCCTTGCACTGTATTTGAATTGGTAACAGAATCTTGCGTATTTGCACATCTGGCCAGAGATTATGTATGAAGCCTGCATGTTTGAATATCAGAACACTGTTTTGATGTTGAGTGCCATCTTTCATAAATAAGATTTTATAAGTCTATAAACAATATTGTGGTACACAATATAAAAAATCCATGCAAATAACTATGTTGGTATACAGTTTTTAATTACACAGTAAACTATACATTTAAGAAAAAATGACAATGCAAGTTGAATATTCATGTATTGGTGAGTGCAAGAAAAGAACTACAACTAGGGTTAGCGCTACCAGTCAAGCAAGGAGGGCAATTACCCCAGGTCCCCCAATTGCTGCAGAACCCCCCCCATGTTGCCAGACCCTCCATCGGGTCTCACCCCCTGCGGCACCTGCATAATTTGTGTAAGAATTGCAACTCACCTGGCCCAGTGCACTGCTCTATTCATGCTTCCCGTCTTCATCTCCCTGCCTGCATCTTCTTCAGACCCGTCACATGTTATTCTGTAATAACACAATGTGATTGTGTAATAACATGATGTGTCAGGTCACTGCGATTAGGCAGGCAGCGAAATTAAGACAGAGAGATAGAGTGGAGCAGTGCGCCGGGACAGGTGAGTTGAAATCCTAAAGCTGGCCACTAACGGTTAGAGTTGGGCCGAACCTCCGATTTTCGGTTCGCGAACCGGGTTCGCGAACTTTCGCGAAAGGTTCGGTTCGCGTTAAAGTTCGCGAACCGCAATAGACTTCAATGGGGATGCGAACTTTGAAAAAAAAAAATAATTATGCTGGCCACAAAAGTGATGGAAAAGATGTTTCAAGGGGTCTAACACCTGGAGGGGGGGATGGCGGAGTGGGATACATGCCAAAAGTCCCCGGGAAAAATCTGGATTTGACGCAAAGCAGCGTTTTAAGGGCAGAAATCACATTGAATGCTAAATGACAGGCCTAAAGTGCTTTCAAACATCTTGCATGTGTATACATCAATCAGGTAGTGTAATTAAGGTACTGCTTCACACTGACACACCAAACTCATCGTGTAACGCACCGCAAACAGCTGTTTGTGTAGTGACGGCCGTGCTTTACTGGTGCGCACCATGGCGAGAGTGCAGGGAATGCAGTGGCGGGTTCACTAAACAGAACAGGTATGCAGTGGCGGGTCCACTGAACAGAACAGGTATGCAGTGGCGGGTTCACTTAACTGCACAGGTATGCGCACTGATGCGGTGGGTTCACTGAACAGAACAGGTATACAGTGGCGGGTTCACAGCACAGGTATGCAGTGGCGGGTCCACTGAACAGAACAGGTATGCAGTGGCGGGTTCACTAAACAGAACAGGTATACAGTGGCGGTTCACTAAACAGAACAGGTATGCAGTGGCGGGTCCACTGAACAGAACAGGTATGCAGTGGCGGGTTCACTAAACAGAACAGGTATGCAGTGGCGGGTCCACTGAACAGAACAGGTATGCAGTGGCGGGTTCACTAAACAGAACAGGTATACAGTGGCGGTTCACTAAACAGAACAGGTATGCAGTGGCGGGTCCACTGAACAGAACAGGTATGCAGTGGCGGGTTCACTAAACAGAACAGGTATGCAGTGGCGGGTCCACTTAACAGAACAGGTATGCAGTGGCGGGTTCACTAAACAGAACAGGTATACAGTGGCGGTTCACTAAACAGAACAGGTATGCAGTGGCGGGTCCACTGAACAGAACAGGTATGCAGTGGCGGGTTCACTTAACTGCACAGGTATGCGCACTGATGCGGTGGGTTCACTGAACAGAACAGGTATGCAGTGGCGGGTTCACTAAACAGAACAGGTATACAGTGGCAGTTCACTAAACAGAACAGGTATGCAGTGGCGGGTCCACTGAACAGAACAGGTATGCAGTGGCGGGTTCACTTAACTGCACAGGTATGCGCACTGATGCGGTGGGTTCACTGAACAGAACAGGTATACAGTGGCGGGTTCACAGAACAGGTATGCAGTGGCGGGTCCACTGAACAGAACAGGTATGCAGTGGCGGGTTCACTAAACAGAACAGGTATACAGTGGCGGTTCACTAAACAGAACAGGTATGCAGTGGCGGGTCCACTGAACAGAACAGGTATGCAGTGGCGGGTTCACTAAACAGAACAGGTATGCAGTGGCGGGTCCACTGAACAGAACAGGTATGCAGTGGCGGGTTCACTAAACAGAACAGGTATACAGTGGCGGTTCACTAAACAGAACAAGTATGCAGTGGCGGGTCCACTGAACAGAACAGGTATGCAGTGGTGGGTTCACAGCACAGGTATGCAGTGGTGGGTTCACAGCACAGGTATGCAGTGGTGGGTTCACAGAACAGGTATGCAGCCAGACAGGAACAAGCTAAGCCTAACTAATCTTTCCCTGAGAGACAGTCTGCAGCAGCTCGCCCTACTCTGACTAATGCAGGCACACGAGTGGCCGTAATGGCCGCCGCTGCCTGCCTTATATAAGGGGGGGTGGGGCTCCAGGGGCTAGTGTAGCCTAATTGGCTACACTGGGCCTGCTGACTGTGATGTAGAGGGTCAAAGTTGACCCTCCATGTGCATTATGGGGCGAACCGAACTTCCGCAAAGGTTCGCCTGCGGGACGCGAACGCGAACCACTGAAGTTCGCATGGAACCGTTCGCAGGCGAACCGTTCGGCCCAACTCTACTAACGGTCCAATTTCTAGCAAAAAATCGTTCGAGCAATCAGAAATTCTGATCGGATTGGTTGTAAATAATCTCCGTTGGTGCGCACAATCGATAATGAACGATTATAAAAACAATCGTCCGATTGAATTTTGTTTGAACCAAATTTGGATTTTCTTGTTGGTCGTGATGGATAGGAAGCATGGATTGGTTAGTTGATGGTGTAGTGAACGATTTTTCGTCCGATCAGAATTTCTGATTGCTCGAACAATTTTTCGCTAGAAATTGGACTGTTAGTGGTCACCTTTACACAAATCATGCAGGGGCCCTAGGGAACAGTCCTCACTACTGAAGTAAGTATCTAACAATGTTTTTCCTCCCTTCAGATATTCTTCAAGAGAGCTCCTCCAACATAATGGATGCACTATTTACTGTACACCGAAAATGATGTAACTGTAAATCAATGTTGTTGTCAAACAGACAATTGCGTATTGTTATCTTATTTAAGAAACACTTCAATAATATTTATAAAGGAAATTAGAGATCCTCAGTAGCCTGACATGTTCCTAATTAACTTGGACAAGATACAAATAAACAATGATGCACAATTATTACATTTGGAAACCACATGCATCCACCATTTGAAGGCTATTGCCCACTCAAGGGTGAAGAAAAAAATATATATATATAATATTTTGTAACACTTTACAAAGTACATAATCATGTCATATTACTAACATATTACTAACCTAAGACTTACTAACTTGGTGAACTCAATGCACTTCAGGGCTGCAGCCACTTAGGGTCTGTCCCATGGGCAACCAGGATCATTAGGGAGCCTTTGCCCAAAGGCTCCTTACTGTTTTATGAACTGGCTTGAGCTGGGAATCGAACCCTGGTCAAATTTCTAATACTATATCAAAGGCAAGAGCATTACCAGTATGTATTCAGCTGACTCTCCCTGATCCCTGCCATACTCACAAGCTCATACCTTACCTTATTAATATGTATTTACATAGTGCTGACATTTTCTCTACCAATTCATAATTTACATAGTGATGCCGCTAACTGTACCTGAGTAATGCTTACAATTTATTCCATACTTTAGTCTTAGTCTTCTTTGCTTATTTATTTTACAAATCTTAAAAAGTTGTGATTCAAGCCTTTACGTCTAACATGCTTAAAGAGACTCTGAAGTCTCAAAAAAAAGTTTTATTTCACAAATATGTTTGATACATTAGCCCTAACTAAACCACCACATTCCCGCCGCTGTAAACTATCTAAATCCACCCTAACTCACCCTCCCACTCTCCTGAAAATTCCACGACTTTCTTGGTCGTGAATTTTTCTGCCCTAAGCGCTTCCATGTGAGGCAGAGCTATGAGCTGCAGCCCTGCCTCACATGCGTCTGTCAGCGGTGGATCTCCGCCTCTCCCCCGCCCCTCTCAGTGAATGAAGACTGAAAGGGGCAGGGGAGAGGCGGCGATCCAGGCTGACAGACGCGCTGAGAGGCAGAGCTGCGACTCATAGCTCTGCCTCTCACAGAAGCGCTGCCCGGATTGCCCCCGGGGAGTTTGGGGGGATTTAGATAGTTTACAGTGGTGGGAATGTGGCGGTTTAGTTAGGGCTAACATATTAAACATATTTTTGAAATAAAAATACTTTTTTTTACAGACTTCAGAGTCTCTTTAAAGAAACGCTATTGATTAACATGTTTTTTTTCAATTGGCATAGGAATTTTGGGAAGTGCTGTTAAGGATGGGTGTATACATTTTAATGCTTATCTCTTTGTTTACTGTTATAAAATTCCTTTCACACTCAGTATCACCAAATCTGAAGGCTAAGTGAACCATGAGAGGATGGGGAATTCCCTCACACTATATCTGTTAACCCGGTATGTGAGAGAAAGCTCTTACTGCAGCTGCCTGTCTCTGAGAGCTGGAAATGTATCATATGTGCAACATAAACATTTGTAATAGTATGTGAAACCTGACACCAGAGGCATTTTATATAACTCTACTTCAATATTACTCTGTTCTTAGCATGTCAGACTACAGAGATTTACCTATGCAAATGAGACATTCCAAACGTGGCTAAAATCTACACACAGTGAATTATAGCTTTTGCGTCAGATATTAAACATGAAAAGTAAAAAAATGTTTACACAGCATTGTCATTTTAAAACACATGGTTTGATTGTGTTCCTTTAATTATAACTATCTACCATTCTTCCACAGACACTTCACTGCTTTCCTTTCTCTGGTCCATGTTTAAGTGTTTCACACCTAGGCAATGAATTAATTGCTAGTGTAATACATGCTATGCAAATAGGGTTGTCACATTAGCAATACGCCCATTATCTAGTTAATGCAGATTGTGCTAATTGCGCAACACACACTTGAGCATAAGCACCAGTAAAATTACTGCGTGCTGCTTTTGTCTGGTAATTTTACTGCTAGCTAATGATTTTTTTGATTTGTTTTGTTTTTACAATAATGGTTTTTATTTGTATTTTAACAATAAAAGTAACGTAAGAAGTAGATAGAAGTCACTAGGAACACATGATTGACAGAAAGCTTGCAATGACCTTGTAGACGAGTGAAGAAAACAACACTGGTCTTTGCACATGGTGCAGAACTCTTAATACAAACATACAGTATATTAATATATCATCTCAATAATAGAGCATTGCTTCTGTGATCGAGCAAAGCTAGGTTACACCGGAGTAGACTTTATAGAATAGTGTATGAATCAGCATGATCTACACAAGTCAACACTGAGGAAAAGGAAGGGACATAGGGGAAATGAGTAGATGGGAGGGGGGGAGAGGATATAATGCAAAAAATGACGAAATAAGAGGAAATAGAAAAGCAAGGAAAATAACCCTGGACTGACAAGCTGGTGGTCCCTCAGGTCAGGAGTCAAAGTGCTATAGAAGGGTGATTTTGTTATCTGAAAGCCCTTTGAATCTTTGAAATATAATCAGCATGCCTAGGTTATTACAAAAGCCCCTGTTTTTTCTTAGCTGGCTAACATACTATCTTTTATTGTTTCTATTACTATAGATCTAATTCTTGAAACCAGTCAGTGACTGAAGGAGTCTGGGACAGAGATTTGTGAATCTTAGAAATGGTGGTGGACATGTAGCTTAGCAAAATGCATTCTGGTGTGTTATCAATACGGTATGTTGTTTCTTGTTTCACTGAGGAGCAGACCTAAGACCAGAATCTTGTAACTGAACTGCATATCCACCATAAAGAGTAGAGAAACCGAGAGCCCAATATAGTGTAGTATGTTAAGCATAAATGAAGTAAAGGTTATCGTGAGAAAATTATACTCACAAACATGGGTTACCACACAGGCAACCACTGTATAGGCAGGTGAGGAGATTAGACCTGTCCTCACTCAGGGATAAGAAGTTGCTCTCTGTAGATGCGAAAGGGGGTAGATCACCCCTCCACCAGGGGTGGACACGGTATAGCAGTAGGAGAACAGAGGCGCCAGCAGGATAAAAGTGGATAAAAACTTTAAAATTTGCTGGGAGGAAGTGGTGGACTTACCTCCATAAAGCAGACACGAAAGACTGTCTGAATAGTAGTCACATTTATTAATTAGTACCCCAAAACAGTGCAACGCGTTTCGCAGGCCCAGCCCGCTTCATCAGGCAATAAAAATGGGGACAAGACTGTAGACAAGAGACAGTACATTATGCTATAGTAAATTCTGCAACTTTGCATATTAATATATTGCATATCATAAAGCATACCATATGAAATAAATAGCTTCATGGAGATGGCATAAAAGAGTTGGGTGTGCAAGTAGACAATAGGGGGTAGAGGCTATGGTGCTCGTGATAGTAATGGGCTATGGGGTGTTATTTTACACAGATTTGCAATGAGTGGTATTGGTAATGGAAAAGGGTATATGTCAGCAAGAGTAATGGGTAATAGAGCATTGAGAA
This sequence comes from Hyperolius riggenbachi, assembly GCF_040937935.1. Lineage (NCBI taxonomy): Eukaryota > Metazoa > Chordata > Amphibia > Anura > Hyperoliidae > Hyperolius > Hyperolius riggenbachi. The sequence continues at coordinate 437,271,305 of NC_090646.1, forward strand.
GAGAACAGGGGGCCAGAAATACAGGGTAAAGTGTGCAAATAAAATAACATAAAGAACTCACCAGAATTTCAGCAATAGCAGGTGTAGCGCCTCAGTGAAGTGGTGAGGACGCTCAGCTCCTTATATATACAGGTTCTTGCTAAAAGGGCCAATTAGATGTATGGGAGGTATTTGGTGGGCGGGGTTAGGGTGAGTGTGCGAGCAGCCAATGGGCTCTCGCCACCTGTGTTCAGTGAATTGGGTTTTTGGAAAGGGTGGGTGGGGTTAGGGCGGGCTTGTGAGTAGCCAATGGGCTCTCGCCACCTGTGTTCGGTGTATTGGGTAGTTGGGGGGCGGATACAGGTATCATGGTTACCAAATGTGCAGCTGAATAGTGTACTAGCTGAATAGAGTACTGGTTAAGGGCACTGCCTTTGACATGGGAGACCAGGGTTCAAATCCCGGCCGGGGCATTATCTACTCATTGGTGTTTGGATGCTGTAAATGGGCAAAAGAATAAATTAAGTAAAAAAGAATATGCAAAGGTCTTTTTCAAGATTTAAATAAATATAATGATTCGATCCAGTGGGAATAAAATTAGTATATTTGACAGAGGGATTGATGTGTAAAAGTATTTAGCTGCCATCTAGTGGACCAAAAAGTTATGACCCGGTCCTAAGACACAAGCATCAATAGACATGTAAGAGCAACATAAAAATTAATAGAATAAATAGACATGTAAAAGCACCATAAAAATTAATAGAAACATAAATATAATATAAAAAATAACCAAATATGGATCAACTTAGTAGTCCTGGACAATTGTAGCAACTGGTAAAAAAGCACATAACAATCAAACCAAATTACACTTTTTGACATAAAAATATGTAGAATAATAATCAAGCCAGAGGTGTAGTTGTAAAAATGGACGGTTACACTAAAACTTATTGGGACAAATAAAATAAAATACAATAAATAAAAAGTCATGAAACAAGACAAAAAAAGGGTAAAAGAGAGCGGCCAAGATAAAAGAAAAACGGTACAGGAGGTATTTTAGTAAATTTTTTCCAGAACTTCATTTAGACCCTCAGGGCTGAGGGTTCTTATAGTTTGTATCCAGAACATTTCAATTTTTTTTAGTTTTTCGAATGCGTTTGACGAACTTGCATCAATTGAGTCAATTAGTGTAATGTTGAAGAATTGTGGGTTATTGGCGTGGTGAGTGCAGAAGTGCCGTGATACGCTGTGAAGGGGGAATTTTTTAGTGATGTTTCTTTTGTGTTGTCCGATTCTGCTGCGGGCCAACTGTGTAGTCCTCCCCACGTACTGGAGTCGACAGGGACATGAAATGAGGTAGATGACAAATTTAGATTCGCAGGTGAGGTGTTTTTTTATGGGATATTGAATACCGGTACTGGAGGACACAAAAACCGTTGCACAGCCTGTCAATTCATCAACACCTGCACATTCTTTGTGTCCTCCAGTACCGGTATTCAATATCCCATAAAAAAACACCTCACCTGCGAATCTAAATTTGTCATCTACCTCATTTCATGTCCCTGTCGACTCCAGTACGTGGGGAGGACTACACAGTTGGCCCGCAGCAGAATCGGACAACACAAAAGAAACATCACTAAAAAATTCCCCCTTCACAGCGTATCACGGCACTTCTGCACTCACCACGCCAATAACCCACAATTCTTCAACATTACACTAATTGACTCAATTGATGCAAGTTCGTCAAACGCATTCGAAAAACTAAAAAAATTTGAAATGTTCTGGATACAAACTATAAGAACCCTCAGCCCTGAGGGTCTAAATGAAGTTCTGGAAAAAATTTACTAAAATACCTCCTGTACCGTTTTTCTTTTATCTTGGCCGCTCTCTTTTACCCTTTTTTTGTCTTGTTTCATGACTTTTTATTTATTGTATTTTATTTTATTTGTCCCAATAAGTTTTAGTGTAACCGTCCATTTTTACAACTACACCTCTGGCTTGATTATTATTCTACATATTTTTATGTCAAAAAGTGTAATTTGGTTTGATTGTTATGTGCTTTTTTACCAGTTGCTACAATTGTCCAGGACTACTAAGTTGATCCATATTTGGTTATTTTTTATATTATATTTATGTTTCTATTAATTTTTATGGTGCTTTTACATGTCTATTTATTCTATTAATTTTTATGTTGCTCTTACATGTCTATTGATGCTTGTGTCTTAGGACCGGGTCATAACTTTTTGGTCCACTAGATGGCAGCTAAATACTTTTACACATCAATCCCTCTGTCAAATATACTAATTTTATTCCCACTGGATCGAATCATTATATTTATTTAAATCTTGAAAAAGACCTTTGCATATTCTTTTTTACTTAATTTATTCTTTTGCCCATTTACAGCATCCAAACACCAATGAGTAGATAATGCCCCGGCCGGGATTTGAACACTGGTCTCCCATGTCAAAGGCAGTGCCCTTAACCAGTACTCTATTCAGCTAGTACACTATTCAGCTGCACATTTGGTAACCATGATACCTGTATCCGCCCCCCAACTACCCAATACACCGAACACAGGTGGCGAGAGCCCATTGGCTACTCACAAGCCCGCCCTAACCCCACCCACCCTTTCCAAAAACCCAATTCACTGAACACAGGTGGCGAGAGCCCATTGGCTGCTCGCACACTCACCCTAACCCCGCCCACCAAATACCTCCCATACATCTAATTGGCCCTTTTAGCAAGAACCTGTATATATAAGGAGCTGAGCGTCCTCACCACTTCACTGAGGCGCTACACCTGCTATTGCTGAAATTCTGGTGAGTTCTTTATGTTATTTTATTTGCACACTTTACCCTGTATTTCTGGCCCCCTGTTCTCTTCTCAATGCTCTATTACCCATTACTCTTGCTGACATATACCCTTTTCCATTACCAATACCACTCATTGCAAATCTGTGTAAAATAACACCCCATAGCCCATTACTATCACGAGCACCATAGCCTCTACCCCCTATTGTCTACTTGCACACCCAACTCTTTTATGCCATCTCCACGAAGCTATTTATTTCATATGGTATGCTTTATGATATGCAATATATTAATATGCAAAGTTGCAGAATTTACTATAGCATAATGTACTGTCTCTTGTCTACAGTCTTGTCCCCATTTTTATTGCCTGATGAAGCGGGCTGGGCCTGCGAAACGCGTTGCACTGTTTTGGGGTACTAATTAATAAATGTGACTACTATTCAGACAGTCTTTCGTGTCTGCTTTATGGAGGTAAGTCCACCACTTCCTCCCAGCAAATTTTAAAGTTTTTATCCACTTTTATCCTGCTGGCGCCTCTGTTCTCCTACTGCATATCCACCATGTGATGCAAGCTTTGTTGCAATGCAAACATATGTCTGATACTGTTCGATTTATTTAATGGAGAGAGGCTGAAGTTATTGCATGTAAAATAGGTTTTCTTCAGTGGAACATTTGTGTTGGGGTGCCCAGCAGTGGTGCGATTTTTAGTAACAATCGTATTTTTGATAGGATCAATCAGATAAAAAAAGATAATATTTACCGTAATATGATATATTTAATATATCTATCACATTAAAAATGTCAAACTATTTCCATATCAAAACGAGTTGTGATTGTATCTATGAAAAAACACAATTGACCAGTTCTTTAAGAAAATTATACATAATGTGATCATTCAGGATGAACTGGGTGCATCAGCATCTCTGTTCATACAATATCGATCAATAACGGTTATAGGCACCTTAAGTTCTAGGCTTTTTTTGCCAATCACCATTGCTGTGCGATGTATTGCTTGCCCAGCACCCTTGAACTGGCCTCTTTAAAAGAACTAGTGGGTTTCATCTAGTATAATAGCATTTAGGCTGGGAACACACTAGGCAGAAATGCTAGCATTGCAGAAAACTCTAGCGTTTTTCCACTAATGAAAGTCTATGGGCTGCATACAGGGATGGTCGTAGTCAGCCAACTTCGCTACGCTGGAAATACGCGTAGTTTTACGCAATTACGCTTCACCAAACTACGGCTTACGCGTAGTGCGAAGCGTAGTGTATGCGGATACTTATGCCCGTATGCAGAAAATTGTATGCATTCATTTCTTTAGAAATGCATATACTGGGAACCCTTCTATGCGTACATTCCCCTTTCCAATGCGTAAATTTGTATGCATACAATTGCATGCGGAAAATTGAGACGCGAGTAACGCATTTGTAGTTCACTACGCAATACACATGTTAACTTATAACATAGTGGACGTAAGCTACGTGTAGCGGTACTTCGCTACGCGTAAATTCGTAAGCGTAGGTTTGAAACTTCGCCTATGAACTACGATGCGTAGATGCGAACTACGATGCATAAATTCGCACTGGTGTAGTTTCTGCTCATCCCTGGCTGCATACAAAAACGCATATATGTGCATTTTACATAGTAGGTTTTTGAAAATGCAGAACTTGCTGCATAATTTTCCAAAACGCATGTAAAACATGACATAATGTAACTCAATGGAGAAGCGGAGAAATGTGTTTGAGATGCTTTTTTTTTAATATGTTACTGTGTTTAATTCCATTGATTAGGGAAATAAATCAAAATGTAAATGCAAAACAGTGAACACACAACAAACACAATAAAACCCGCAAATGCGAAACACCAATGCAAACACATACAAAAGCGCAGCAAAAAAAAGAAAAAACAGTTTTCTGCACTGCCTAGTGTGCTTCTAGCCTGAGAATATAATATAATTCTGAGGTTTTATAAGTGTAGTTTTTCAGTAAAAAGTATCTGTTCCAACTGAGATGTGTATGTCTTTGAACATTGTTGAATACTTCAACATACTTTGGGCAGAGCTGTTTCAAAATATTTTAATGAAATGTTCAAGCTTACAAAACACCCTAATATTCATTCATTCATTCCATATCACAGAGATGGGGCACATGTTCTTATAAAAACATATAACATAGTAAAGAACAGGACCCCAGTATTCTTGCCAAAGGTGTCACACAAAAATTAACAAGTAAAATCACTTGGGGTCCAACATCCAGCATTGGGTCTCAACTGGAGACATCTTTGGGCAGAGCTGGATCATCCACAAAGCAATTATCGGCAGTTGCCTAGGGCCTGGAGAGAGTCCAGGGGCCTGATGGATGCTACCCCCACCAAATCGAACTAAAAAAAGCCAGGTGACTATCACTGCTGCGCAAAAAATTGTTATCTTGTCTAGGGCCCCATTTCAACTTAATTATTTTCTGACGTTGGGTGTTTTTAACTAAGGCTAAGATATACAGCTTCATTAACCTTCCCAGGGATGAGCAGAATTGCAAAATTCCCAAATTGTTGAAATTCTGAGTTTTTGCAGAGAATTCCAAGTTAATTTTGAGCTTTGCCAAATTTTGCATTTAGGTATATGGCACCAACTTTCTGCGTTAATTGCAAAGTCCCCATACACACTAGCTATAAGGAATAAGTTATTTTAAAATTTTTGAAGTGCTGGCTTTTGTTGGATCTGTCATTTTGGAATTACTCCAAAAAGGGATAGCGTGGGGTCTCCGCTCCAAGGCACAGATAATCCCTTGTCACTGCTGTGGGCTGGTATTTGCCAGGGAATTCAGAGCTCACTGGTGTGGAGCTCCTCAATCTGTGCTATACCATCCCACAAGGGAGGGAAAAAAAAAAAAAAAAAAAAAAAAAAAAAAATATATATATATATATATATATATATATATATATATATATATATATATATATATATATATATATATATATATATATATATATATATATATATATATATATATATATATATATATATATATAATAAAATACAGAATGCGGTATTTTCCCACACAGATTTTTTTTACCGAACACACTTTTATGAATAATAGCCAATGAGGTGTAAAAGCGCAAACGTAAACATGAGATATGTACCGAATGCTCAATATTACAAAGCTTGCATTCATTAAAAATGCACAATGTATCTCTTTTATCTAGATTTAAAATAAAAAAGGAATAGTAATTTACAATCCAAGCATGGCATTAGTTTCAAGGCCAGAAGTTTTTATGCAGACGGTGATATGCATTATGCAATTGCATATTAATTTCAAGATTATTGTGGTATTTGGTTGATTGATTTTAGTGCTTTCAGCCAGGACCACCATCAGAAATTTTGAGGCCCCTCACACAACATCAAGTCTGGGTCCCCCTACAGACTGCTGTGCACGCCCTCTAGCCACCCCAGTATAGCCAGTATAGTGCCCCAGTATAGCCAGTATAGTGCCCCAGTATAGCCAGTATAGTGCCCCAGTATAGCCAGTATAGTGCCCCAGTATAGCCAGTATAGTGCCCCAGTATAGCTAGTATAGTGCCCCAGTATAGCTAGTATAGTGCCCCAGTATAGCTAGTATAGTGCCCCAGTATAGCCAGTATAGTGCCCCAGTATAGCCAGTATAGTGCCCCAGTATAGTGCCCCAGTATAGCCAGTATAGTGCCCCAGTATAGCCAGTACAGTGCCCCAGTATAGCCAGTACAGTGCCCCAGTATAGCCAGTACAGCGCCCCAGTATAGTGCCCCAGTATAGCTAGTATAGTTCCCCAGTATAGCCAGTATAGTGCCCCAGTATAGCCAGTATAGTGCCCCAGTACAGTGCCCCAGTATAGCCAGTACAGTGCCCCAGTATAGCCAGTATAGCGCGCCAGTATAGTGCCCCAGTATAGCTAGTATAGTGCCCCAGTATAGCTAGTATAGTGCCCCAGTATAGCTAGTATAGTGCCCAGTATAGCTAGTATAGTGCCCAGTATAGCTAGTATAGTGCCCAGTATAGCTAGTATAGTGCCCCAGTATAGCCAGTATAGTGCCCCAGTATAGCCAGTATAGTGCCCCAGTATAGCCAGTATAGTGCCCCAGTATAGCCAGTATAGTGCCCCAGTATAGCCAGTATAGTGCCCCAGTATAGCCAGTACAGTGCCCCAGTATAGCCAGTACAGTGCCCCAGTATAGCGCGCCAGTATAGTGCCCCAGTATAGCTAGTATAGTGCCCCAGTATGGGTAGGTTGTGCCCCCTGCTCGTCCCCGCCACTGTTGTTACCTTAACAGCGGCTGCTCTCCCCTCTCCGGCGCGTGTACTTATTCCAGCAGCATCTCCCGGCTGCTGTGTGTGATGCGGCAGGAAGCAGGGCAGCGGCTTCCTGTAGTGTATCACCGTTACTATGGGAACCGAGCCCTGCTTCCTGACGCATCACACACAGCAGCCGGGAGATGCTGCTGGAATAAGTATACACGCCGGAGAGGGGAGAGCGGCCGCTGCTAAGGTATTAACAGCGGCGGCCGCTGGGGGAGGGGGGGCGGGAAGAGGACAGTCAGGAGGTTAATGCCTGGGGGGGGCCGAGGCTGCGGGCCCTGGGCCCGCCCCGGGCCCGTGACGGAAGTCACAGTTGTATCCCCCTGATGGTGGGCCTGCTTTCAGCATCAAAGCTGAAGAATAAACTCAAAATATCATTATCCCTAACAAAAAACAAACAAAAAAACAGTTACCGGTAATACAAAATGCTAAACCTATTTAACAATTAATAAATGCATTTTATACATTTCAGTCTTCTTTTCCCTTTTAAATTTGCATAATTGGTTGTAAGGAAATACTGTACATAGTTAGGTACATGCATATCAGGAAAGATGTATTAACACTACAGCTGGATTTCAACATGTGAGCTATATCTACAATGGCTATCATTCATAAAGCATTCCCACATGCAGTTATGCTGAAAACAGCTTACTTTACCGAGCACTTAGCAAAATGTCCATTCATAAAAGCTGTTACCGCATGAAAAGCTGACATTCCCGAGCAGAACGATAAATTACCGCCTTGTGCGCTGATTATTTCAACACGTCACTAAATGTCAATTCATAAAGATTAGAGCAGGCGGTATAAGGACGGAGAATACCGCTCCCTTGGAAGAGGTGATAAGCATGCGGATAACAGCTAAGTTAATGGAGACAGACCTCCCAGGCAGCAGCAGTGAGAGCAGAACAAAAAAGGCTTTCCAGAATACTTAGGCTGTGTTTTTTAACCTCTTGGGTATGTTTTCAGATATATTTCCCATCAGGAAGCCTGTATGTGTAACATTTCTTGAAGTTCTTCTAAGCTGTGGCAATTACATAGATTGTTTAGAAAGACTAACAGACAGATTCAGGGCAAACAGAGGCAATTTAAAAAAATGCACATCTAAAGGGAAGCTGGGGCTGCCTCTTTTATTGTAAGGCTGTCTCTGCACGGAGAAAGGCAGCTTCTCATGTTACGCACACCTACTGCCAGCTTATCGCCAGCCTAGTTCGGGAGATCACCGCACTGCTATCGCAACTGTAAACATTTTTATGAATGAGCACACAGAAGTCTAAAATACAGAATGCGGTATTTTCCCACACAGATTTTTTTTTTACCGAACACACTTTTATAAATGATAGCCAATGAGGTGTAAAAGCGCAAACGTAAACATGAGATATGTACCGAATGCTCAATATTACAAAGCTTGCATTCATTAAAAATGCACACTGTATCTCTTTTATCTAGATTTAAAATAAAAAAGGAATAGTAATTTACAATCCAAGCATGGCATTAGTTTCAAGGCCAGAAGTTTTTATGCAGACGGTGATATGCAATTGAATATTAATTTCAAGATTATTGTGGTATTTGGTTGATTGATTTTAGTGCTTTCAGCATCAAAGCTGAAGATTATAAACTCAAAATATCATTATCCTTAACAAAAAAAAGCAAAAAAACAGTTAATACAAAATGCTAAACTTATTTAACATACTGTAAGCTGTCAGTGGGAGTGTTCCAAGAGGGATAATCTAAATGCAATAGGTTTGCCTGAAATTGTGCGTAAAAGACTGATTGCTGGGGAGTAGGTAGGTAATCATCTGTGATTTGAAGTATTTGCAAAGCCATTTGAAGAGAAATTTTGCTTTCAATATAAAAGCACCATTAGGTTTCTAAAATTTAGCTCTCCCTGTCGGGAATGGAGCTACACACAGTAATTGCTTGGGTGACTGTATCTAGTGGAATCTACAGAATTTAGATGCAGTGTATAATGTTATCTGTTTCTGCCATTCATGTTTCATCAGAAAACAACTGCACTATCTACGGGAATTCTTAAGAATACTTTGAAAAGGTTATTTAGGCAAGCTGTCAAATTACATGGAAGTGGTTATCAGTGTCATAGCTAACGAACTATGGGGCACAGTGTGAGTTTAAGGCCCCCCTAAAGCACTTTATTATACATGAAAATGTATTTAAGTTCCCCAATATTAGTGTTGTACCATGTGCAGCGCTATGGAAGATGTTGGTGCTATATAAATTAATAACAATGATATGGAGCACAAAAGCCTGATAAGGACAGCCATATAGTCAAAACGGTTTAAGCAGGGAATGGAAACGGTTTTTAATTGATTACTTCTATTCAAAGCACATATAGAGATGATCATAACCAGCATAGCACCAGCGAAGAGCTAATACAAGAATTTAAGGAGAGTCCCCGGTACCCCCCACCCCCATCTGGTCCAGGGGCTCCAGTGCAGGGGTAACCTCTGTTTCTCACTTTTGTTAGGCCGCTGGTGGGGGTGAGATCATTAACAATATCAAGATTGTACAGTTAGTGGTCAGCTCTACAAAAGCCAAGTAGATGGATGGAATGTTCTGAGCAGATGCCTTACGAATCATTTTGACAGATTTGATTGCAAAGAGTTATATTAGGAAATATATTAATATGATTATTATTGAATTACTGACCTGAGGCGGATTCCCATTGGTCTGATAAGGGACCAATGGGGAGCTACAGAAGTACTTTCAAAGAGCCCTGTGCCTGCCACAGCACCCATGCCCCCCCCCCCTAAACACATAGCACCAACCCCCAGTTTCACCTAGTGTACCCACAGCACCCTGTCCTGACACTTCTTGCGACCCATGCACTGCTTTATACTAACCCCCCGCTCATTCATTTCCCAGCAGTGTGGCGGTGCAGAGGTCTACAGGGGTGTTAAGGCAGGGTGCTGAGGGAGCCCTGGGTGTCAGTGGGAGTGAGTGCTATGTGTTTCAGTGGGGGCTGGGTAGGTCAAGTGTGCTGGCGGCAGCCACATGGTTGGGGCTTGCTATACTAAAGAATAGCAAGCCCTGGCAGAGCATCTTTGTAAGTACCACTGAGGCTCCCCATTGGTCCCTTAACAGAACAATCGAAATCCTCCTCAGGGTAAAGCAAGTGCCAGTGGCAACGTGTGCCGCTGCTGTTCGTTGCTCATGGATGATCTTCAATCAACATGATTAAAGTATATTGGTCAAGGACATTTCTGAGGATATTGACTTGATATTAACCACAGGTAAGTATTTATGGTTGATTAAGAATGTTAAAGGACTTTTTTCTTTGTTATGTTTTTATTTATCTTTTATCTCTTTTGGAAATGGGTAAGGGGCACTTCAGTGGTATGGACAAGGCTTTGCCCCCCACCCTTGTACATATGATGGCCCATGCAGAGCTGCACGTGGTTTGGGCTTCATATTCTGGCCAAACCAGCCTATGTGGGTGACAAGGGGATACAGAGGCCTCAGAGGGGGGACCCAACATTATTTTTTTTAAATGTTTTACTTTTATCACTGCAAACAATAGGCATATTTGCCAGAGAACCTTATACAACAGTGTTGCAGCTGTACAGTGATTCCTGATCAAAGCGTTGCCACTTCAACAAGATTTCCAGTATGCCCTGCGCATTGACCACATGGAAACCCATCAGGGCATTCACTGCTCCTCCTCTTGATATATGTAAATTTTCACTACCAATAGGTTGATACATTATCTGTCATTTAACTGCATTTAAAAACTATTTTTCCTATCGTAACCAGAAATGGACCGAACGGTTTGCCGGCGATCGGTTCCAGGCAAACTTCGGTGGTTCGCATTCGCGGAGAACCGCAAACTTTTCTGGAAGTTTGGTTCGCCCCCATAGTGCATCATGAGGGTCAACTTTGACCCTCTACATCACAGTCAGCAGTCACATTGTAGCCAATCAGGCTACACTTCCTCCAGAAGCCCCACCCCTCCTCCCTTATAAAAGGCAGGCAGCGTCAGGCTTTTCACTCACTGGTGTGCCTGCAGTAATTAGAGAAGGGAAAGCTGCTGTGCAGAGAGAGTTATAGGGAAAGCTTAGTTAGGCTCTTGTAGGCTTCTTAGCTTGCTCCTTGCTGATTCTTATTGCTAACAAAAACACCCCTCAACAGCTCTTTTGAGAGCTAATCTTGTTCTTGTGATCTATTATTTTTTTTTGTGTGTGTGGCCCACTTGCATTATATTGAGCCCTGTCAGTCAGTCGCAGCTGGCCTTTGGCCCCTTGGTGGTATAATTACTACTGTGCCAGGTGCACGTTGTAATACCCATCACTGCATATACCTACCTGTTGTTCACTTAAGTGCACCCACCTACCTACTTGAGCACACACAATGTCACTGCGCCTGTCCGGTACCTGTCTGTGTGTGACAGGTGCACATTATAATACCCATCACTGCATATACCTACCTGTTGTTCACTTCAGTGCACCCACCTACCCATGTGGGCACACGCAGTGTCATTGTGCCTGTCCAGTACCTGTCTGTGTGTGACAGGTGCACATTGTAATACCCATCACTGCATATACCTACCTGTTGTGTTCAGTGCACCCACCTACCTACGTGAGTGCACGCAGTGTGATATACCACTCCTTACATACCTGTTAACTGCACCTGTGTGACTGCACATTGTATTAGTCAAATCATTGCATACCTTTCACTTCATCCCCCCCCCCCCCCCCGATATGGACAAAACAGGTAGAGGCAGACCCAGAGAAAGGCCACCCGGCAGGTCTTTGTGAGGTCGTGCTAATGTGATTTCGTGCGGCCCTGGACCAAAGTACAGTGCTCAGAAGAAGGCACGTCCCATCAACTCCCAAGATTGTCAGGACGTGGTTGACTGTTTAACACAGAACACCTCATCTTCCGCAGCCACCAGCACTACTACAAATACCACATCCGCTGCATTTTTACAGTTTGCAGGAGTTATTTGGTGGGTTACACCACCACCTCATGTGTCTGAGTTAGGTGACAATATTACTACATCCGGTGGGCGCCCGAGAGGGCTGCCTCGGCACAGAGCTCCAGTCCGTTTGTCTTTTCTTTCTTCTTTTTTTTATTGTTTTTTAGCTAGTTGTAGTGCACTTTAGTTAGTATTTAGCGTAATTATTAGTATCAGCTTACCCCCGACTCCCCTCGGCTGCTGCTGTACTGCTTCCCTCACCACCACGGAGGGAGACCTGACTGCGACCCATGTGGAGGACTGAATCGCAGCACACGGGACCCGCTCCCACCCCCAGCGCACACCGGACCCGCTTCCACGCTCCGGCACGCGGACCGATCACACCTTCCGCCTCTGCACGGAAGACTCTTCGGCGCACTACCCTACCACCTTCACTGCTACCTCGGCTGCCCATCCGGCCCACAGCACAGCCCAGGCACAGACACGTGGCACGCCTCCACCCATCGCTCCAGCCACGGCCTCTACAGCGTGCTCCCAGGCAGGAACGTGTAGTTGCTCACCGACACGGAGAGGTCCTCCCTCATCCAGCTGTGGCACCTTCAGTGCGCTCCGTAGGGCTGCCTACACCGAGCTGCGGCCGCCTCCATCCAGCTGCGGCCCTCACAAAGTGCTCCTGCACCAACACCGAGGTGAGCCCAAAGGGAGTAGCGCACACTGCGAAGAAACAGCTGATCCGCGCTGCTGCATCAGCCAATCCACCGCTCAGTGCACCGTCTGCCTCCCACTCCCATCCTGACCCGAAGGCATACTTGCAGGACAGCTGATCTCCGGGTCCGTGTCCCCAGGCACCAGGAGCCTCCGCCACACCAGCCCATATGCGAGGTAAGCCCGCAAAAAGATAACCTCTGTCCCTTCAGTCCCTCTGCCACTTTGCACCCTCCTGGCTGCTCCAGTCTGGCTGTGCTGCTGATACAACTGTATACCACCACCGATCTGCACTGCCTGCACCACAGCCCTGAGACGTACGATCAGTACTGCCTGCCTATTAAGTTGATCTTCGTACCCAGGCACTGTACATACATCACATTATATATTAACTCTCCAACTACCACTGCACCCTGGTGCTGCACTGAACAGTATACAGCTGCTGTGTTCTGTCTGCTCCCACTACTACTACCACTGCCCTTCAGCTTGCCCACTACTAAGCCCATATCCTGCGTGTCCGCCACACTACAACTGGCAAAGTCACTCAGGCCTGGTGCACTGCTTTTTGATCAGCCTGAGCCACACTCACTGGATGGAGTGTCTGCTGCGCCTGCTCACCTATCACCCTACCTGCTGCTATGCTAGTGCCACGGTAGGGTCTATCTGTTATCACAACATGCTGGCTTGGTCCTGGTCAATAAGCACCACTGCCCTACTCCCCCCCACACATAGCTGCTCCCCCTATGCCAACCCAGCGCAACATCTACTCCAGGGTGCAGCTCCTCCAGTGGGAAACATGCGGCACCCACCCGGGGGTGAGGCTGCTATACAACAAGATATGGAACCATGCCCAACAAATCGCAGGCTTAGTCCATGCATCCCCTGCACGTCGACGGAAGATAGGCTGCCGGGCAGGCGCTCAGGTGAGACTCAAGAGAAAAGGGCTGAGGTCGGCGATCCCCCTCAATCCTCCTGGCAAACGTCCGCTCCCTCCCAAACAAGCTAGATGAACTCCGTCTTCTCAGCGACAAGAGGGAGCTCAGCAGCAACACCCCAATCCTCTGCTTCACAGAGACGTGGCTACAGGATGACATCCCAGACAATGCCCTTCAGCTCCCAAACTTCAGCTTAATACGAGAAGACCGCAGCACTGTCCTCTCTGGTAAAAAGAAGGGCGGCGGTATCTGTTTTTACATCTGCCAATCATGGTGCCTAAACACTTCGATACTAGCCAAGAGCTGCTCCCCCGAGCTAGAACTTCTGATAGTCAACTGCAGGCCGATATACTCGCCCAGGGAGTTCTCCTCCTTTGTCCTCTCAGGAGTGTACATCCCTCCAGATGCCGATGCCAGACACGCCCTGCGAGACTTGAGCGACACCATCACACAGTGGGAGTCATCCCTTCCGGACTCGCTGTTCATCGTAATGGGGGACTTCAACAGAGCCAATCTCCGCCATGATCTGCCACGTTTTTACCAGCACGTGGCCTGCCCCATCAGGGGCCGGAACACCCTCGACCATTGTTATACAGTGCTGAAAGATGCCTACAAAGCCATACCACGGGCAGCACTGGGCTTCTCCGACCACTCTCTCGTCCACCTGATCCCCACCTACAGGAGGCGCCTGGAGTCAATGAAACCCATTCTCAAGTCTACCAAAGTGTGGTTGAGTGAAGCCAAACTCCAACTCCAGGCATGCTTCGACTGCACTGACTGGAAGGCCTTGGAAGCTCCAAACCTGGACGAGTGGGCAGACAACATCTCCTCATATATCAGCTTTTGCGAGGACGCCTGAATACCTACCAAGTCCTTCAAAGTCTACCCTAACAATAAACCGTGGTTCTCCAACAAACTACGGCCACTGAGGAGAAGCAAGGAAGAAGCGCACAAGGCCGGAAATCAGGAGGACTATAGGACAGCAAGGAACAACCTGAAGCGAGAACTAAGAGCCACCAAAAAGGAGTACACGGAAAGGTTGAGAAGCAACCTCCTTTCAAATGACCCAGGAGCTGTCTGGAAAGGGCTCAAAGTTGTCACAAACTACAAGCCCTCCCCCCAGCAGGCAACGCCAAGTGCTTAAAGCTAGCAGAAGACCTAAGCAGATTCTACAGCAGGTTTGAAAACCGGGAGGCAGCAGCGGAGACTGAGATGGCTACTGCCCACTCCACAGCCAAAAGACGATGTCCCAGACCCGAACCCACCACCACCAGCTGTATGTAAATGTGAAGCTGACGTCCTCTTCCACCTGTCAAAACTGAATGCAAGGAAAGCCTCTGGGCCTGATGTGGTGTCACCAGCCTGCCTGAAAACATGCGCACAGCAGCTAGCTCCCATCCTGACCCCCATCTTCAACAAATCCCTTCAGGAAGGCAAGGTCCCCGCGTGCTTCAAACAGTCCACTATCATTCCGGTCCCCAAAAAGCAGGGAAACTCCGAACTCAACAATTTTAGGTCGGTGGCCCTCACTTTCAGGAGGCATGCTCCCGCCCCCCCACCAATCTGCATTGATGGCTTTGAAGCTGAGCGAGTGGCCAGCGTTCCTGGGCACCACCATCTCAAATCACCTGACCTGGAAGGAAAACACCACCTTAACTCAGAGGAAAGCCCAGCAGAGGCTGTTCTTCCTCCGACAACTGAAGAAGTTCGGCATGGCCCAGGAATTGCTGATGAACTTCTACACTGCCGCCATAGAGTCCGTCCTCTGCTCTTTGATCCTTGTATGGTATGCTGGATCGTCCAACAGGGATAGATACAAACTTCAGAGGATCATTAGATCGGCGGAAAGGATCATTGGGAGACCACTCCCCTCACTCGACTGCCTACATCTCTCCAGGCTACGCTCCAGAGTACTGAAGATTGCCGGTGACCCCTCACACCCTGGTCACCGCTTTTTCATCCATCTACCGTCAGGCCGCAGGTTCCGAGCCATCTACGCATAAACTTCGAGGCACAGTAACTCCTTTTTCCCCTCTGCTGTCAACCTCCTGAACTCACTTGACTGAACTAGCGAACATAACTCTATGCTGAATCTGGACACTGTCACTGATCACTTTACTGTATTCTATTGCCTATTTTGCACCCCTGTTTTTGTATATAGTATGGACTGTTCTGCACTTTTTGTCTCTGCATGTTTGTCATTTTGTACTTTCTGTGTTTACTATGAGCAAGTAAGTGTAGGGTGCCAAACCCAATTCCGGGCATGACCCAGTCGTGCTTGGCGAATAAATTCATTCTGATTCTGAATATGGACGTAACATAGGAGGAGGATGATGAAGTACCTGCTGTTGGTGCAGATTTGTAGGTGTGCGAAGCTGGGCAGGATGAGTGTGATGATAATGATGATACGGATGCCACGTTTGTTCCCAATAGAGGAGATGAACAGGGGGACAGTTCAGAGGGGGAGTCAGAGAGGAGTAGGAGGAGACAAGTTCCTGAAAGAAGCAGGGGGAGCTCGTCATCAGAAACAGCTGGTGGCAGTGTCCGGCGCCATGTATCGCCACCTATGGACAGCCAGCCAACATGCTCTTCAACGTCAGCTGCTGGTGCCACCATAGTGCTATCACCCCAGGGGGGCTCAGCGGTTTGGAATTTTTTTTATGTGTCTGCCTCAGAACAGAGCAATGCCATCTGTTCTCTCTTCCTCCAAACATTGAGCAGTGGAAAGGCCAACACCCATGTAGGGACAACTGAATATGAAGGCATATGGAGAAAAGGCACAAACTGCAATGGGAAGAGCACCAGAGGAAAAGCAGCACACAAAAGAAAATCCACCCTGCTTCTCCTCTTCCTCCTTCAGGTGCAGTATCTTCAGCCGCTTTCTCCTGTGCACCATTATAGCCACCCTCCTCCACTCTGCCTCTGACCTTGAGCGGTGCCTACTCCTCTGCCCACAGCAGCCAGGTGTCTGTGAAGGAAATCTTTGAGCGGAAGAAGTCAATTTCTGCCAGGCACCCGCTTGCCCAGTGTCTGACAGCTGGCTTGGCGGAACTGTTAGGTCGACAGCAGTTACCATACCAGCTGGTGGGCACTGAGGCTTTCCATAAATTTGTGGCCATTGGGACACTGCAGTAGAAGATATCAGGCCACAATTATTTCTCTATAAAGGCAATACCCAAACTGTACCATGAAGTTGAGAGGCAAGTGGTGTCATCTCTGGCACACAGCGTTGGGTCAAGGGTCCACCTGACCACGGATGCCTGGTCTGCCAAGCACGGTCAGGGCAGGTACATTACTTACATAGCCCATTGGGTCATCCTGGAGACCGATGGCAAGCAGGGAGTACGTGGCTGTGCAGAGGACCAACTTGTGACACCTCCACGGCTTGCAGGCAGACCTTCTGCCACCTCCTCTCCTCCTGCTACATCCTCTTCGCTGTCGTCATCCTCCTCCACCTTGGCGGAGTGGCAGTTCAACTCTACTGGTGCTGCGATTTCCTCTCCAGCTACACAGCCCCAGCTCCCCAGGGCCTATGCTGCATGCCAGGTACAACGGTGTCATGCCATCTTAGACATGTCTTGCCTCAAAGCGGAGAGTCACACTGGAGCAGCTCTCCTGGCTGCTCTTAACAATCAGGTGGATCAGTGGCTGACCCCACACCAGCTTGAGATCGGAAACATGGTGTGTGACAGCGGCAGCAATCTCATTTCTGCTTTGAATTTGGGAACGCTGACACATGTACCCTGCATGGCACATGTGCTGAATCTAGTCATTCAAAGATTTATGTTAAAGTACCCAGGCGTAGAGGACTTCCTGAAGCAGGCCAGGAAGTTGTGTGGGCATTTCAAGCGGTCTTACACGGCCATGGCACACTTTGCCGATATTCAGCGGAGAAACAAGTTGCTGGTGAGAGGCCTGCTTTGCGATAGCCCGACTTGCTGGAATTCGACCCTCCTTATGTTCTCTGTTAGAACAGGAGAAAGCCGTCACCCATTACCTCTACAACTACAATAGAAGGACACAGTCTGGGGAGATGAGGATGTTCTGGCCCAACAACTAGACACTCATGCGAAATGCATGCAGGCTCATGTGGCCATTTGAGGAGGTGACCAACCTGGTGAGTCGCAGTGAAGGCACCATCACCGACTTGATCCCGTATGCTTACTTCCTGGAGCATGCCGTGCATAGAGTGGTGGATCAAGCAGTGGAGGAGAGTGAACAGGAAAAGTTACGGGAGGAAGCGTTGTGGGATAAATTCTAATCAGAACTAGATGTTTCCTCAACACCTGCGGCAGTACAGAGGGGGGAGGAGGAGGAAGAGTTGTGTGGGGAAGAGGAGTCAGACTCGGATGATGAGGAAGGTGTTTCTTTGGAGGAGTAGGAGGTGGCAGCAGAAGAACAAACGCAGCAGGTGTCGCAGGGGGCTTGTGCTGCTCAACGTTCCCGTGGTATTGTTCTTGGCTGGGGGAGGAGAAGGACTTACCTGACATCACTGAGGAAGAGCAAGAGGAGATGGATAGTACGCCTGCATTCAACTTTGTGCAGATGGCATCTATCATGCTGTCCAGCCTGTTGAGGGTCCCCCATATAAAAAACTCAAGGGGAATGAGCTGTACTGGGTGGCCATGCTACTAGACCCTCGGTATAGGCACAAAGTGGCGGAGATGTTTCCAAATCACCAGAAGGCAGAAAGGATGCAGCACTTGCAGAACAAGATTACAACCATGCTTTACAATGTGTTTACGGGTGATGTCACAGCACAACGCAATAAAGGTACCACTGCCAGTAATCCTTCTCCCATGCCCATGCAGGCAAGGACAGGACGCTCCAGCGATCTCATGGTGATGTCGGACATGTGGACATTCTTTAGTCCAACGCGTCGCCTTAGCCCTTCTGGATCCAAACTCCACCAATGCCTGGACCGGCAGGTAACCGACTACCTGGCCTTAAGTGTGGATCTACATCCACACTTAAGGCCAGGTAGTCGGCTACACTGTGAGCAGCAATTAACCTTTGGACTACTGGGTGTGCAGGCTTGACCTGTGGCCAGAGCTGTCCCAATTTACCATCCAACTTCTGTCTTGCCCTGCCTCAAGCGTCCTTTCAGAAAGGACTTCCAGTGCAGCTGGAGGCATTGTCATTGAGAAGAGAAGTCGCCCCTAAGTCACAAAAGTGTTCAGTACTTCACCTTTATCAAAATGAATGAGGCATGGATCCCGGACGGCTACTGCCCGCCCGAAGACTAAGTCAGTCCCCACACACAGCATCTCTGCCTGCACGCCGTGTGACTGCCTGCCCCAAGACTAAATCGCTCCCCACACAGCACCTCTGCCCGCTGGCCGCTTGACTGCCTTCTCCGCCACCACCAACAGGGTCCAGGACTCCAGGTGGATTCCTGAATTTTTAAGGCAGCTATACTACTTTTTCTGGTGCGTGTACATGCCTGCCTAATTTTTCTGGCTGCACTGCAGCTGCAACAACAAAACAAAAGGCATGTACATGTGCCAATTCCCCTTCGTGATCATTACCTTGCCGTGGTGAAGAGGCTTGCACATCACAATGAAGCAATGACCGAAGACTATATGAGTGTCTCGGGGAGAGGGGGGGGGGGGGATGGCACACCAAAGAGAATAAGGTTGTTGCTTCATTGTGGATAGACCAAATTCGATCAGCTGGACAATCACTGTTGTGCTGTCATTGAGCTACCTCAGCCTGGCGACCATATGGGCTTGAAATCCGCTATCGCCTGCACTCTCGCCATGGTGCTCACCAGTCCAGCATGGCCATCACAACACAAACAGCTGTTTGCGGTGCGTTACACAGTGAGTTTGGTGTGTCAGTGTGAAGTAGTACTCTAATTACTCTCCCTGATTGATGTATGCACATGCAAGATGTATTAAAGCACTTTAGGCCTGCAATTTACCATGCAATGTGATTTCTGCCCTTAAAACGCTGCTTTGCGTCAAATCCAGATTTTTCCCTGGGACTTTTGGCGTCTATCCCACTCATCCATGCAAAAACTCAGATGTTACACCCCTTGAAACATCTTTTCCATCACTTTTGTGGCCAGCATAAATGTTTCTAGTTCTCAAAGTTCGCCTCCCCATTGAAGTCTATTGCGGTTCGCGGAAGTTCGTGCGAACCGAACTTTTGCAGAAGTTCGCAAACCCGGTTCGCGAACCGAAAATCGTAGGTTCGGGTCATCTCTAATCGTAACTTTAAAATAGATTTTTTTCAAAGACTGCGCAGTCTTTTTAAAATATTTATCCCCTTGTTCCCATTGTTCTCCTTAACCCACCTAGCAAATTTGGTGATTCTAGCATGTATAGGGGCTTTGCTATTAACCTGTAAAGTCGGCTTCAATGTAATTCTCTAATGTTTTTGTGAAAATACGTGAAAGGACCATATACTGTATTAGATGAATTGAGCCTCCACTTGTGGGATTTTGGTTGTGCGGACTAATTTTTTGTAGCATTCTTTTTAGGTACTAAATACCGTATTTTTCGGACTATAAGACGCTCCAGACTATAAGACGCACCAAGGTTTAGAGGTCAAAAACCAGGAAAAATAAAAATATGCTAAACCTGGTGCATCTATAGTACAGGGGCGTTTTGTAGACATTTTTTCCCCAAGCTCCCTCTGTCCAAGGTACAATAACCCCTGCTGTCCCCACTAGCTAGACTAAATACCCTACACTAACCCCTGATGCCCCCACCAGTTACTAAACTACACTATGCCAGTATCACTACACTACTTTAAACTAACCCCTGCTCCCCTCCCCCAGTAACACAACACTTGACTAACTCCTGCTTCCCCCACAAGTAACACTACAATACATTAAACTAACTCTTGCTTCTCCCACCAGTAAAAACGAACTAAACATTGTCATTAAATCGTAAGGGTGGATGATCTCACCTATTCAGATGTCCATGTGGGAATCGGTGCTGTCTGTGTCCTCCTCCAGCTGCTGAGGCGATCCTGATGGGTTGTGCATCTGGGTGCAGGCCACTCCACAGCAAGGCAGAAGTGTGATCATGGGCCTGGCATCCTCTACTTTAATTCCCAGTACTTGCTGCAGGGGAAGCCTCAGTGCGATCCTGGCATCTTCTTCATTAACCCCCGGTACAGTACTTGCGGCGGTGGGGGCAGCCTCAGCCTGATCTCTGCATCTTTTCCCCTAACCCCCAGCACTTGTATCAAACAGCTCAAGTGCGATCTCGACACGTGGCCCCTTAACCGCCGTTACTTGCGGCGGTGGGGGCATCCTCAGCGCAATGTAGCAACTTGCCTCTTAACCCCCGGCACTTGCAGCACTTGTATCACGCAGGCTGCTCCAGAGCGATCTCCACACGTGGCCCCTTAACCGCCGTTACTTGCGGTGGTGGGGGCATCCTCAGCGCGATGTAGCAACTTGCTTTCTTAACCCCCGGCACTTGCAGCAGGCATCCTCAGCTTGATCGGGCATCTCCCCTTCTTAATGGTAGTGCGGTGGGCATAAGAGCGGCAATCCCAGTGCTAGCCGCAGCCACTTTCAGTCCCGATGCCGGTGTACTTCCTTTGTTTACCGGCGCCCCCCTTATGACGTAAGACGCTAGTACCGGAAGTACACCGGCATCGGGACTGAAAGTGGCTGCGGCTAGCGCTGGGATTGCCGCTCTTATGCCCACCGCACTACCAATAAGAGGGGAGATGCCCGATCAAGCTGAGGATGCCTGCTGCAAGTGCCGGGGGTTAAGAAAGCAAGTTGCTACATCGCGCGGAGGATGCCCCCACCACCGCAAGTAACGGCGGTTAAGGGGCCACGTGTGGAGATCGCTCTGGAGCAGCCTGCGTGATACAAGTGCTGCAAGTGCCAGGGGTTAAGAAAGCAAGTTGCTACATTGCGCTGAGGATGCCCCCACCGCCGCAAGTAACGGCGGTTAAGAGGCCACGTGTCGAGATCGCGCTTGAGCTGTCTGATACAAGTGCCGGGGGTTAGGGGAAAAGATGCAGAGATCAGGCTGAGGCTGCCCCCACCGCCGCAAGTACTGTACCGGGGGTTAATGAAGAAGATGCCAGGATCGCACTGAGGCTGTCTTCCCCTTCGCAGGTAGCAGGGATTAAGAGGGGAGATGCCGGGAGGATCAACTGGAGGAGGAGGAAACAGCGCACAGAATGGTAAGACCTTCCGCTGCGCTATGTCTATCAGCTTCAAAGGGGCACATTCGGACTATAAGACGCAGTGACTTTCCCCCCCCTCTTTTGGGGGAGAAAAAGTGCGTCTTATAGTCCGAAAAATACGGTAGCTAAAACACAATCTGACTATCTGTAATGATTGTGACTGCTTGGTGATTTGATTTGGTGCTAGGGATGAAGATGATGGAAGTTGAGCTTTCATTAAGGTTATTAGTTATGGCTAGAGATCATGTGGGAGGTTTAGTGTTTGGGTAGATTATTATTATTATTATTATTATTATTATTATTATTTAGTATTTATATAGCGCCGACATCTTCCGCAGCGCTGTACAGAGTATTTTTATATATAGTCTTGTCACTAACTGTCCCTCAAAGGAGCTCACAATCTAGTCCCAACCATAGTCATATGTCTATGTATGTATTGTGTAGTGCATGTATATTTTAGTCTAGGGCCAATTTTAGGGGAAGCCAGTTAACTTGTCTGTATGTTTTTTGGATATGGGAGGAAACCCTCAAAGACACGGGGGAACATACAAAAACTCACTGCAGATGTTGACCTGGCTTAGATTCAAACCGGGGACCCAGCTATGCAAGGCGAGAGCGAGCGCTAACCACTATGCCACCGTCCTGCCCAGAATAGACAACTGGCAGGAGTAAACAATTGTGGTGAGGTTACAGTTAAACATCAGGAAGGAGATTAGAGTTAGACATCAGAAAAGGGTTAACCATAGGGGAGAGTTACAGCTAAATTACAGTAATTACAGTAAGTGGTTAACATTTGGGAGGAGTTTAAACAGGAGGAGGTTAGGAAGCAGCGTTCTGATAATTGTTTTGTACATGCTTGTCAGGAGCTGGTACCCAAATTCACTACATCAAATTCAAGCAGACTTACAGCACTGTGCTTTATAATGATAGAAACTATGACCACATATCTTTTTTTCTTTCTATAATAAGTTAATCGCTTAGATAGTTGAACTCCTGTTCTTTTTTTTTGGTTTGTTTTTTGGTTTGTTTTTTATTACTTATTTTGCCCAAACAAATGCAGCATAACTACTGCCATGAATAATAATCAGTGTTCTGGCAATAAAGAAGAGTCTTGGGTAGTTTTAAGAGCTAAGACGTTCTTGCAGACAAAAAGCAAAACATTGAAATTTATTCTAATCACCAGTACAAATGAATAATAAATACATACATGAATGCAGAAATAAGTAATCAGAGCAATGTATTTTGTACCAGTGCCAGTTTGTTTTACAAAAAAAATTGAGTGTTTTTATATAGTATTATCATCACATGCGAACAATATGATAAACAAATAGTCATTACTGTTTTCACATGTTTGTTTGTTTTATTTTTTGGTTTTTAATTAAATACTAACTATTATCATGTTTTGTATCATTTCTTCTTTTTTCATCTTTTGGTACTAAAAGATCATTAATGTGAATACACTAATTGCAATAAAAAATATACAACTTTTTAATGGCTAGAATAACTTAGCAGATAAAATTGCTAAATTGTTTTTACCCATAGTGTTTTGAGTATTCAAGAAATGTTTTTAATGCTTCTATTATCTAATACCTTTCAATGTACTTATATCACCATTATATCAGGTTGTGTAATTTTATTCAGCTATTTGATCTAGTAACTCTGCTTTCATAGCTGTTTCCTTTCACATCACAAAATGGCTGGTCTTACAGACTTGACAGTTTTAAGACTCTTTAAACAGATGTTGCTATATCCCTTGTGAACATTTTACTGTTTGTGGCACAAATTAGAATAATACATTCTGTAATTTTCCTAGAGCATTATTCAGAAAACATGTTTATTTCCGTCTCCCATAATGTATAATGGTGTTGATAAACTTGCTACTTGATGCTAGTAAAGATCCAGTTTGGGGATTTCAATAACCAGAACTGGGAATAATATATAGAAATGGCCCGAACAGTTCACCAGCGAACGTGGTTTGTGTTTGCGGCGAACCACAAACTTTATGCAAGTTCAACCCACCCCCTATACTACATCACTGCTGGGCTAAACTTTGACCCTCTACATCATAATCAGGCTGCACTCCCTCCTGCACCTCATAAAAGGCAGCAGCATCTGCCATTTTCTCACTCTGTCTGCTCCTGTAATTAGTGAGAGAAGGGAGAGACATTGGAGAGCTAGGGGAAGTGATAGTTAGGAGGTCTGTTAGTTTACTCCTTGCTGATATTTATTGCTGAAAAGCACCCCAAAACAGCTCTTTTGTAATGTGTTTTTTTGTGTGGCCCACTGACACTTGCATATACAGCCCTGTCTGTCGCCGCTGGCCCTAGCTAATTGCTATACTGTGCACGGCCCATCACATTCAGTGTATACCTTTACACTGCACCTGTGTGTGTGACAGCTGCACATTGTATTGTAATACCAGTCACTGTATACCTTTCACTGTACCTGTGTGACAGCATGCAGTTTTATATACCAGTCACTGCATACCTGGTCACTGCACCTGTGTGACCGCACGCTGTTTTATATACCAGTCACTGCATAACTTTTCACTGCACCTGTGTGTGTGACAGCTGCACATTGTATTGTAATACCAGTCACTGTATATCTTTCACTGCACCTGTGTGACATCATGCTGTTTTATATACCAGTTTGTGCATAACTGTTAACTGCACCTGTGTGACAGCTGCACATTGTGTACAGTCACTGTATACCTTTCACTGCACCTGTGTGACAGCACGCTGCTTTATATACCAGTCTGTGCATAACTGTTAACTGCACCTGTGTGACAGCTGCACATTGTATTGTAATACCAGTCACTGCATACCTTTCACTGCATCTGTGACTACACATTGTATTATACCAGCAGTCACTGCATACCTTTCACTGTACCTGTGTGACTGCACATTGTTCTTCCAGCAGTCACTGCATACCTTTCACTGCATCTGTGTGACCGCACATTGTATTATATACCAGCAGTCAGTGCATCCATTTTCACTACACCTGTGTGACTGCACATTGTTATACCAGCAGTCACTGTATACCTGTTAACTGCACCTGTGTGATTTCACATTTTATTAGTCAAGTCAGTGCATACCTGTCACTTCATCCCCCTCCCAATATGGACAAAACAACAGGCAGAGGCAGAGCCAGAGGCAGGCCACCCGGCAGGTCTGTTCGAGGTCATGCTGTCGTGATTTTGTGCGGCCCTCGACCAAAGTACAGTGTTCAGAAGAAGGCACGTGCCATCAACCCCCAATATTGTCAGGACGTAGATGACTATTTAACACAGAACACCTAATCTTCCTCAGCTTCCGCACGGAAGCGTGACATATCTTCCTCCTCCTGCTCTGATTCTGGCACCCCACTTAACACTCCGTCGGCAGCCATCACCAAAGTGCCATCATCCCAGGGCTCAGCGGTGTGTACATTTTTTTGTGTGTCTGCCTCAGATTAGAGCAATGCCATCTGTACTCTCTGCCACCGAAAATTGTGCCGTGGAAAGACCAAAACCCGCGTAGGGACAACTACCTTACAAAGGCACATGATGAAAAAGCACAAACTGCAATGGGATGACCACCTGAGGAAAAGCAGCACACAAAAGCAAACCGACACACTGCAGTGGAAGATACCAGGCCGCAATTATTTCTCAAAGAAGGCAATACCCAAACTGTACCGTGATGTTGAAAGGCAAGTGGTGTCATCTCTGGCACACAGCGTTGGGTCAAGTGTCCGGCATGACAAATTCAGCAATCGTGAGGCCCCCGACATGACAAATTCAGCAATCGTGAGGCCCCCAACATGACTAATTCAGCAATTGTGAGGTCCCCAATAAGACAAATTCAGCAATCATGAGGCCCCCAACAAGACACATTCAGCAATCGTGAGGCCCCCAACAAGACAAATTCAGCAGTCATGAGGCACATAAATAGACAGCATTTCACATAAATAGGCAGAATGCCCCCTTAATATGGTAGACACCTCTCACCTGGCTTCTGAATTCTCCTCTACTGGCTGCTGTGCCTGGCAATACTGTTTTTGGCTGGATTAGGGATGATGTGAGGGCTGAAAGGCCTGGCAGTGATATGTGGCCAATGCTGTGGCTGGGTTGGCTGGCGGTGATGCTGTGACCTGGCTGGCGGTAATGCTGGGCTGTTGAAGTAAATGCTGGCCTGACTGGTGATGATGCTGTGGCCTTTTTGACAGTGATTCTGGGCTGGTTGGCTGGTGGTGATACTGGGCTGGCTGGCCTGGATAGTTTAGGTAGTGACAGGTGCCCCCTAGTTAAGGTAGCACCAGGAGTCCCCCAGTTTAGGTAGCGACAGAAGCCCCCCAGTTTAGGTAGTGACAGGCGCCCCCCAGGTTAGGTAGTGAGTGACAGGGACCCCCAGGTTAGCTAGTGAGTGACAGGCGCCCCCCAGGTTAGGAAGTGAGTGACAGGGACCCCCAGGTTAGATAGTGAGTGACAGGGACCCCCAGGTTAGATAGTGAGTGACAGGGACCTCCAGGTTAGATAGTGAGTGACAGGGACCACCAGGTTAGATAGTGAGTGACAGGGACCACCAGGTTAGTGAGTGACAGGGACCCCGCGTTAGGTAGTGAGTGACAGGGACACCAGGTTAGGTAGTGAGTGACAGGTACCCCCAGTTAGGTAGTGAGTGACAGGCGCCCCAAGGTTAGATAGTGAGTGACAGGGACCCCCAGTTAGGTAGTGAGTGACAGGGACCACCAGGTCAGGTAGTGAGTGACAGGGACCCCCAGTTATGTAGTGAGTGACAGGGACCACCAGTTAGGTAGTGAGTGATAGGCACCCCCCAGGTTAGGTAGTGAGTGACAGGGACCACAAGGTTAGGTAGTGAGTGACAGGGACCACCAGCTCAGGTAGTGAGTGACAGGGACCCCCAGTTAGGTAGTGAGTGACAGGGACCACCAGGTTATATAGTGAGTGACAGGGACCCCCAGTTAGGTAGTGAGTGACAGGGACCACCAGGTTAGATAGTGAGTGACAGGGAAGCCCAGGTTAGGTAGTGAGTGACAGAGACCACCAGGTTATATAGTGAGTGACAGGGACCCCCAGTTAGGTAATGAGTGACGGGGACCACCAGGTTAGGTAGTGAGTGACAGGGACCCCCAGTTAGGTAGTGAGTGACAGGCGCCCCAAGGTTAGATAGTGAGTGACAGGGACCCCCAGTTAGGTAGTGAGTGACAGGGACCACCAGGTCAGGTAGTGAGTGACAGGGACCCCCAGTTATGTAGTGAGTGACAGGGACCACCAGTTAGGTAGTGAGTGATAGGCACCCCCCAGGTTAGGTAGTGAGTGACAGGGACCACAAGGTTAGGTAGTGAGTGACAGGGACCACCAGCTCAGGTAGTGAGTGACAGGGACCACCAGGTTATATAGTGAGTGACAGGGACCCCCAGTTAGGTAGTGAGTGACAGGGACCACCAGGTTAGATAGTGAGTGACAGGGAAGCCCAGGTTAGGTAGTGAGTGACAGAGACCACCAGGTTATATAGTGAGTGACAGGGACCCCTAGTTAGGTAATGAGTGACGGGGACCACCAGGTTAGGTAGTGAGTGACAGGGACCCCCAGGTTAGGTAGTGAGTGACAGGGACCCCCAGGTTAGGTAGTGAGTGACAGGGACCACTAGCTTAGGTAGTGATTGACAGGGACCCCCAGTTAGGTAGTGAGTGACAGGGACGCCCAGGTTAGGTAGTGAGTGACAGGGACCACCAGGTTAGGTAGTGAGTGACAGGGACCACCAGGTTAGGTAGTGAGTGACAGGGACCACCAGGTTAGATAGTGAGTGACAGGGACCACCAGGTTAGGTAGTGAGTGACAGGGACCCCCAGTTAGGTAGTGAGTGACCAGGACCACCAGATTAGATAGTGAGTGACAGGGACCACCAAGTTAGGTAATGAGTGACAGGGACCCCTGTTAGGTAGCGAGTGACAGGGACCCCCGTTAGGTAGTGAGTGACAGGCGCCTCCAGTTAGGTAGTGAATGACAGGGACCCCCATTAGATAGTGAGTGACAGGGACCCCAGTTAGATAGTGAGTGACAGGCACCCTCAGCAGGGATGGATCTAGGGGGGGCAAGCAGGTCTCTTGCCCCAGGCGCAGTTTGTTGAATTCTTAAAAAGGCGCCAAAACTGAATAGGGAAAGGCAGTTTAGGCACCAAAACCTGACCTTTAGGCACAAAAACTGGATGAGGAATGGCAGTTTAGGTGCTAAACCCTGACCTTTAGGCACCAAAACTGGATGAGGAATGGCAGTTTAGGCGCCAAAACCTGACCTTGCCCCAGGCGCAATTTGTTCTAGATCCGTCCCTGACCCTCAGTTTGGTAGTGAGTGACAGGGACCCCCATTAGGTTGTAAGTGACAAGCGCTTTCAGTTAGGTAGTAAGTGACAGGGACCCCTGTTAGATAGTGAGTGACAGGGACCCCAGTTAGGAAGTGAGTGACAGGGACCCCCGTTAGATAGTGAGTGACAGGCGCCCCCACATTAGGTAGTGAGTGACAATTCAGACCTCGATCAGCGGGCGACCCGACCAGATAGAGCGGGCGCCGGGCGCACACGCTGTATATGCGGAAGTGATGTCACTTCCGCATATCAGCGGTGTCCACTAGGTCTTAGCGCCCGCTCTATCTGGTCGCCCGCTGAGCGAGGTCTGACGCTCTGGCCGCGAGGACAGCCGGGGGGGGGGGCTGCAGCGGCCAGGAGGGGACAGAGGGCACCCCTGGGAAAGAGATACGTGGCACCCCAGGACAGATTGGGGGCACGGCCCCCCCCAAAAAAAAAATAGGGCTAGTGACACCCCTGGTTACTGCATGCTGCATTTTTTTAACTCCGTTTTTCTGTTGATTGCATTCGGAATTGCAAATTGGAATCGGAAACTGAATCGGAATCGCAAAATGGATTTGCAGTGTGCAGGGAGCCATAGATGGTACTCTGGACAAATTAGCTGGGGTGAGAACCAAGGTTAAACACACAAATGTTGGAGGAGTTTTCAAGAGATTTACACCCTGGTTCATATTTGGTGAAATGCACATATTTATTCAAGCTTTAAAAATGAGTTCTCCGAGTAACAGTGAAAAATATAAAGATTAACATCTTAAAGGGCAACTGAAGTGAGATAGATATGGAGGCAGCCATATTTATTTCCTTTTAAGCAATACCAGTTGCCTGGCTATCATGCTAATCCTTTGCCTCTAACACTTTTAGCCACAGCCCCTGAACTAGCATGTAGCAGATCAGATGTTTCTGACATTATTGTCAGATCTGAAAGATTAGCTTCATGCTTGTTTCTGGCATTATTCAGACACTACTGCACCCTAATAGACCAGCAGGACTGCCAGGCAACTGGTATTGTATAAAAGGAAATACATATGGTAGCCTTCTTATATTTCTCACTTCAGTTGTCCTTTAACCTGCCTGGCGTTCTATTAAGATCGCCAGGCAGGCTGCGGGAGGGTTTTTTTTTAATAAAAAAAAAACTATTTCATGCAGCCAACTGAAAGTTGGCTGCATGAAAGCCCACTAGAGGGCGCTCCGGAGGCGATCTTCCGATCGCCTCCGGCGCCCAGAATAAACAAGGAAGGCCGCAATGAGCGGCCTTCCTTGTTTTGCTTACATCGTCGCCATAGCGACGAGCGGAGTGACGTCATCGACGTCAGCCGACGTCCTGACGTCAGCCGCCTCCGATCCAGCCCTTAGCGCTGGCCGGAACTTTTTGTTCCGGCTACGCTGGGCTCAGGCGGCTAGGGGGGCCCTCTTTCGCCGCTGCTCGCGGCGGATCGCCGCAGAGCGGCGGCGATCAGGCAGCACACGCGGCTGGCAAAGTGCCGGCTGCGTGTGCTGCTTTTTATTTGAGCCAAATCGGCCCAGCAGGGCCTGAGCGGCAGGCTCCGGCGGTACTGGACGAGCTGAGCTCGTCCAGACCGCCCAGCAGGTTAATGGGGGTAGCATTTTTTTCCTGGAGACCTCAGAGTTTGAACCTCATTTGACTCCCATGGTCACCACAAACATTATTATATCTGGAATATATTTATGTATACTTTGCAATGCAAAACATAAATACAATTCTTACAAACTGCTCAGCTTCCAAATGCTGTTGTCAAAGTGCTCTGTAACATCCTTTGGAAGCCCTCAATACCAAAGAATGATGGGGGGAAAAAGGTAACAGTTGCGATAAGGAAGTAACAATGTTTTAATCCATAGTGTACCTTTTCTTCATCAGATTAGGTGATGAATTGCATAACTATAAGTGAAGTATCACAATGTAGTGATAATGCCATTGTGCTGCACCAGCAGTGCGGTTTTCTATGTAATGGTGCTGTAAATTAATTGCATCTTAATGTCCAATCCATTGGTAGAGATTTGATTATACCTGGCTACAAAAGGAGTAACTACATAGCTTGAGAAAATAAATAATATTTTATAGATGTCCCTGATGTCCATTTATAATATCTCGTACACAGTATCAGTTACATGCACTGTGTCTACAGTAGTTCATATATTGCATGTACCTTTGCTGAATATTTATTTCACTTATGGTCAATGACAAATGGGCTCCTATCAGCATTAACTTCAGCACCATCACTTTAATTTAATTTAATAGAAACTTAAGAAGGTTAAGCTACTCAATTCAATTCAAGCCTAAGAGACAAGTGGCACATCCTGATCAATATATACTGTATGTTACAGGCAAAGTATGAAATCAATGATCTCTAAAAATCAAATACTATAAAAGTTTTTTTTTTCTTTTTTTGTTTTTTTTTTGATTCTCAGCTCTTTGATGCTGAAAATGTAACCAGTGACTAAGGCCTCAATTCACTAAGATTTATCAAACACTTTATCAAACTTTTGATAATTTACCTCATGCGTAAAATCTAATTTTGAATTCACTAAAGTGTTAAATATTTATTAAATATTTTATTGATAAAATGTTCAATAAATATGTAACCTAATATAACACCTTAGTGAATTCAAAATTAGTTTTTACCCATGAGGTAAATTATCAAACGTTTGATAAAGTGTTTGATAAAACTTAGTGAATTGAGGCCATAGTATCCAGAGAATGTAGGCAGCAGTCATTTGTTAGGAAAATAACTGTAAGGGCTCTGCCTCTGACATAGGAGACCTGACTTCAAATCTGGGTTCTTCCTATTCAGTAAGTCAGTACTTATTCAGTAAGGCGCTCTTAGGCAAGACTCCCTAACATGACACTGGAGGAAATACACTGGCTATAAACTAAATGTGTTTATGCTAGCTGATAGACTTTACTAAGAAGTTCTTTCAAAACTACAGTGGACATCAAATAACCATGGGCACCTTCAAGGTTGTAACCTTGCATACTAGTCCTGAATGAAGTTAACCGATCATCAGTAGCGTGGCAGCCCCAGGACCACTCCACATCAATTGGCATGAATGGCTAGGGGCAGAGATTGCAGGGGAATGCGCGCGCTGATTCGCGTGCATTCCCACTTGAATGATGGAGCTCCACTTCATCATCAGCCTCCCAGCGATGATCATCGCTAGGAGACTGTTAAATGGTGAAACCGCCGTCTATTTACTTGGTATAGCGCTGCGATCTAAGCCATGTGACATGGCTGTTTTCCTGGGAGACATAGGAGTGATCGGCTGTCATAGGCTGATGCTTATGACAGCTGATCACGGTGATTGGCTGGTGGGCTTCATATAAAATAAAGGTCATATTTATTTAAAAAAAATAAAGAAATAAATATTTATAAAAAATAAAATAAACATTGGGGGAGCAATCACAGCCCACCAACAGAAAACTCTGTTGGTGGGCAGAAAAGGGGGGGGGGGAATCACTTGAGTGCTGAGTTTTGCGGTGCTGCAGTGAGGCCTTAAAGCTGAAGTGTCCTATTTAGTAAAAAAAATGGCCTGGTCACCAGGGAGGTTTAAGACCATGGTCTTCAAGAGGTTAAATAAAATCACACAAATTGGTGCAATGAAGGTGGCCTTTCTACTAGTGTAGTAGTCTACTAGTACTAACCAGTGTTTCTCAACATTTTATTGGTATGTACCCCTTTTAAAACCCTGTACCCACCAAGTGCCCCCTAGCATAGTAAACAATATCACAAGTACCCCTTGACAAATATATATTTAATCGTAGTACATGATGATTGATTCTAAACAATTTCCAATCATTTACTATTGCTTTTAATTAGCTAAAACACTAATTTAGTGTTGCTTAAATAAGATTTATCGTTTTTAAAACTCTAAATGTGGTATCCTTCATTAAGTATATCTCAACATTAAGAACCTAGGCACTAGACTAGCTGGAAGTCAAGCATGCCATCAAAAAAAGGAAATCTGTAATTCTCTCATGACTATTCTTACACTGACAGATACTATGTCTTGTGTATCTGTGTGCTCTGTAACCTGAACTTGATTTACTGAGATAAAATAGATGTTCAAAACAGAGGAGCCAGATAAGGATAAAATTAAAATAGTTAAAAAAACTTTTAAATAGGGAGGTAATGAAGTATACACACAATCAGTTATTCATTCACTGAAGTAATAGCAATAGTGAATAACTGATTGTGGGCCATATCCTATTGCTGAACTTGCCAGCACTAAGCACAATTTAGGCGGTGGGGGCATCCCCTAATCCTATCCTACCCAATTGTGCGATATAATTTACCCGCTATCCTATTGTCCTATTCATGTATCCAGGAAAAGATGCTTCCTGGGAAACATGAGCATTAGCTTAGATCTGCAAAGAGCAGATCTAAATATGCTAGTGCAAATGTTGCGCCGCTGCATCTGGGGGTCTCCATTAATTGGGTCGCCACACATCTCTAAAGCCCCCCACGTAGCTGCGCTGCCACCCGTTATTATACATACCGCCGCTAATCACCCACCGCCTCTCGCCGCAAGTTCTGTCACGTAATTACAGTGTATCTGTCACTGTAAGTACTGTGTGCCTCTTAGCCCGGGCAAAGCATCATTGAATTTGCAGTGGTCCATTGTCTGAGTCCCGGCTGCAAATTTAAGCGAGCCTGCCCAGAAAGCTCTCTGCTGAGTCTGCTGAGTGCTAGCATGCCAGGCAAGAGAAGCGAGAGAGGGGTGACAGCCAAAGAATAGAGACAGCCAGCATGCTTGGGTTGTGGCCGTCAAACCAATAAAACTTTATTCGCATTTGGATTTGTGAGTTTGAAGCTTTGGCAGAGGGTGGAGTCTGGGGCACTGGAACATTGTGCTCCTGAGATGTAAATCCTTTATGTATAAGGGCATAACTACAAAACATGGGGGCCCCAGCAAAACTTTGATGGGGCCCCCCAATATTCACACCCGGTCTCTTGCCTACCCCTGGTGACCCTCACAACCTGGGGGCCTGCCTTTCAAGGGTCATAAAACAAGTGCGCCCATCAAACTATTCACACCCATAACAAGTGTTGCCACAAAAACACCTGATCTGAGGTATGAAACCCTTTATCGAAGGGAGTGAACTAATAGTTGGGGCCCCCTTACAGCTCTGGACCCATCTGCAGTTGCAGTGGCTGCTACCCTGTAGTTACACCCCTGCTTGTGTACTTGGAGTACATGGGCCTGCTGTAGATGGAGGAAGAGAGTGTTAGGAACTTACCTGGGTTGTCCCGTGATGCAGCTGTCCCTCTCTCGCTGGTCAGCCCGAGCCGTGCGCATTCAGATCATTGCGTGCGCATGGCAACCCCAGAGTTCTTCCTGACAGGGTTGCGCGCACATTGCAGTGATGATGGGGAGTGGGCGTACAGCCATAGGCGCCCGCCCTACGAGCTGAGTCGCAGGAAAACTTAGTGTCAACTGACATCCCTAGTCAGCTGACACTTAGGCAGGCTTAAATAAGTTAGTGTCAGCTGATCCATTAGTCAGCTGACACTGAGGCAGGTGTTTTGCTGCTGTCTGATTGGTTGATTGAAAATGTGGTCAGCCACTGGTTGGGTGTTTGTTGTGTAAAAGTCTGCCTTTTACATCCAATTATTGCCTGTAATAGCGTTAGCTTGCTAGCTGCCGGGTGCTTTCTGCTTGTGAATATTATTGATTAACTTGATTTTGACCCTTGCTTGTTTCTGACCATCCTAGTCTGCTGCCTGAGTTGACCTCTGCTTGTCCCTGGATTCTGCTTGATCGCTGCCTGGATTGACCCTTTGGATTGCCTTTTGACCTGGATTGCCTAGCCCTTGTGTACCTCCATATATCTTGATATCTCGTGTATGACCTTGGACTGTTTGTGGACTTGCTTTTGTGTATCAGTGTCTGGTGGTCTATTTGTCTGCTCTACATTCAGCTCCAATACCTTTCTGGTCTATTTGTCTGCTCTACGTTCAGCTCCAATACCTTGCGCCTCAAGAACTGGGTGTAACCGTAGTCAGGCAGGTGTTGTTTTCTCACCTCCCATTCAAGCGGGAACGAGCTACATAGGGTGAAGACGGTGGTGTTGGATTGGGACATTGGAGCTGATCTGTGGGCGAATAGTCTGCCAAGCCTTACAGAGAGCTGTTGCATATTGAACAGATGAGGAACACATGAAAGGGGAACACTGTATAAAACTGACAGCCTGGAGCAAAGCATATAACTCTGATTTTTTTATGTGGTATCAATCCAATCATGTCTGAATAGCGATGAAACCAAACAATGTATTTTATTTCTCCACTTAGATTTAGCCACTGATAATTCAGACAACAATAACTTCAGCTATCAGGAAACTGTAAAAGCATTATGTGAAGTGTCTGTTTAAGTGCTCGATTTGCCTACGGATTCTTATTTGCATTTTTTAATGGAAAAGTTCAGCTCAGTATTTACATCTCATTAAGCTATCTTGTCCAGTCAAGAGGTTTTCAGGCACTCACTGCATGTGGGCTTAGAATGCTCACTGAAATTTAGCTGAAGTCTAGAGCCTTTGGCATAACAGACATAGAGCCTTAGTCTCTTTACTTTTAAGATTAAAACAATCTATAAAACACAGAAATGCTGCACACCATCAAAGATTAATCAGGAAAAAAAAGCCAGAAGATCTGGAAACCCAACTGAACTTGAGAAACAAAAAAAACTCCAACTATATTTTTTATTATACATCCAAAATGTGTTAAATTACAGCTTAAAGCAATACTAAAGGCAAATATGAATACATCACCATTTGATCTAGCAAAATGCTCAGTACAGAACGATGAAATGCATTTTTATTTACAGCCAGTAAAAGTATCTACATTTGTCTTGACATCAGCTTATGAAGTAAATACACTGTTTGCTTTTAGAAACTTAAATGTTAAGAATAGAATACTCTTCTAGTGTATTCTCTCCAGGGGTCAGACAGGATGATTTCCGTGGGTGGGTAAATAGCACTTTAACAAACGCATGCAGCTTCTTCAAATCAGGGAAATTGTATAAACCAGGCATTATTTACGGAATGCACTAGAAGCAGAACTTTTATGTGTGTCTCATAGCCTTCAATCTATCAGATTATCAATAAAGTATGGACTGCATGATTGAGCTTAGAGATCATTTCAGTTATACATAACTTTAGGGCCTGTTTCCACTACACTCTGGATGCAGAAAAACTGACTCCAATGAAAGCCTATGGGCCTGTTTCCACTAAACGCGATTTTTCTGATGCAGATTTCCCATTGGCATTCATTGGAGTCAGTTTTCTGCATCCAGAATCCGCATGATGGCATCATTACTACACCACTATAAGCAAAGAGAGCAGACAAGTAACATTATTGGAGCCAGCAAGCCATATAAATCTTACATATAGCCCAGTTTGTGCCCATAAAATTTGATGATTCTGCCAACCCGTGTTTTAAACAATACAACGGACAAGGGTCTGCACTTTCTACACATCAGCAATGACCACAGCTCTAATATCTGAGGTCCAAATCCAAATTTGGACCTCAAATGTCAAATCGGTTCTCTTATTAGGAAATAAATGTAGCGATGACCGTAATCTGCTAATTATGATTATGCATATGCATTTGCAAATGTTACCTAATTTTTGGCAGTTATGGTCATATGTAATTACGATTTGGACATTGAATTGATTTCACGTAACCCATTCATAATTTCACATAATTTAACACATAATTTTGTTAATATCCTGTGTTTACAAATTAGCTGCTCTGCCAAGGCAGCCAGCTGACACAGCTGAGAGATCAAATTACTATTCTGATAGTCACAGTTCTGATTAGACAGGCTAAACTCTCCAAATACATACAGGTTACATTTGTCTATGTTTTCCTCCTGTCCTGTGCAAGAGTTCCAGTCTAGTTTAAGCTTAAATTATACCTGGCAAAGCTACCTAAGGCCAGCACAGAGTTATGTTTATGTTGGATCCACATACCCCTGTGTATTGTCCATGGCCCTCCTTGTGCCCCTTGGTCTCCACAATTACTCCTTGCTAAATTATATTTTCAGCTTAACCACTTTAGGACCACAGTGCTAAATCCGCCTAAAAACCAGGCTATTGTTTGTTTAGTTGGCCACTGCAACTTTAAGGCCAAGCTGCAAGGCCGCACAACAAAGCACACTAGTGATTCCCCCCCCCCCTTTCCCCCCTAGCAACAGAGCTCTCTGTTGGTGGGGTCTGATCGCAACCCATACCCCACCCCCCTACCCCCCGTTGTTGTTGTTTTTTTATAAATATTTATGTTTTTTTAATATTTTTTTTACTATTTTTGTTATTATTTATTTTTCTAAACCCCTCCCTCCCCCCCAGCCAACCAATCATGGCGATCAGCTCTCATAGGCTTCACCATATGAGAGCCGATCGCTCTCTTGTGCCTCAGGGGGACAGTTGTGTCACACGGCTGTCCCCAGTACAGCGCTGCTGCTGATCGCAGTGCTGTACTAACTGAAAAGATGGCAGTTTCGCCACCTAACAGTCTCCCAAGCAGCGATCACCGCTCGGAGACTAAAGGCAGGGTGGAGCTCCGCCCCTCAAGCAGGAGATGCGTGCGCAGCCTGCGTGCGATCTCCTGCAGTAGCCGGCCCCAGGACCTGGTGCCAATTGGCACTAGGCGGTCCTGGGGCTGCCGCCGCGGCCACTCCCCTTGGCGTGGAGCGGTCGTAAGGTAGTTAAAGTAGACTTGAGATAACCTAAAAGCAAGAATCCATACATACCTGGGGCTTCCTCCAGCTCCCTTTATCCTGATCCATCCGTTGCCGCCATCTACCGCCTTCTAGATCATCCACTATGGCTCCAGGGAACTTTGCAAGTCGTAGGTAACTGTGCATGCACGCCCTGGCTGCACGTGCCCCCATTGGAAGTGTTCTTCACCAATCCAGTACTACTATAGCAGGAGCACACTGGGGAGCACGCACAGCCGCACTGAGCATGCACCGACTGGGCCCGACTGGCCAAAGTTACCAGGACAGTAGCGGAGGATCCAGAAGGTGGAGGATAGTGGCAAGCGAGTGATCAGGCCAAAGGGGACTGGAGGAAGTCCCAGGTATGTATGAATTTTGTCTTTCATGTACACTTGTAAGTAAGTCAAATTTTCAGACAGGAAGAGGCAGGCTTTCTGCAATGTTCCCTCCTATCACCTTTTCATTTCCTCCTTTTAAGGGGAAAGATTGGGGTGGCAAGAGGAGGAAATAGAAGGGGGGTAAGAATCAACATTGCTTCAAGCCTGCCTCTTTCTGCCAGAAGATTTGACTTTAACCAAAAGCCAAATTTTTCAACTCTGTGCTCAGTCACCATAAGTAGCTTTACCTTGGGTTTGATGTGTTTTAAAGGGGAACTTCAGCTTAAACAAACATATTGTCATTAAGTTTCATTAGTTATGTTAATTAATATAGATAGGTAATATAATCTCTTACCCACCATGTTTTAAAAGAACAGACAAATGTTTGTGATTTCATGGCAGCCAATTTTTTGGTGGAAAGGAGGTGACAGGGAGCATAAGACACCGTTCCAAATGTCCTGTGTGCTGATCACCCCTCCCAGCTGCGTGCGCTAGGCTTCA
The DNA here is from genome assembly GCF_040937935.1 of Hyperolius riggenbachi. NCBI lineage: Eukaryota > Metazoa > Chordata > Amphibia > Anura > Hyperoliidae > Hyperolius > Hyperolius riggenbachi. Next base: position 437,309,118 of record NC_090646.1, read on the forward strand.
AATCTCAAATTCAAAATAAAAAAAACAAATTTCCGCCAAAACAGCAGAAGGAGAACAGCAACATCAGAAATCCCATCATGCTTTGCACAGCATCAGGGGAAAAATGCCTGGGCAGCTGAAAATGAGGCTTGGGTAAGAAAAACAAAGTTCTGATGCTGTGAAATTGTTAAAGAAACACCAAGCCTTTCCAGTGCTGCTGAGTAGATTTTTAGTCTGGAGGTTCACTTTAAGGTCTTTAATGATTTAGACCCTTTGGCCAAAAAACAAAACAAACACAACATGAACATTGCTGATGTTCAACTGTGTGTGTTTGGTGGGAAGGGCTCACTTTCCCACAATGCCGTGGCTGCCCAATTCTGCCATGGTCCACTAATCAGGACCAAAAAAGGGCAGGGATGTCTCTTACCTATCTTGGTGGGGGCAGGCATCTGAGTAAATGCCTGTTGAATTGATTAACTGGTTTGTACCCAGCTGTGTAAATATAAGCAGTGGGTAGGGTTAACATCCATTTTAGAGTCTGATATTAGCGCAGTTAGATGTAGTGCTGCTAAAAGCTGCTGTGCATTAGTGACTACATTCCAATAGTATTGGAGAAAAAGTAGTATAGCATTATGACACACAAACAGGGCCGGGCCGAGGCATAGGCTGGAGAGGCTCCAGCCTCAGGGCGCAGTGTAGGAGGGAGCGCACAATTCATTCAGCTGTCATTCCTAATTGTGTTTGAAGCAGAAAGAAATAAGAAAAGGGGATACATGGCAGTGACTGCAAGCCAGATAACTAGATATTAAGGTGTTGGGGAGGTTGTAGGCCCTGAGGCCCTCTTAGTCTAAAAGCAATCAGTGTGTGACGGCTGGGGTGGGAGGGATGGAGGGGCGCACTTTGGTGTCTCAGCCTTGGGTGCTGGAGGACCTTGTCCCAGCTCTGCACACAAATACATTTTTACCTTTTTTTCCTGCTGTGAATTATGCAGCTATGGGAACGCTTTGGTGTGAAATATCTTTGAAAATATTTAAAAGTGGGAGTGGTAATAATAAGGCAGGATTTCACAGGGTGTGACAGATTCATATAGTAAGACTGAGTAAGACTGTTTAAAGCATTTCGGCTCTATTATGCAGGTTACAGAAGCTGTGACAACAATGTCAGAACTGGAGCTATACTTGGATCTCGTCTCCCAGCCATGCCGCTCTGTCTACCTCTTCGCTAAAGCCAACAACATCCCATTTCAGCACCATGAGATAAAACTCTTTAAAGGTCAGCAAAGGTCCAATACGGATCGTGATGTGATAATATAAAATGCTTCTGTATTTATCATCACACCACACTTTAGAAGTAGCTCTTATTATCGCACATCAATCACACAAATCTTATTGTAAAATACATTTTAAATGGAATCTTAAACTATTTCTCCTAAGCTGCAAAAAGTATTCCAGAGCAAGTTTGTCAGTTAATGCTATAGAAAGTGAAGGAGTCGTGTCTGTTAAATGTGATTTGTTGCTACATGTTGCACTTCTGCTAAGACAGCTTTTCTGCTGTTGGAGCATAACAGTAAACTTAATGACACAGCTACACTGCTAGGTACATGCAAGATTCTATACACATTTGTCAGGTTAATGATAAACCGCACTCAATTAGGAGACGTGTCAGCTTCTGTGCTTACATGATGATTTTGAACATGACACCAGGGATATGGCAATCACTAGAAGCATATTACACAATTTAGCGACTGTATAGTATTTGCATGCTTGATCTACTTTCCTTGCATCAATAAACCTGAACTTTAAATCAAAGTATTCTGTGAGCTACACTTTGGTATGTGCATTAGAATAGGTTAATTGCTAACCTCAGGGGCTGCATGCAATAAACTGCTGTGTAAGCAGCCACAAAACCTTTCCCATGCTTGCAGGGCAATGGATAGCAGTCCTGTGTGTGTGTGTGTTTTTTTTTTTTTAAGTAACACCTTTATTGGTTCTCTAAACTGCATTCACTTAAAGTATATCTAAAGTATGGGTATCTGATCCAAAATCAATGGTGCTAACACTATTTGTGTGTAGTTGTGTGTGTGATAAAATATATATATATATATATATATATATATATATATATATATATATATATATATATATATATATATATATATATATATATATATATATATATATATATATACAGGTCCTTCTCAAAAAATTAGCATATTGTGATAAAGTTCATTATTTTCTGTAATGTACTGATAAACATTAGACTTTCATATATTTTAGATTCATCACACACAACTGAAGTAGTTCAAGCCTTTTATTGTTTTAATATTGATGATTTTGGCATACAGCTCGTGAAAACCCAAAATTCCTATCTCAAAAAATTAGCATATCTTGAAAAGGTTCTCTAAACGAGCTATTAGCCTAATCATCTGAATCAACGAATTAACTCTAAACACCTGCAAAAGATTCCTGAGGCATTTGAAAACTCCCAGCCTGGCTCATTACTCAAAACCGCAATCATGGGTAAGACTGCCGACCTGACTGCTGTCCAGAAGGCCATCATTGACACCCGCAAGCAAGAGGGTAAGACACAGAGACATTTCTGAACGAATAGGCTGTTCCCAGAGTGCTGTATCAAGGCACCTCAGTGGGAAGTCTGTGGGAAGGAAAAAGTGTGGCAGAAAACGCTGCACAATGAGAAGAGGTGACCGGACCCTGAGGAAGATTGTGGAGAAGGACCGATTCCAGACCTTGGGGGACCTGCAGAAGCAGTGGACTGAGTCTGGAGTAGAAACATCCAGAGCCACCGTGTACAGGCGTGTGCAGGAAATGGGCTACAGGTGCCGCATTCCTCAGGTCAAGCCACTTTTGAACCAGGAACAGCTGCAGAAGCGCCTGACCTGGGCTACAGAGAAGCAGCACTGGACTGTTGCTCAGTGGTCCAAAGTACTTTTTTCGGATGAAAGCAACTTTTGCATGTCATTCGGAAATCAAGGTGCCAGAGTCTGGAGGAAGACTGGGGAGAGGGAAATGCCAAAATGCCTGAAGTCTAGTGTCAAGTACCCACAGTCAGTGATGGTCTGGGGTGCCATGTCAGCTGCTGATGTTGGTCCACTGTGTTTTATCAAGGGCAGGGTCAATGCAGCTACCTATCAGGAGATTTTGGAGCACTTCCATCTGCTTAAAAAGCTTTATGGAGATGAAGATTTCATTTTCAGCACGACCTGGCACCTGCGCACAGTGCCAAAATCACTAGTAAATGGTTTACTGACCATGGTATTACTGTGCTCAATTGGCCTGCCAACTCTCCTGACCTGAACCCTATAGAGAATCGGTTAGATATTGTGAAGAGGAAGTTGAGAGATGCAAGACCCAACACTCTGGATGAGTTTAAGGCTGCTATCGAAGCATCCTGGGCCTTCATAACACCTAAGCAGTGCCACAGGCTGATTGTCTCCATGCCACGCCGCATTGAAGCAGTCATTTCTGCAAAAGGATTCCCGACCAAGTATTGAGTGCATAACTGAACATAATTATTTGAAGGTTGACTTTTTTTGTTTCAAAACACTTTTGGTCGGATGAAATATGCTAATTTCTTGAGATAGGAATTTGGGGTTTTCATGAGCTGTATGCCAAAATCGTCAATATTAAAACAATAAAAGGCTTGAACTACTTCAGCTGTGTGTAATGAATCTAAAATATATGAAAGTCTAATGTTTATCAGTACATTACAAAAAATAATGAACTTTATCACAATATGCTAATTTTTTGAGAAGGACCTGTGTATGTGTATATGTATATATGTATATATATATATATATATATATATATATATATATATATATATATATATATATATATATATATATATATATATATATATATATATATATATATATATATATATATATATATATATATATATATATATATATATATATATATAATTTTGTGTGTATATGTATATATGTATATATATATATATATATATATATATATATATATATATATATATATATATATATATTGTATATATACACATGCATACAGTACATACACATATACAGTATACATATGTGTATATATATATATATATGTGTGTACTAGTGACCATAGCCCATTTAAAAACGGGATCTGGGTCTGTCAATCTTCGCCACATGCATGCGTGTGCACCGCCCGCACACGCACATCCACCCACCCGGCCGGCCCCCTGGCTTGTCCTGTTCCTGTCCCTTAGGCTGTCCGTGCGGGACATGTACAGTGCACGGAAACACACACACAGGGACAGGACGCAGAAACACTTAGGGATTATTGTATAGGATATATATATATTTAGGCACAAGCCTACACACACACTGATCAGCCAAAAGGTTAAGATTACCTAGTGTGTAGGTCCCTCTGACCTGCTGAATCATGCTCCACTTAATGTGTACATACTGTGGTATCATTAGCAGCAGAATTCCTGTCATTTGTGATGAGGATCCTTTATAGAACAGATTTGTTTTTACAGCGCTTTCAATGAATAAATTAGGCACAAACTCCACATGGTCTAAAAGAAAATGTGATGTATCAACCCATGCTCTTTATTTCATTGTTTCACGGTCCAGTTCTGAAGTTCACATGCCCATTGTAGGCTCTTTTATGGGTATCCTCACTGGTCTGCCACTGCATTGCTAAAAACATTAAACTGTGCCTGAGACGGGTAACAAATTCTATTTTATTTACTATTTTATTTACTCGGGCTTCCTCCAGTGCCCATAGCCCTCAGTTTCCTCCCAGTGCCCTCCTTTGTGCCGCTGTGCCCCTCCAAAGCCTGGTTACTGTAACGGTCACGGTTTACTGTGCATGTGCAGCACCAGCCATGCACCTCCTCTATCCTTCTCCCATGGTTGAAAGCGTTCTGCGCATGTGCACATCTTATAGAATGTAACTGCACATGCACAGCACCCTCCCAGCAATGAGAGCACAACTGAGGAGGTCGAAGGCGGGGCTATGCATTCACAGTCAGTCAGCAATTTTCTAAAGGGGCATACCAGCACAATGAAGCGCATTGGAAGAAAAGTGAGGGATCTGCAAGGCTATGAGGGCCTGGAAGAAGCACCAGGTAAGTGAAATAGAACTTGTCATCTCCCACCCACCAAGTTGTCGAGATGCAGCCAAAGGCCATGTCAAACGGCCCTAGGAGGATTCTTAACACTGAGATGCTGCTGCCATTGATATATACAGATGAGCAAAACATATAGCAAATACAATATATGTATTGCACAAGCAACATGAGTATTTTATCACGAAGCATAGAGTCCCTCGACCAACATATTAAGCCTTAAAGGGGAACTGAAGAGAGAGGTATATGGAGGCTGTCATGTTTATTTCCTTTTAGACAATACCAGTTGCCTGGCAGCCCTGCTGATCCTCTGCCTCTAATACTATTAGCCATAGCCCCTGAACAAGCATGCAGCAGATCAGGTGTTTCAGTGGTTCAGACTTATAAGTCTTATCTGACAAGACTAGCTGCATGCTTGTTTCTGGTTTTAATCAGATACTACTGCAGATAAATAGACCAGCAGGGCTGCCAGGCAACTGGTATTGATTAAAAGGAAATAAACATGACAGCCTCCATATACCTCTCTCTTCAGTTCCCCTTTAAGTCTGTATAGCTGCTCTTCCTGAGCACAGTGCATATATATAAGTTTGTCCCAAACAGCGTAAAGAGAATTACGATAAAGCCACAGTTACCCTTACAACATTGTTTCTTGGTGTAAGCAAACCCCTTGATCACAGGGCAGTCCAAAAAGATATGTCTATAGCAGAGGTAGGGCTGCTGCATTCCTTTATTTTCCAACCAAATGATGGCTGCTGTATATGCACTAAGGGATGGACAGACCAGAGTTTTGCAAAAAAAAAGATCAGATAATTATGGTGATGCTTATAGTCAATGATGCCATTGATGTATAGTGACAGAGTAGGGCAGAAACTATCAAGACTGTAAACAAAATAAACCAGTGAGTGCCAAGTAATACATTTATACATTGAGCCCAAACAGGCTGTTTATTCCAAACTGGATAAAACTTAACAAAATAAGTGTAAATAAAAAGATACATCAAATATAGTATAACTAGTAGACCCAAGCCCATTTAAAAACGGGCTTTAGGTCTGTCTTTTAAACTGTGCATGCAAGCGCACCCGCCACTCGCACGCACCCCTCTGCCCATGCACAGGCCGGCACGGCTCACTGGCACCGTCCTCCTGTCTCAATGGCTATCCGGGTCCGTGCTGCGCACATGCACAGTAGCAAAAAGCATGGCCCGAAGGACACAGAGACAGGAACACGCAGGAACACAGGTTTTTTTTTAATAGAAGATAAAAGCCCGTCCTGGAAACTGCACCTATGGGCTGCGTCTGTGTCTGTGTCAGGGTCGGGTGCGCAGACGCGGAGCTGCGGGCATTGCCACAAAGCTTATACTCCTTAAAGGACAAAATCAGACATCGTAATTAAGTAACAGCAAATAATTCAATGTCCTCATTTAAACTTTGAGGCTATTTGGAGTTTAACCACTTTACTACTGAGGGGTTTTTCCCCTTCTGTACCAAAGCAATTTTAACCTTTCAGGGCTCCTTCCATTCATTCGCCTATAACTTTATTACTGCTTATCACAATGAAACGATCTATAACTTGTTTTATTCGCCACCAGTTAGGCTCTCTTTGGGTGGTATATTTTGCTAAGAATTATTTTATTCTAAAAGCATTTTAACAGGAAAAATAAGAAAAAATGGAAAACATTAATTATTTCTCAGTTTTCGGCCATTACAGTTTTAAAATAATACACACTATCATAATTAAAACCCACAAATTGTATTTGCCAATTTGTCCCAGTCAATGCAACATTTAAAATATTTCCCTAGTACAATATACAGTGCCAATATTTTATTTGGAAATAAAGGTGCATTTTTTCAGTTTTGCATCCATCACTATTTACAAGCCCATATTTTCAAAATTAACAGTAATATACCCTCTTGACATACATATTAAAAAGTTTAGTCCCTAAGGTAACTATTTATGCATTTTTTTTAAATTGTCTGTTTTTTTTCAATGCAACATTTTTATTTGGGTAACTATGGGATAGTGTGGAAGGTAAATTGTTAAATTTAAATGTATGTGTGGGTCTTTATATTAAAATAAATGTATGTAGGTGTCATTTTACTATTTGGCCACAAGATGTCCTTGTGCATTATTTCCTGTTAACATACTATAAGTAAGTACGCAAACAGGAAGTAATGCACGAACGTGTTACTTCAGTAATTACAATGACCGCAAGCATCTCATTGATGCCGGTGATAATTGACACAGGGACTGAGTTCCCATTCATTTAACTCACCTCTAATGGGCGGCAGTATAAACGCGGCGAGAACATGCACAGGAATGAGTGGCGGCCGTGGTTAATTTGTATTGTGACCAACTGTCAAAAAATGTTGTACAGTTACTTGCTTAGCCTATTCTGTTTAGATATGCAGAATTCTCCTCCCAGAGCAGGGCCGTTTTTAGGCATAGGCAAACCAGGCAGTTGCTTGGAGTGACAGCTGTAAAAGGGGGAACCACAGAGCTAGTCTTAGCACATTGTACTTTATGGAACTTTTATAGCCAACTGCTAGTTTCAAACGGGCACAACTGTGTCGATTGTTGCATCTCTGATTGGATTTCTAGAACAATAATCTAAATTTAAAGAACCAGGCTATACATAAAACGTATAATGTTTATAAAGTGGATATATACCCCTCGAAACCATTACTAGAAGGGTTTTGTATATGGGTTCAGGGAGTTTGGGCCAGTGAGATGTATATGGCCTGCTAATGATTTGTGTACTCTTTACAAACATATTTTGAGAAACAACATTATTTCTATGTGAAGTATCAATTTTTCATTGGTGCCCACAAAACTAATTGATCTTCCTGTTCATTGGATTTGGGAAGGGAGACAAAAGGTGCCTTACCTGGGGTACCAAAATGGTCAGAAACAGCCCTGGCCTAAAGCATTCTGGAGGACGGGCATTAATCTCACTAGCTTCAGGATTCTCAGAGATACAAATTGCCCAGCAAGCTCATGGAGGACCAGAAGTCCTGGGCAAATATATACCTTCTGTTTTATGAAGGCAAACTTCTGTTTTTCAGGATTCTCGTAATCAAACATGCGGCAGAGGAGCACCTGACAAGACTAAAGATTTTGCCACCTGTGATAAATTTTAGAATGTAAATCAGGGTGAGGAAAGATTTTACAATGAGCAAACACTTTACAAATAATTTAGAAACGAATATTGAAAAACAAAGATAAGCAATTTAATTTTATTGTACTGACAGTTCCTCTTTAGAATCAAACATAACATCTCCAAAAACATCCATTACCAGAGTTTGGAGATTAAATAATAGACATTTGTGAATTTCCTGTGTAACAGAGTGCGGTGGTGGCATTTGGTTTTACTGAATTTAACCTGGATATATGGATTCCTTTTTTATTCATCCCTAAACTATTGAATGTCTGTTCAGCAAATAAGGATGCTACTTTAAGCTCCCCCTTCCAGCTTGACTGGGAAGCTTTGTAAGTACAAGGAAGGCATTGCAGAGCAATAGATATAAGACGGGTCCTTTCACAATAACAGGGCCCACTTATCAGTCACAAAGTCTTGAGGCTTTGCTCATGTATTGGCTTGTTTGATGTATCTGGTAATGAAATGTTTTGATAATGTCATGCAGATTTATGTAAAGTATGCCCTAGTTGCAATGAGTGTATTCTATGCCAGGTAACTGTGTGTCTCTTTAGGCGAACAGTTCACTGAAGAGTTTAAATCTGTGAATCCACAGCACAAAGTGCCGGTTCTTGTAGATGGCGAATTCACACTTGTTGAGAGGTAAAATTATGGCATTCTTTGGATGGAGAACTTTAAGAAGTCGATATAATATTAAACATTACTAAGGAGCAGCAAAGGAAAGTAACATATTTTGTTTTACCTTTAGTACTGCGATGTTGCTCTACCTAGTACAAAAATATAACACCCCTGATCACTGGTACCCATCTGATCTAGAGAAGCGCTCTTGTGTGGATGAATACCTAGCTTGGCAACATTCCAATACACGTCCTCATGGCTGCAGAGTCTTCTGGCTCAAGGTAACCACAGGATTGCTGTACACAAACATTGACTTGGTGGGGGGAAATATCTTTTGGTAATACCAATAACCATTTTTTGTATTATGAATTGTTCGGGGCATATGCATGTTGCACATGATGAATTAGGTGTGGCAAGGATTTCCAAAGTGTAGAGGATTCTGGTTCTGGAGGATGTAAGGTGGACTCTGGGGGTAACTAAGCTATTCGATCCCTCTGATCTAAGATTGTGGGTGATGTGGTGGTTTTGAAACAACAAATAAATTGTCGGTAAGTCAGATAGTAAGATGGTATGTGTGGATAGGGTTTCAAGTAATGCAATTGCGAGGTGCTGAAAGATTATTTTGTAGATCAGATAAAAAATAATCTCCTGTGAAAAAAAACTCAGCTAAAGAGTGAAAAATCAGATTACACAGAATGAGAGAGAGCAGAGTGAAAAAAATAAAGAGAGCATTATGTGTACACAGAGAATAAGGAGCTGATAGAGTGAAATCATTTAATTTATTACATATATGTATTAACTTATTTTTAACATTTAAAAATGTAAGAACATGGGAAAGCAAAGTAGGGGAGACAGAGCTGAGCAGCAGAGAGAAAAAAAAGATGATGAGTGGGACCAACCTTAAGCTTAGGAATATCCCATTTAGCATTTTGTTTTGAGCTTGTTTTCCTATCAGAAGTGCCCATCCTCACAGATATAGTTAGTAACACACAATCAGCCATGCAGACTGAAGGCAGAAGATAAAGTCCAGTAAATACGTACATCATTTTCTATCCCCCCCTTTCTTCCTACATTCATAAGGCCATATCTCTTGTCCATCCTCTCTGGAATTTTCCTTTCCCTATACCATCCTTCCCTTGTCCCATTCAATTATCCTCAAAATGATTAAATGGCCCCATACTGTTAAAGTCATGGCAGCTTACTAGACATCCTTTTTTTTTTTTTCCCCCCCAAATTTCTACAGTGAAAGCCGCCTAAGTACATAATAATCGTTTTGCAAACTGATTAGTACTAAGGAATACCCAGACAAATGCTAAATGTAATTTTGCCTTCTTAAATTCAGCTGTAAGTGAGCAACTCTAGTTTCCAATGATGCAACAACACTCCCAAATATGCAAATAGTCTCACTATGCCCTTGAGAACAAGGCTGCACATTCAGAACTGCTGGTGTAAAGTGAGCCTGTAGCTAATAAATTATACGGAGCCACAGCAAGGTAAATTACATTTTAGCATTCCTTTTTAATAGAGGGCTTTTTGTTCTCTTTAAGCCCTTTATACCTTTCGGGTGGTTCTGGCTCACCATGAGCTGTCTGGGTATTCCTTAGTACTTGTCCAAGCCATATCCATAGCGCCACATCAGTCCATACCATGCACTGATGAAGACCAATAATTCCAAAACAGGCTGTATGCATGTTGGATTGTTGTGCGAACTTTCGGTGTTCGCGATCGCAGAGAACCGCGAACTTTACCGGAAGTTTGATTCGCCCCCATAGTGCATCATGATGGTCAACTTTGACCCTCTACATCACAGTCAGCTGGCACATTGTTTCCAATCAGGTTACTCTCCCTCCTGGAGCCACTCCCCCCCCCCTTTTAAAAGGCAGGCAGCCTCAGCCATTTTTCTCACTCGTGTGCCTGCAGTAATTAGAGAAGGGAAAGCTGCTGCAGACTCTCATAGGGAAATATTAGTTAGGCTCTTGTAGGCTTGTTAGCTTGCTCCTTGCTGATTCTTATTGCTAAAAAAGCACCCCTCAACAGCTATTTTGAGAGCTAATCTTGTTCTTGTGATCTATTTTGTGTGTGTGTGTGTGTGTGTGTGTCCCACTGACACTTGTGCTGCATAGACAGCCTTAGTAATTGCTACTGTGTGTGCCACTGCCAGGTCCAGCACATTCAGTGACTACTACATGTGTGTATGACAGGTGCACATTGTAATACCCATCACTGCATATACCTACTTGCTGTTCACAGTGCACCCACCTACTTATGTGAGCTGAGCACACGCAGTGTCACTGTGCCTGTCCGGTACCTGTCTGTGTGTGACAGGTGCACATTGTAATACCCATCACTGCATATACCTACCTACCTGTTGTTCACTGTGCACCCACCCACCTACGTGAGCGCACGCAGTGTCACTGTGCCTGTCCGGTACCTGTCTGTGTGGGACAGGTGCACATTGTAATTCCCACTGCATATACCTACCTGTTGTTCACTGTGCACCCACCCACCTACGTGAGCGCGTGCAGTGTCACTGTGCCTGACCGTTACCTGTCTGTGTGTGACAGGTGCACATTGTAATATCCACTGCATATACCTACCTGTTGTTCACTGCGCAGCCACCCACCTACATGAACGCACACAGTGTCACTGAGCCTGTCCGGTACCTGTCTGTGTGGGACAGGTGCACATTGTAATACCCACTGCATGTACCTACCTGTTGTTCACTGTGCACCCACCCACTTACGTGAGCACACGCAGTGTCACTGTGCCTGTCCAGTACCTGTCTGTGTGTAACACACACATTTGCTCACTACCAGTTCAAGCAATTTCCTACCTCTATCTGGTCAGCAGGCGCCAATCATTTAAAATCACAAACACTGGTTCACACGACAGCCGGGGGCCCTAGGTTTCTCTCACTAGCTGGGGCCCCCAAAACACCATGCAATACCTAGAGGCAAATGCGGGTGAGCCCTGGAAAATAACTCACACCCTGATGCAATTTTCATCATTGCTGGAGATTTTAACCAAGCAAATCTTAAGAAGGTATTTCCCAGATTTTATTAGCACATGGACTGTAAAAACAGAGGAGAAAACACCTTGGACCATGTCTATACAAACATAAAAGGTGCCTATAAGATCACCCCACGCCCCCCACTGGGACAGTCTGACCATCTATCTTTGTTTCTTATTCCCACATACAAAGCCATTATCAACACTGCAAAACCAATTAGCAAGTCTGTTAAAGTCTGGCCTGAGACTGCTGTCTCTCAGCTCCAAGATTGCTTTGAAAATACAGAATGGAATATTTTCTTTCATGAAACAGACCTGGAGATGTGTACTTCCTCTGTATTGTCATATGTTAATTTCTGTGTGGACACCATCACTGTCAACAAAAGAATTACGGTTTACCCAAATCATAAACCATGGATAACAAAAGAACTCAAGGAACACCTAAGGAATAGGAACAAAGCTTTTAAAATACAGGACAAAGAAGCATATTCTTCAGCCAGAGCAATTCTAAAAAAAGGCATACGAAATGCAAAACTTAAATACAAACAAAGAATTGAGGAAAACTTTGAAAATGACTCAAACCCAAAGAGGATGTGGCAAAGCATTCAACTATTCACAAATAACAAGAAGAAGAATAGTACTCAATATACACTGGACAATAACAACCCCAGCCTAGCAGAGGAACTTAACAACTTCTTTGCTAGATTTGAAAAAGACAACAATCGGCCTCCAGTCAACTTTGGGCCCACTACAGACTCAGAACCTTTAATCCTTCACATACATGAAGTGCAGCAAGCACTCACAAATATCAACACCAGAAAATCTGCAGGTCCTGATGGTGTGCAAGGACGTGTGCTCCAGGCCTGTGCTGGTCAACTAGTGAAAGTTTTTACACAAATATTCAACCTCTCTCTGTTCTTGGGTCGGGGTGTAGTCCCCTCATGCATTAAATCCACAACCATTGTGCCAGCTCCAAAAAATCCTAGGATAACCTGTCTTAATGATTACCGACCAGTTACTCTAACCCCTGTCATCGCCAAGTGCTTTGAACAACTGGTAGCCACACACATCAAGGCCTCCATCCCAGCAAATTTAGATCAACACCAGTTTGCTTACCGAACAAATAGATCGACTGAGGACGCCATCTGTGTAGCTCTCCATGCTGCCCTCTCACACCTAGAAAAACCCAACTCCTATGTTAGGATGCTTTTTGTTGACTACAGCTCAGCATTTCACACCATTGTACCTAGCCAGCTGCCCAACAAACTCCATGCACTAGGTCTTCCTAGACTTCCTTACTAATCACCCTCAAACTGTCAGACTAGGAAAACAGACATCCTCCACCCTTACCCTGAGCACTGGCGTGCTACAGGGCTGTGTATTAAGCCCTCTCCTCTATGCACTTTTCACCCATGACTGCCAGCCTATCCATACCTCAAACATAATTGTTACGTTTGCAGATGATACGACTGTCATTGGGCTTATATCAGACAATGAGGAAGCTGCATACAGAGAAGAAGTTAGGAACCTGACTGCATGGTGCGACATTAACAACCTGTTATTAAATACAAAGAAGCCCAAATAAATTATTCTGGACTTTAGGACCACCAAAAAAGACAACTCACTACCGCTATTGATCAATGCAGAGGCTGTGGAGAGAGTTCCCAGCTTCAAATTTTTGGGAGTCACCATCGCAGAGAACCTGTCCTGGGCTGACAGTGCTTTAGCTCTAACTGGCAAAGCACAACAACACCTTGACTTTCTGAGAAAACTAAGGCTCGCTAACCTCCCACAGAAGCTGCTGGTTAATTTCTACAGATGCACTATAGAAAGCTTTCTGACCAACTGCATGACGGCCTGGTACAACAGCTGCACGAAGGCTACTAGAGAAGCCCTGCAGCGAGTTGTTAAAACAGCAGAAGCCATTATCGGCACTGAACTACCATCACTGGAACTTTTGTAAAATACTCGCAGGGTGAGAAGGGCCAAAAACATTATCAAGGACAACACTCCTTGTTTGAGCTCCTTCCATCAGGTAAATGTTTCAGATCAATCCGCACACACACAAACAGACTGAAAGACAGCTTTTTCCCATCCGCCATAAACTTGATGAACTCTGAATCCTCTCTGAAATAATTAACACTGTGCACAAATTGTTTAAACATCTGTAATACCTGGCATACTTGTATAATTTCTTCTCTTCCTTGTTACTATCACTATGTTCCCTATATGTACGGTCATACACCCTTTGCCTGCCATACCAAATCTAGCAGGAATTGCATAAATTAGCATTCAGGTGGGAGGCTCGGTTGGACATAATCGTTATTACATCTTTTACAGGGACCGCCGCGCGTAGGCATCTCCCACACAGTCCCCTCCCTAATCACTCACCTGTCAACCACATCCTGGAAGCTGCAAAAAATAAATTTAAAATCACAAACACTGGTTTGCACGACAGCCCAGGCCCCAGGTCTCTTTCACTAGCTGGGGACCCCAAACAACCATGCGTTACCTAGAGGCACTACCAGTTCAAGCAATTTCCTACCTCTATCTGGCCAGCAGGCGGCAATCAGCTAATCAGGTGTACGGTCATACACCCTTTGCCTGCCATACCAAGTGCACATTGTAATATCCACTGCATATACCTACCTGTTGTTCACTGTGCACCCACCCACCTACGTGAGCGCACGCAGTGTCACTGTGCCTGTCCGGTACCTGTCTGTGTGTGACAGGTGCACATTGTAATACCCACTGCAAATACCTACCTGTTGTTCACTGTGCACCCACCCACCTATGTGAGTGCACGCAGTGTCACTGTGCCTGTCCAGTACCTGTCTGTGTGTGACAGGTGCACATTGTAATACCCACTGCATATACCTACCTGCTGTTGTTCACTTCACTGCACCCGCCTACCTATGTGAGCACACGCAGTGTCACTGTTCTTGTCCGGTACCTGTCTGTGTGTGACTGACAGGTGCACATTGTAATACCCATCACTGCATATACCTACTTGTTGTTCACAGTGAACCCACCTACCTACGTGAGTGCACGCAGTGTGATATACCACTCCATGCATACCTGTTCACTGCACCTGTGTGACTGCACATTGTATTAATCAAGTCAGTGCATACATTTCACTTCAACCCCCCTGATATGGACAAAACGGACAAAACAGGCAGAGGTAGAGGTAGACCCAGAGGAAGGCCACCCGGCAGGTCTGTGCGAGGTCGTGTTGATGTGATTTCGTGCGGCCCTGGCCCAAACAACAGTGCTCAGAAGAAGGCACGTCCCATCAACTCCCAAGATTGTCAGGAAGTGGTTGACTATTTAACACAGAACACCTCATCTTCCGCAGCCACCAGCGCTACTACAAGCACCACATCCACTGCATTTGACACTTCGCAGGAGTTAATTGGTGGGGAATTAACTGATTCACAGCCATTATTGTTAGAACCAGATGAAGGCGCTAAGCAAGTTACTCCACCTCATATGTCTGAGTTAAGCAGCAACACTATGGCCGTAACGTGCGAGGAGGAGGATGATGAAGTACCTGCTGTTGGTGCAGTTTTGGAGGTGTCTGAGGCAAGTGAAGCTGGGCAGGATGTTTATGATGATGACGATGATACGGATACCACGTGGGATCCTAAGAGACAAGATGACCAAGGGGACAGTTCAGAGAGGGGAGCCAGAGAGGAGTAGGAGGAGACGAGTTGCTGAAAGAAGCAGGGAGAGCTCGTCGTCAGAAACAGCTTGTGGCAGTGTCCGGTGCCAGCCAACATGCCCTTCAACGTCCACTGCACCATAGTGTATTCACCCCAGGGAGCTCAGCGGTTTTGAAATTTTGTAGTGTGTGGTCCGTAGATCAGAGCAATGCCATCTGTTATCTCTGCCTCCAAAAATTGAGCCGTGGAAAGGCCAACACCCAACTGCCTTATGAAGGCACCTGCAGAAAAGGCACAAACTGCAATGGGAAGAGCACCTGAGCAAAAGCAGCACACAAAAGCAAAGCCACCCTCCTTCTCCTCTTCCTCCTTCAGGTGCAGCATCTTCAGCCACTTTGTCCCTTGCACCTTCACAGCCACCCTCCTCCACTCCGCCTCCTACCTTGAGCGGTTCCTGCTCCTCTGCCCACAGCAGCCAGGTGTCTGTGAATTAAATTAAGCCAATTTCTGCCAGTCATCCCCATTGCCCGGCATCTGACAGCTGGCTTGGCGGAACTGTTAGCTCGCCAGCTGGTACCATACCAGCTGGTGGACTCTGAGGCCTTCTGTAAATTTGTGGCCATTGGGACACTGCAGTGGAAAATACCAGGCCGCAATTATTTCTCTAAAAAAAGGCGATACCCAAACTGTACCATGAAGTTGAGAGGCAAGTGGTGTCATCACTGGCACACAGCGTTGGGTCAAGGGTCCACCTGACCACGGATGCCTGGTCTGCCAAGCACGGCCAGGGCAGGTACATTACTTACACAGCCCATTGGGTCAACCTGGTGACCGCTGACAAGCAGGGAGTATGTGGCAGTGCAGCGGACCAACTTGTGACACCTCCACGGCTTGCAAGCAGGCCTCCTGCCACCTCCTCTCCTCCTACTCCTCCTGCTACATCCTCTTCACTATCGTCGTCCTCCTCCTCCTTGACTGAGTGGCAGTTCAACTCTACTGGTGCTGCGATCTCCTCTCCAGCTACACAGCCCCAACTCTCCAGGGCCTATGCTGCATGCCAGGTACGAAGGTATCACACCATCTTAGACATGTCTTGCCTCAAAGCAGAGAGTCACACTGGAGCAGCTCTTCTGACTGCTCTTAACAAACAGGTGGATCAGTGGCTGACCCCACACCAGCTGGAGATCGGCAACGCGGTGTGTGACAACGGCAGCAATCTCAATTCTGCTTTGAATTTGGGAATGCTGACACATGTACCCTGCATGGCACATGTGCTGAATCTATTCATTCAAAGATTTGTGTCAAAGTACCCAGGCTTAGAGGACATCCTGAAGCAGGCCAGGAAGTTGAGTGGGCATTTCAGGTGGTCTTACACGGCCATGGCACGCTTTGCAGATATTCGGCAGAGAAACAAGTTGCCGGTGAGATGCCTGATTTGCGATAGCCCGACTCGCTGGAATTCGACCCTCCTTATGTTCTCTGCTAGAACAGGAGAAAGCCGTCACCCAGTACCTCAACAACTACAGTAGAAGGACACCGTCTGGGGAGATGAGGATGTTCTGGCCCAACAACTAGACACTCATGCGAAATGCATGCAGGCTCATGTGGCCATTTGAGGAGGTGACCAACCTGGTGAGTCGCAGTGAAGGCACCATAAGCGACTTGATCCCGTACGCTTACTTCTTGAAGTGTGCCATGCGTAGAGTGGTGGATCAAGCTGTGGAGGAGTGTGAACAGGAACAGTTATGGGAAGAACTGTGGGAGCAATTTTCATCAGAACCAGATGTTTCCTCAACACCTGCGGCAGCACAGAGGGAGGGAGGAGGAGGAAGAGTTGTGTGGGGAAGAGGAGTCAGACTCAGATGATGAAGAAGGTATTTCTTTGGAGGAGCAGGCGGCAGCAGAAGAATAACCGCAGTGGGTGTCACAGGGGGCTTGTGCTGCTCGATGTTCCCATATGATTGTTCGGGGCTGGGGGGAGGAGGAGGACTTACCTGACATCACTGAGGAAGAGCAAGAGGAGATGGATAGTACGTCTTGATCCAACTTTGTGCAGATGGCATCTTTCATGTTGTCCAGCCTGTTGAGGGACCCCCGTATAAAAAAACTCAAGGGGTATGAGCTGTACTCGGTGGCCACGCTACTACACCCTCGGTATAGGCACAAAGTGGCGGAGATGTTTCCAAATCACCAGAAGGCAGAAAGAATGCAGCACTTGCAGAACAAGCTGGCAACTATGCTTTACAATGCGTATAAGGGTGATGTCACAGCACAACGCAATAAAGATACCACTGCCAGTAATCCTTCTCCCATGTCCACGCAGGAAAGGACAGGACGCTCCAGTGATCTCATGGTGATGTCGGACATGCGGACATTCTTTAGTCCAACACCTCGCCTTAGCCCTTCCGGATCCACCCTCCACCAACGCCTGGACCGGCAGGTAGCCGACTACCTGGTCTTAAATGTGTATGTAGACACTGTGAGCAGCGATGAACCCTTGGACTACTGGGTGCGCAGGCTTGACATGTGGCCAGAGCTGTCCCAATTTGCCAACCAACTTCTGTCTTGCCCTGGCTCAAGTGTCCTTTCAGAAAGGACCTTCAGCGCAGCTGGAGGCATTTTCACTGAGAAAAGAAGTCGCCTAAGTCACAAAAGTGTTCAGTACCTCACCTTTATCAAAATGAATGAGGCATGGATCCCGGAGGGCTACTGCCCCGCCCGAAGACTAAGTCAGTCCTCACACAGAGCATCTATGCCTGCACGCCATGTGACTGGCTGCCTGCCCCAAGACTAAGTCGCTCCCCACACAGCACCTCTGCCCGCAGGCCACTTGACATCTATCTCCACCGCCACCCAACAGGGTCCAGGACTCCAGGTGGATTCATGAATTATTAAGGCCACTGCTAGCAGTGGCCGCTATACTACTTTTCTGGTGCGTGTACATGCCTGCCTAATTTTTCTGACTGCACTGCAGCTGCAACAACAAAACAAAAGGCATGTACGTGTGCCAATTCCCCTTCGTGATCATTACCTTGCCCCAGTGAAAGGGCTTGCGTATCACAATGAAGCAATGACCGCCAGCTATATGAGTGTCTTGGGGGGTGACACACCAAAGATAATAAGGCCGTTGCTTCATTGTGGACAGATCAAATTTGATCAGCTGGACAGTCACTGTTCGGTCATTCAGCTACCTCAGCCCGACTATATGGGCTGGAAAGCCGCCATCACCTGCACTCTCATCATGGTGCGCACCAGTCCAGCATGGCCGTCACTACACAAACAGCTGTTTGCAGACACTGCATACCTTTCACTGCACATTGTATTATACCAGGCAGTCAGTGCATACCTTTTACTTGAATGGATGGCAGATTTGCCCTCCATAACAGATTCTCGTTAAAGGATTTAAAGTTGATTCATCTCACATATACAGCAGAGCCTCGAAAGTCCTCCTGTATTGTTATTTTTGGTCACTACCTCGGGACGTGCATGCCATGCCTGCGGCCTTCCTTGGATGTGTGGTAGCCATTCCTGCTCCTTTGCCCACAGCGTGACTGCTGCCTTCCTTTGAAGTGCGGTGGTGGTAGCTGTTTCTTAGGCTCCCACACCGGACCGGAATCGAACCAGGATTCCCCGGCCATTACCCATGGTCACCCTGCTACTGAGAAAGTACCATCTAAAGTTTCATATAGTTGAATGAATGGCAGACTTGCCCTCCATAACACATTCTCGTTAAAGGCAAGTGGTGTCATCTCTGGCACACAGCGCTGGGTCAAGGGTCCATCTGACCACAGATGCCTGGTCTGCAAAGCACAGTCAGGGCAGGTACATTACTTATACAGCAAATGGATCCTTACTTGGATGTGCAGTGGTGGTAGCCACTTCTCAGGCTCCCACTCCGGACCGGAATCGAACCCTGATTCCCCGGCAATTACCAGTGGTCACTCACAATGGCAGACTTGCCCACCATAACAGATTCTCGTTGCAGGTACTGAACAGCAAGCAGAACAAGTATTTAAAAAAATAGATGTAAGCTTTAACAATAGTAGAGAAAGAACCATCGAAAGTTGATAAGGCAGTCGGACATTACCTGATATCACTGAGGAAGAGCAATCTCACCATGGTGCGCACCAGCCCAGCACGGCCGTCACAACACAAACAGCTGTTTGCAGTGCGTTACACAGTGAGTTTGGTGTGTCAGTGTGAAGCAGTACTCTAATTACACTCCCTGATTGATGTATACACATGCAAGATGTTTTAAAGCACTTTAGGCCTGCAATTTAGCATTCAATGTGATTTCTGCCCTTAAAACGCTGCTTTGCGTCAAATCCAGATTTTTCCCCGGGACTTTTGGCGTCTATCCCACTCATCCATGCAAAAACTCAGATGTTAGACCCCTTAAAACATCTTTTCCATCACTTTTGTGGCCAGCATAAGTGTTTCTAGTTTTCAAAGTTCGCCTCCCTATTGAAGTCTATTGCAGTTCGCTGAAGTTTGCGCGAATCAAACTTTTGGCGAAGGTTCGCGTACCTGGTTAGCAAACCGAAAATCGGAGGTTCGGGCCATTACTATTTACATCTTTCAGAGTGATGCATCATGGGAAACCACAGTTGCTCACTTACAGATGACTCATCACAAATACCTTCTGTTGTAAAAAGGCAAAATTACAGAGTGCTCAGTGTGATCAGAGAATTTCACAATCAAATCGTGTTTGCTATGCTTATCACAATTTTCAGTGTAAAACATCCCTAAAATTAATTTTCACACATACAGTAGTACACAAAGGTATGTGAATTACAGTAGGTGATTTTTAGCATTTGAATAGCCAGACTAATGTTAAGGTGCGACATATTCTTCATACATTGCTATGAGAGATTTCACACTGGCATTCAGAAGAAGTATTTACCTGTCCATGTGTTGACAAAATGATGCCTGAACCTGAGTTTTTGCAGCATTTGTACCAAGCCTCAGTAGTAATGTCTGCTACATTTTTTAACAATTTGGATGGCATTTACAGTGAAAAACGCAATGCATGCCCAAGGCTTTTGAATGTTTACCAAGCTGAAGCAGATGCTAGAAAAAAAACATATAAAATGTGATAAAACACTCCTTCAAATGCCAAGAAAATGTCAGTGGTGTTTTCTTGATATTTGGCATTAATGTTAGTTTGGACTTAGTCTCCCAATATCTAAAGTTATGAAGACTTGATGGCTTAGAGCCTTAGACACTTGAGTATGGACTGAGAGAGATAGACATAGTAATTGGCACCATGATGAGGGGTTTCTGAGCCTACAGCTGCATGAATGGACAATCTTCACTGCTTTTCAAATCTAGTTTTTACTACTTGTATAGCGAAAGTAATGTTCACACAAAAAAGTATTGTGTAATAGAGAAAATGTTGAAATTAGCCATTTCTATGCAAAATTACAGTTACATAGTTTGGTTGATAAAAAGACATCAATTCATCAGATTAAACCAGGAAAATACAAATTAGGTACATTTTTGTCCTGCACCCTCACATATCCCAGTTGGTCCAGGGGAAGGCAAAAAAAACCCTTACAGGGCTTTGCCAATTCACCTTTAAATGGAGAAAGAAAATCCTTCCAGATAGCAGTCAGATAAAATCCCTGGATTAACTCTGCTGGTAATTAACAAGTAATTATAGCAGTGGATGTCCTTCGATGCAAAGAAAACATTCAAGACTCCTTTATGCTGGGCATACACGAGTCAATCCAGCGGCTCGATAAGTCGTCAGATCGACTCCCGCCGCGTCCCCGCTCGTCCGCGCGTGCGCCCGGATCGATTCCCACTTGTCCCCTCCAGCGCTTCTTATCTTCCACTCGATTCGCCGCTATTGTCCACCCGCGGGTATCGAGCGCGGAATCGATCCCCGCGGTGATCGGACACGGCGAATATTATCAATTGAGCCATCAGGCTCCATTGATAAGCCTCCCTCGACGCCGTGTATGCCCAGCATTAAAGGCAGATATGGAATTTGCCATAACTACTTCCTGTGGTAAAATACTCCAAATTTTAACCAGTTTTACTATAAAGAACCCATTTTTAAATAGATGCCAAAACATTGTTTCCTCCAAGCTTTATTAATATTATTATTATTTATTGGATGTATATAGCACCAACATATTATGCAGTGCTGTACAATAAATAGGATTACAGACAATGATAACAGGGGTGAAAGCAAACTACAGGTAATAGACAATAGATACAACAATACAGGTAATAAGCAATAAGATACACAACACAATGCAGATAGTAATACAATGCCAAATCATACACTGGAGTGGTAGTGGTAAAATACAAGTTTCCATAATTCTGGGTAAAGTGCACAGAGTCATGTATAGAGATGGCCCGAACCTCCGATTTTCGATTCGTCAACCGAACTTCCGCAAAAGTTCGGTTCGTGCGAACTTTTGGAAACCGCAATAGACTTCAATGGGGAGGCGAACTTTGAAAACTAGAAACACTTATGCTGGCCACAAAAGTGATGGGAAAGATGTTTCAAGGGGTCTAACATCTAAGTTTTTGCATGGATGAGTGGGATAGATGCCAAAAGTCCCGGGGAAAAATCTGAATTTGATGCAAAGCAGCATTGTAAGGGCAGAAATTGCTAAATTGCAGGTCTAAAGTGCTTTAAAACATCTTGCATGTGTATAAATCAATCAGGGAGTGTAATTAGAGTACTACACACTGTCACACAAAACTCACTGTGTAACGCACCGCAAACAGCTGTTTGTGTAGTGGCGGCTGTGCTGGACTGGTGCACACCATGGCGAGAGTGCAGAGGGCTCCTGAGGAAGTGGTCTTTTTGAACCACGCCACGCGTGGAGCGTCTTGTGTGCCTCCCTCCACCCTCACTCCATGGCTGCCTCCTTCTACCATCCTGGGCTATGTATGTATACCCCCTAACCAACAGGTATCCATGATCCCTATATGCACTGTCCATATATGTTTATATTCACCATTTCTCATGATTCATGAGCATATTGCTATATCTCAGCACTCTTTCTGATGCTTTTCTCACGGTTGTTCATAGGAGAACTATTACTGGTGTTTTTTTTATTTTTAACCCTCCCCATTTGATAGTAACTAGCCCAGACCCGGGTCTCATGTAGCCAATGGTGGGTTCAATTCCATGAACCCACGTTGAGTACCACCTTTGGTAGCCATTAGGGTTTATTTGTTACAGAGGTGAGGCATTTGTGATATTATTCCCACATAACACTGTATTGTGGTGATTTGTTGTTTATAGCAACGGTTTTAAATGTTTTTTTGATGTTTATACAGAATGTTCAATAAAGCTTTGTTATATTCATAATTGGTGGTGCAGCAGTTTGTGCAGGATTGCTTTCGCTTCTTTTTACATGAAACATGGCGAGAGTGCAGGCCGTGGTGGTTTTCAAGCCCACAGGGTCACCGGGCTGTGGTAGCTCATTGATAGAACAACAGTGACTGTCCAGCTGATCAAATTTGGTCTGTCCACAATGAAGCAACAACCTTATTATCTCACTCATATAGCCGTCGGTCATTGCTTCATTGTGATTGCAAGCCCCTTCACCGCGGCAAGGTAATGATCATGAAGGGGATTTGGCACATGTACATGCCTTTTGTTTTGTTGTTGCAGCTGCAGTGCAGCCAGAAAAATTAGGCAGGCATGTACACGCACCAGAAAAAGTAGTATAGCAGCCACTGCTAGCAGCAGCCTTAAAAATTCAGGAATCCACCTGTAATCCTGGACCCTGTTGGTGGTGGCGGAGAAGGCAGTCAAGCAGCCTGTGGGCAGAGGTGCTGTGTGGGGAGCGACTTAGTCTTGGGGCAGGCAGTCACATGGCGTGCAGGCAGAGATGCTGTGTGTGGGGACTGACTTAGTCTTCGGGCGGGCAGTAGCCCTCTGGGATCCATGCCTCATTCATTTTGATAAAGGTGAGGTCCTGAACACTTTTGTGACTTAGGCGACTTCTCTTCTCAGTGAAAATGCCTCCAGCTGCGCTGAAGGTCCTTTCTGAAAGGACGCTTGAGCCAGGGCAAGACAGAAGTTGGTTGGCAAATTGGGACAGCTCTGGCCACATGTCAAGCCTGCGCACCCAGTAGTCCAAGGGTTCATCGCTGCTCACTGTGTCTACATCCACACTTAAGGCCAGGTAGTCGGCTACCTGCCAGTCCAGGCGTTGGTGGAGGGTGGATCCGGAAGGGCTAAGGCGAGGCGTTGGACTAAAGAATGTCCGCATGTTCGACATCACCATGAGATTGCTGGAGCATCCTGTCCTTGCCTGCATGGACATGGGAGAAGGATTCCTGGTAGTGGTACCTTTATTGCGTTGTGCTGTGACATCACCCTTAAATGCATGGTAAAGCATAGTTGCCAGCTTGTTCTGCAAGTGCTGCATCCTTTCTGCCTTCTGGTGATTTGGAAACATCTCCGCCACTTTGTGCCTATACCGAGGGTCTAGTAGCGTGGCTACCCAGTACAGCTCATTCCCCTTGAGTTTTTGTATACGGGGGTCCCTCAAAAGGCTGAACAGCATGAAAGATGCCATCTGCACAAAGTTGGATCCAGACGTACTATCCATCTCCTCTTGCTCTTCCTCAGTGATGTCAGGTAAGTCCTCCTCCCTCCCCCCAGCCACGAACAATACCACGGGAACGTTGAGCAGCACAAGCCCCCTGCGACGCATGCTGCTCCTCCTCCAAAGAAATACCTTCCTCATCATCCGAGTCTAACTCCTCTTCCCCACACAACTCTTCCTCCTCCTCCCCCCTCTGTGCTGGCGCAGGTGTTAAGGAAACATCTGGTTCTGATGAGAATTGATCGCACAACGCTTCCTCCTGTAACTGTTCCTGTTCACGCTCCTCCACAGCTTGATCCACCACTCTACGCACGGCACGCTCAAGGAAGTAAGGGAACGGGATCAAGTCGCTGATGGTGCCTTCACTGCAACTCACCAGGTTGGTCACCTCCTCAAACGGCCGCATGAGCCTGCATGCATTTCGCATGAGTGTCTAGTTGTTGTGCCAGAAAATCCTCATCCCCCCAGAGTGTGTCCTTCTACTGTAGTTGTAGAGGTACTGGGTGATGGCTTTCTCTTGTTCTAGCAGGCGAGAGAACATAAGGAGGGTCGAATTCTAGTGAGTCGGGCTATCGCAAATCAGGGGTCTCACCGGTAACTTGTTTCTCCACCGAATATCGGCAAAGTGTGCCATGGCCGTGTAAGACCACCTGAAATGCCCACACACCTTCCTGGCCTGCTTCAGGACGTCCTCAAGGTCAGAGGCGGAGTGGAGGAGGGTGGCTGTGAAGGTGCAAGGGAGAAAGCGTCTGAAGATGCTGCACCTGAAGGAGGAAGAGGAGAAGGAGGGTGGCTTTATTTGTGTGCTGCTTTTGCTCAGGTGCTCTTCCCATTGCAGTTTGTGCCTTTTCTGCATGTGCCTTCGTAAGGCAGTTGTCCCTACATGGGTGTTGGCCTTTCCACAGCTCAATTTTTGGAGGCAAAGAGAACAGATGGCATTGCTCTGATCTGAGGCAGACACATACATTTTTTCCAAACCCCTGAGCCCCCCTGGGGTGATGGCACTCTGGTGGCATCAGCAACTGACGTTGAAGGGCATGTTGGCTGGCTGTCCATAGGTGGCGATACATGGCAGCAGACACTGCCACACCTGTTTCTGATGACGAGCTCCCCCTGCTTCTTTCAGGAACTTGTCTCCTCCTACTCCTCTCTGACTACACCTCTGAACTGTCCCCCTGTTCATCTCCGCTATTGGGAACCCACGTGGCATCTGTATCATCATAATAATTCTGCCCAGCTTCGCTTGCCTCAGACACCTCCAAAACTGCACCAACAGCAGGTACTTCATCATCCTCCTCCCCACACATTATGTCCATAGTGTCGCCTAACTCAGACATATGAGGTGGTGTAACTTGCTTAGCGCCTTCATCTTGTTGTAACAATAATGGCTGTGCATCAGTGATTTCCCCACCAAATAACTCCTGCGAAGTGTCAAATGTAGCGGATGTGGTGCTTGTAGTAGTGCTGGTGGCTGCAGAAGATGAGGTGTTCTGTGTTAAATAGTCAACCACGTCCTGACAATCTTGGGAGTTGATGGGATGTGCCTTCTTCTGAGAACTGTACTTTGGTCCAGGGCCACACGAAATCACATCAGCACGACCTCGCACACACCTGCCGGGTAGCCTTCCTCTGGGCCTGCCTCTACCTCTGCCTCTGCCTGTTTTGTCCGTTTTGTTTATATCGGGAGGGATGAAGTGAAAGGTATGCACTGACTTGACTAATACAATGTGCATTCACACAGGTGCAGTTAACAGGTATGCACGGAGTGGTATATCACACTGCGTGCACTCACGTAAGTAGGTGGGTGCACTGAACACAACAGGTAGGTATATGCAGTGATGGGTATTACAAATGTGCACCTGTCACACACACATACCGTGAACAGGTACAGTGACTGGTGGTATTAAATATCACACTGCATGCGCTCACGTAGGTAGGTGGGTGCACTGAACACAGCAGGTAGGTATATGCAGTGATGGGTATTACAAATGTGCACCTGTCACACACACACACACACACACACACACACACACACACACACACACACACACACACACACACACACACACACACACACACACACACACACACACACACACACACAGGTACCGCCGTGAACAGGTGCAATGACTGGTGGCATTAACAATGTGTGAGCTCACGTAGGTAGGTAGGTGCACTGAACAGTTAACAGGTGCAGTGATTGGAATGGGATTACAAATCTGCAGCTGTCTTTCACACACACAGGTAGTCACTAAATGTGCTGAGCTTGGCAGTGGCACAGTAGGAATTAAGGTGCCAAAGGCCAGCTGTAACTGACTGACAGGGCTGTATACAATGCAAGTGGGCTACAAAAAAAAATAGATCACAAGAACAAGATTAGCTCTCAAAAGAGCTGTTGAGGGGTGCTTTTTTAGCAATAAGAATTAGCAAGGAGCAAGCTAAAAAGCCTACAAGAGCCTAACTAAGCTTTCCCTATGAGAGTCTGCAGCAGCTCTCCCTTCTCTAATTACTGCAGGCACACGAGTGAGTCCAATGCCTGACACTACCTGCCTTTTATAAGGTGGGGAGTGGCTTCAGGAGGGAGTGTAGCCTGATTGGCTACAATGTGCCAGCTGACTGTGATGTAGAGGGTCAAAATTGACACTAATGATGCACTATGGGGGCAAATCAAACTTCCGGAAAAGTTTGCGAACGCGAACCACGGAAGTTTGCCGGGAACCATTCGGCGGCGAACCGTTCAGGCCATCTTTAGTCATGTATGCTACACAAGGGGAGAGGGCGCTGCCAAAGGCTTACAATCTAAAGGTTTATCTCCCCTTGTCCTTTGTACAGGCCTAGGGACAAAAAGCTCAGCTGCCAAACTTATGTATGGCCCTCTGATGTATTCATACATGTATCTATTTATATGCCAACTTTCTCCTGTTCATTTGCTGTGCTGTTAAGGGTACCATAAGAATCCAGAAATAAAACTAATAAACAGTTTGCCTTTTCCCTTTGCATACTTTGCCAAAGTTTGCCTTTAGGTCTTCTATAAAAGGTCTACGTAAAGTTTGAAAAGCATTCTGTACTGTGCTTGAAATTAGTTGAGCTTTGCCTGTAATACATACAGTATTAACAGTATATTTATATATTTTTTGTTTTGATTGTTTTCCACAGGTCAAAAAGTGGACTCAGGTTAGCATCTGGATCCTGTAGCTTGGATCAAAGATAAATCAACACACAGGGACAGACACACAGACAAATACACATTTATGAAATCATTACTGTAATAAATCGATGAACAAACCAATCCTTTTAGTACTTAAAAGTTGCAATCTAGCTGCTGAGATAAACAATAACATTTTGTTGATTAATGTATTTTATTAATTCGAATGTCTCGAGGAAGAACAAAATGTAAGTTATGTATTCCAGTGTGACCTAGAAATACATATGATATTTGTGATTCAGCACATTCCATGCAAAGCTTCGCTGCTCCCTAGTGAGAATGCTGATATAGATCTCTTATATTCCTAGAGGGTAAAGCTTTCAGTTTGTATCTCCTTCACAAGATCACATAAAGGCTTTTTGTCCATTTTTATCTTGGAAGAAACATTTTAGCAGTGTACCTGGCTTGCTTAACAAAATCTCCAATTACAAAACATACTTATACCCTATAACTACTACTGGGAAGTGTCATCATTTTCATTATTTTTTTCATTATCATTTTTTAGAAGTTTTTTTTTTTATTTCATCTATTATGGCACATATTAAAATAAGCAAGCTATTTTGTATACCAAAATAAAGAAATCAATACAATCTATAGAATATGCTTACCATATTCTGTGATGTCTTATAATTTGCTAAATATAATATATTTATGAGGTAAAAAGAGTTTTTAAATTGTGCTAATCCTTATGGTCAACCTTTGCATTGTTTATTTTAAAACATAAGGAGAAAGTGATGATCTGAATAGTAAAATTTACTCTTTTTCTCATCCTTTCATGTCCAGAACTGAACATTTCATGTTCAGAACTGAAAATGTGGTCTTTTACCCAAATATTTTGACACTGCAGGGCATCCCTCTTTTTTACATATGACAATTTTGTGGCCATTGCCATACATACTGTAAGTGACACTTAGCTGATGCTAAAGGTTAAAATGATACATTAGAAATTGCTTTTCAAACCAACCTGACTGTTGGGTGTCGGTTATATGCTTAAATGTGTTTTTGGCGTGAATAGAATTATTTCTTGATGCTGTGTTTAGTTTTTGAAGGTCAACTTTAAGAAAAGCATATGTTAAGAAAAGCATATGTTATTAACGGATAATTACAGAATGGGTCAAAACCTCCTTTATGTTCTGATGCTTTGTGTATAAGTTTGTGAAAATTTGCATCCAGACAGGAAGTGGAAATATCTCTCAGAGTTACAGTGACTGCAAAAAATAATACATTATTGTAAGAGTGAGGAAGATATCGTTATCGTTATCTTTACTCCTAAATTTTCTCCTAGGAGATATGTTTTCACTTTCTATTTAAAGAAAATCTGTATTGTTAAAATCGCACAAAAGTAAACACACCAGTGCATTAGGGGACATCTCCTATTACCCTCTGTCACAATTTCGCCGCTCCTCGCCGCATTAAAAGTGGTTAAAAACAGTTTTAAAAAGTTTGTTTATAAACAAACAAAATGGCCACCAAAACAGGAAGTAGGTTGATGTACTGTATGTCCACACATAGAAAATACAACCATACACAAGCAGGCTGTATACAGCCTTCCTTTTGAATCTCAAGAGAACATTTGTGTGTTTCTTTCTCCCTGCAGTTCTCATGCACTGAAGTTTCAGGCTGCTCTTTTTTCTCCTGCAAACAGCTTTGCCCTTGTCTGTAATTCTTCAGTATGTGAAAGCCCAGCCAGCTCAGAGGACGATTTATCCAGCTTGTAAAAGATAAGAGAGAAGAGAGAAGCAGCTCTAATCTAAATAATACACAGGCAGTGTGCATAGAGGGGCCTGGAAGGGGGAATTCATAGCAGAACCACAACACTGAAGAACTTGGCAGCCTTCCAGACACAGGCTGACAAGTCTGACAAGGGAAAGATACATAGCAGAAAGTGCTGCAGTAAGCCAGAACACATTAGAATAGCTTTTGGAACTTGTAGGATGATAAAAAACAGGATGCAATTTTTGTTACGGAGTCTCTTTAAAATAGCTTTTCAGCACTTTGCAATTGAAAAAGTACCAAAACGTAGGTGAAAATGTACAAGTAAAATTATTGCATTGGTTACTTAAAGGGCACTTTGAAAATATGACATAGGAAAATACGTGAATTAAATAGGTGCCATAGAATTTCCACAATGTTGTAATTTTAAAAAAAATCCTGCCCCAAGGACAGCCAGTTTTTAAACTAAAACCATGGCGGTCCCAGGGACAGGAATGTTTTTGTTGACAAAGATGAGATTTCACTTTTGTATGCTACCAGAAGATATTTACAGCATGATCTAACACATGTTTTTATTGAGATCTGGCATGTTGATAAATGTGGATTATAACTCTACCTATACAAGAATGATTGTTAGTTCCTAATGCATTGTTGGAGCACTGGGTACATGTTAAAGGGAACCTAAACTCAAAAAACCCCCACGTGTAAAAATGTACTTGTTAATGTCCGCAATAGCTTTCTGTACCAGTGGGAATGCGTAACAAGATACGCATGGTGGCCAGCCGACTCCCAGTTGGCAAAAACGAAACTAGCTGGCAGCGGGGGACCGGAGGAGCCATGAGTGACTGCGAGGGCACAGGATGGCTGCAGGGGGCTAGTAGATGCCCCAGGTAAGTGAAACTCATGTTTAGTTTTTTTTTTGAGTTAAGGTTCCCTTTAAGATATGTGACCTGGGAGAGAACTACAGGGTGTCTTGTGCCTCAATGTGCACCACTTCTTTACTAGACATGAGGCAGATATAATTATTAGAAAAATATAAAGCTCTGCATATTTTTCTTTTGACAGTGTATGACACCAGCAATCCTGGGCATGGAGGCCATACCACAAAAGCTGGACTATGTTCTTGCTGAATTCAGTGCTGTCATGAAACAGCTAGAGGAGAAATTTCTGCAGGACAAGCCTTTTCTAACTGGTGAGGAAATCTCACTTGCAGATATTGTGGCTATTGCAGAGATTATGCAGGTAAGATAACGCCAGTAAAATAACGACGGTATCCATCGTTTCACAAAATGTCTGCTTTATGAAAATGTTTACCATGTAAAAAGCATAAAGAGACATTGAAGCGAAAAAAATTATAATATATAATGAATTGGTTGGGTAGTAAAGATAATTACTAGAACATTAGTAGCAAAGAAAATATTCTCATATTTTTATTTTCAGTTATATAGTTGTTGTTTTTTATAACATTGCATCATTCTCTAATAGTTGTAGTTTACACACTACTCAGCATTCTAAATGATTTTACAGAGCAGGCTATTAGTGAACTTTTGAACTGTCCTCTGCAGAGAAAAAGAAATTACAATGACTGAGAGTTGAGATAAAAAGCTTCAGAAGACAGAGCTCTGTGTGACTTTGAAAGTCGTGGAGCTCAATGACTCTTTTGCATAGATAACAACTGGAGTTTCTTAAGTCTTCCTGTACTGGAAACAATATTAGACTTTGCTCCTAATGTTTTATTTCTTAGCCGTACAACCAGTTCATTAGATCATTTTTTTTTTTTGCTTCAGTGTCTCTTTGAAGTGTACCAGAGATGAAAAGAAAAAAGTTTTATACATACCTGCTGCTTCTCCCAGCCCCATGCGCACAGATCGCTCCCACACCGCCGTCTTCCACTGCCTGCAGCTCCGGTACCAGAACCCGTAACTTCTTCCAGTTGTGGCCAGTCAGCACAAGAAAAGTGTGCTCTCTCTGTATCTCTCCGTATCTTACATCTCTGGTTTCCTTTAACCACTTTCAAGCCATTATTGTATATTCTTTTTCTGAATTGATGAACTGCATACTATAATGGGCTTTAAAGTTACAAGTAATAAAGTCAAGAACTCTTTTTTTTGTGAGGATTTATTGTATAAAATTATACCACTAGCTTGTAGTCTAGATAGAAGCATGTATCCTACTGACTGCCCAAGCCTTAGGTGACAAACAATATTCCTATTTCAGTTTTAATTTCCAGAATTAAGAAAATACAAAAGCCTCAAAAAGTGTGGTAGACAATACTTAGTGGTAGTGGATAGTGGTAGTAGCAAATGACAAAATCTATTCAAGAAATTCATTTTCACATTATCTATTGGTTCATAGTTTGTGAACTAACTTCTACTAAAATCAGTCTGCAGCAAAAAAGAAAAGCCCTTTGAAGCTATAATGATGTGGACTACAAAGAAATACTGAATACTTCTATCTTGATACCTCAAAAGACATTTTGTAGTTGAGCATTCAAAGAACACATATTGCAAAGTCTGCAATGTAAACAGTCTAACCATTTTTCCACTTGGAAGGCCTTAGTGAAGTTGATTTTAAAAGTTGCTGTTACCATATATCATTAAATATAAGCAGGGCTGTTGAGTCAGTACAAATATCATCCGACTCTGACTCCTCGTTTTATGAAACCACCGACTCCGACTCCAGATACCCAAAATTGCTCCGACTCCAACTCTTCAACTCCGACTCCTTAGTCAAATTTTTACAAAGGCTATGGATTTGGTTCAAAAATCATCCAACTCCGACTCCTCAGTTTACTGAAACCTCCGATTCCAGGTACCCAAAATTGTTCCGACTCCTCGACTCCGACTCCACAGCCTTGAATATAAGTCAACCTCATGTATAAGTTGACTCCAAGATTTGTTGCTCTTAAGTTGGAATTTATTAATGACTAATGTATAAGTCTATCCAGAAAAGTTATGTTTAGTAAGCTGAACTTGGGGAACAGAGGCATTAATGGCTGCATAAACCACCATTTGGGCCTAAAATGCAGCCAATAACTCCTCCAAGCACCCAAATGCAGCCATTAGTTTGGTGTTTAATCTTAAGAGACAGGGGTGAATGAGTGTATGTTAGCATTGGAGGGGATTGCATCCTCCTCCTGTACAGGCTGCAGGAGGGGGCAAGCACAGACTGAATCCCTCTGAAACAATTGCAAGCTATAGCATTAGCAGGCTGTGAGGCTACTGACTAAGTTTGACTAGCTTGTGCACCATCTGCCGACCTAAGGAGACTCTTATGTTAGGGCAAAGGCAATCAGGGTATGCGGAATTCATTCAGGGTATGGAGTGAAGGGAGCATAAGGGACTGTCATAGCCTGAGATGCAAGACAAGTAGTAAGTGTCTGCTTGGGAATTTTTTCTACATGTTGAATGGAAACTTTTGAACTTAACAGTACACTTATGGTATTACACTTTCAGAAGAGTTGGAAAGAAAGACTCTTGCTCATCAAGCAGCACGCCCCACTTTGTAGTTCTTTAATAGACTAGATGTAAAGGTGAAGTGATTGAATAGCTCTGTGTTTTTCAGGTAATAGCAAGTGGAGTGCCTGTTTTTGAACAGAGGCCAAAGCTGGGAGCTTGGAAAGAAAGAGTTGAAGAAGCATTAGGTTCAGTACTCTTCAATGAGGCACACGAGGACATTCTAAATGTCAAAAAGCAACAACTAAATACATTATCCTCTGAGGTTATAGAGCGACTTAAAGGAAGAATACTTCTATTTACAAATTGTGGAATGTGGCTCTGCTAAGTATGGTTTACATAGCTGAAGGCTGAGTTGATTATTTTAAAGATCTTTTTGACATCTGATTTTAACATAACTTCAAGCTACTGATTGGAAAAACACATGAAGGTTTTAAAAGGTTTCTTGGAGATTAATTTAATTAGCAAAAAAGGAAATCAAAAATATGAACATGTACAAACCATATATCATTTTCTTTTAGCTGAAATTAAATTAAAATATAGCTTTTACAAGAATTTGAGCATTCTTACTTATTAACTCTTCTGGCACCGCATCCCTCCTTGGTTTTGACCTCAAGGATGTCCAACTCCAGTCCTCAAGGTCTGAGAGCATATTTTTGGCACTGCTCAAATTTATTCATGGCTCTGTATCATGTAAGGTGTAATTCATCAAGTAGAACACATTTTTCCATGTCTCTGCCCATCCTAAACACTGCCATGGAATGGATAAGGCCTTTGAGGACTGGAGCTGGACATCCCTGTCTTAAATGTGTCTATTATCCTTTCTGGAGACATGTTCAATGCATCCTTTTCTCTGGCCTGTTAAGTTCTGTATTTTCATCCTTTAAGCTTATCATTCGCATTCAGCTCTTTAATATCTCTTCGTCACCAAACTTCATTTCCCAGCATCAGCGCAATAGCGCATGAGTTTATTTCAAAACATTTCTTTCAAAGAGTGGTAATCCATCTGTATGTGCCTAAGTTAATGTCCTTTTTTCCCACAATAAATCACAGCAGGCCTGAGAAAGAAAGGACTTAGACAAGGGGAGAAATAGTTTGCATTGCTCTTAATTTTGGTTCTAGAAGCTGCACTTAGAAAAGATTATAAAAATGTCAATATAACATTCCAAAAGGAGGTGAAGATAAATATGTGGCAGCATATACTGATGATTTTGTTATTACAGTTCAATGCGAAGTGCCTATGAGAGAAAGCAGTTTAGAGATTAAGGAAAGGTGGGGGGGAAAGGCTGCGCATCCCTAAACTTTGTAACTATGTAACTGTCAGGTTAGCTGCTCCCAGCCCCTCCTCCTGAGTTTCCTGTTTGCATGATAAGTAGTAGCAGATTTGCATATGATTTGCATCTGAATTGAATGCGAAGTGTGTAGAAAGTCTATATAGGTGCTACACACTGAGCTGGTGGTCATTTCAGATGCAGCCTTAGTGGTATGCGCTGGCGTTCCCCTCGCAGTTTAGAGGTTAAGGCTGAGACAAATCAAATATATTTTTTGTGACTCATGCGAAAAGTATTTAAGAGTGGTTAAAGGCCTTCAGAAAATAAAGTTGTACAAATCAATAATTATCTATACAGTGGAACCTTGGTTTGCAAGCACAATTCGTCGTTTCGGAAACATACTTGTAATCCAAAGTACGCATATCAAAACGAATTTCCCCATAAGAATCAATGGAAACCCACGTGATTTGTTTCACAATCCAAAAACAGTTATAGTAAAATAGTATAAAATAAAAATGTCACTATAACTAACAGCATCATTACCATCTGTTGGCTCACCCCAACCTTTCTTTGTGTGTGATTTTAACAAGGAACTTATCCAATGACACTTGCTTTTGAGGATATCATGGAAATGTGACATTGTACAGTCGCTACACTCAGATTAAGCACAATTAAGTAAAGTCCTGCAGCGCCAAAGGGAGAAGAACTATCGGCCCAACTGTGATGATCTTGTATAGCAAGATGCTGCTGGTATATCAAGTCAAAATTTCACAATAATTTTTGCTTGTATAGCAAAGCGCTTTTAAACCAAGTTACTCCCAATCCAAGGTTTTACTGTATGCCAATGTTAACACATTCAAGTACTTGGAATCAACATTCAGCAGAAAAACAATGATACAGATTAAATTAAAACTAGCATTACAGACGTAGAAAGGTGCTGATTCACTTTCAAACACCCACAGCTAAAAAAAAAAAAATTCTTCCCACAGCTAAAAAAAACCATACAGATAGGCTAATTGGTCTCTCCAACAGAATAAAATGTCCTGAGACTACAATAGGAACAGAAGACAGTATGATTAACTATGGTAGAGATTAGATCATGAGCTCCTCAGAGGGACAGTTAAGGTGCCCATAGACCTAAAGATTATGGGCAGATTTGACAAATGTATCTCGAATCTGATTAAAGATACATTTGTCTCTTGTTAATTCTGGCCATATACTACAGGACAATTCCCATTAGATTTCAGAATGAAATCCTCAGGGAATTGCCTCAGCCCGCTGCTCCCGCACTGCTGCTGCCCCTCCAATGTATAAATGTGCCCCTTGTGTGCATTTATACGTTACCTGTCCTGTTGCAGCTCCGTGGGTGTCACGTAACCTCCGGGCAGTATTCCATATGCGCTACTGGCGCGTAGCATGTGATGTCGGCACATAACGTCTGACGCTAGGCGTCAGTAGCGTGTATGGATAGCCGCCCAGAGGTTACGGGACACCGTGTGGAGGCTGCAACAGGACAGGTGACATATAAATGCACACGGGGGTCACATTTATACATTGCGGTGGGGGTTTCGTCATCTCGTTACTCAATCGAAAATCGCCATCATACCGCCGCACATCCAGCATGCGTGATAGACAAAGCGACGGATTTTTGTCCCGAAATTGGTCACTTTGTCGGTCAGGCATGCACTTGGCAGCAACGATTTTCATCCAATTCAATTATAATAATTGGATGGTGGATCAGTCCCCAAGTCGCCTGATGTATAGGCACCTTCAGTCACATGACTTAATATGCTATGCAAAAGTGCTGTGGAAGATGTCAACACAAATAACAATAATAATAATATATTAGATCTGGAGCTGATTATTTTCACATACATGGGAAAAATCAACATTTTCATCTGAAACAGTCAACTTTGAATTTAGAAATATATTCTTTGGTAAGTGTCTAGTCTTACACAATACGCATCACACAGCTCAAATGGAATTTAAATAAAAATATGCCTTATGAGTGGCTGCTTTGAGCCCAATATTGCAAATTTCTTAGTATAAAAGTGGCTCTAGAGTCACAACTTAATCTTCTCATGCTCAACTAAACTTTACCATACACAGGTCAATATTTTCATCAGATTTGATCTCTTTCATTAAAGGTGGCAGTAATCTACTGACCCCAACATATCCAATCAATAAATATTTAAATAATTTTGGTCATTTTATCGATTTTATTATTTTTTGGTCATTTTATTGATGGAAAGACTCACAGAGAATATGAGGTGAGGTAGGGTAAGGAATCGTAGCAGCATACCAATGTATGGTATGGAACAATAAAACTCCTGAAGAAGTTTAAGAACAACTAATACTTGATCAGATTTGTGCCACAGCCTGGCTGAGATTGACTGTGGTAAGATGGTACATTGATCATTACTACTGAACTGATTTCCAGCTGGGGATTGGCTAGCTACGTGGCACTGTGGCAAAATTAAAAAGCACACTGACTTTAAAAAATGGCTCTTATTTCACTTGGAAACTGCTGAATAGGCTGTACCTGTTGTGCAACCTAGCCTAAAATGACGCAAGAAGGTGGGCTTCACAGCAGCACTCCAGGTAGGCAACACTGAATGTAAATGAGATGGTTGGACAGCACAGTGGGGGGCCTTGCACAGCTGCATGACGTGTGTATGTTCTCCCTGTGTCTGTGTGGGTTTCCTCTGGTACTCTGTTTTCCTCCACATCCCAAAAACATACAGATAAGGTAATTGACTTCCCCCTAAATTGGCCCTAATCTGTGATACATACACTACATGATAAATACATATATACAGTGTATGACAGGTAGGTCACTCTGATGTACAGTTAAGTGACAAGACAATATACTCTGTACAGTGCTGCAGAAGATGTCAGCGCTATGTAAATAATAGTATAGAAATAATGGTTCTGACCGAAGACTGTAATGCCACAGAATATAACTTTGAAATAAAGTTAGAACAACATGTCCATTCCCTTTAAAGAGGGGACTGCAGCCTTTAGAAGAAGTTTCCAAGTCACACACCCGAGACAAACATGCCACCAGTAGAGTCATCTGAAGCATGAACATTCTGGTCCAGTAAGTTAAAGGTTTGCAGATGAATGCACGACATCCAGGCATGCAGCATTTTTTTTATTTTATTATAGCAAGTAAGATAAACATATATCACGAATATGTTGTGGCGTGACATATCTCAACATAAAAACGGTTAGCTTTGCTTTGGTACAAGAATTTGTCATTTCTAACTATTTTTATGGATCTTTTATTTATTCACATTTGTAAATGTGAAGTATTTCAATTTTAAAAAATAAGGATCTTTGTTTTAGTACATTGCATACATAAAAATCATCATACTTTGCTTTTCTTGAAAACAAATCTGCATAACTTCAATTCTTAATGCAAAATCAAACCATGGGGTATAAAAAAAAAATCTAAAAAAGGTGCCAAGTGGTAATGTGAACTATTTAGCCATGATATTTTCTTCAATGCTTTAAAGAATACATAGTAATGTCACTCACTGTCCCTCATAGGAGCACACAGTCTACTTCTTACCACAGCTTTGGTCACTATCATAGTTTAAAGCCAGTTTGGGCTTGGGGACAGATAACTTCTAAGTATTTGGGGGAGATTTGGGAGGGAAAGCCACAAAGCCTCAACAAGGATATATCTTTAGCTGTGCTTCTATCTTGTAGTAAAAGAAAAATACATTCAAACCTGGACATGTCGTGTCACAGCAGATAAACAGTGGGATCAAACAGCCTGGAGACTACCCTTTCACTATCTCTGGCTGTATCTGTTGTCAGGAATGACCAGGGGCGTTGCTAGCCCCAAAGATCAGTGGCACGTGCCCCTGATCGATTCTATGGTGCCCCGAATGTCCCCAGGCTGTCAGCTGTGGTGCTTCAATGGCAAGCATGCTGGGAGCTGTGGTGCATGAATCGGGGGTATGCTGGGCGCTGTGGTGCCTCTATGTAGGCATGCTGGGTGCTGTGGTGCCATGCTGGTCAATGTGATGCCTTTATGGGGCATGCAGGGATCTGTGGTTTTTCTATGGGGGCATGCTGAGAGTTGTGGTGTCTCAATAGGATGCCTGTGAGAGCATGCGAGGGGGTCCACTAGAAGGTCAGGTACTGCTATGGGGGAACCGCCAGATAACCTGGTGACAGGCCAGCCCACCCAGCAGAAAGCCAGACCAGCCAGCAGAGAAGCCAGATAACTCTGTCTACTTATGTTTAAATGACACTGCCAATTTATGTTATATGCTGCATTATTTTATTTTTTTTTGCATTAATGGAGAGGGGACTTCATCCAACATTGTGCTGAGCAGGACTACTTAGACCGCTTTTAAATTCATATAAATTTGGCTCCGCCCATGACCACAACCACTTTGTGGTGCGTGGCCGCAGCCATTTTCCGTCTGGAGTGCCCAAAAGTGCCCCAGATCTCCTAGGATCCTAGCAACGCCCCTGGGAATGACATATATATATATATGGCTGGGTGCTGCAAAACCTTACTAAACACATTTTGTGAAGCAGGATCTGTGCAAAGTAATAGTGTGTAGAGGCAGACTTTCACCAGAAAATTCTACTGCAGTGCAGACACAATTAACCACTTAATCCTATCTGGATGGATACATCCATCCAGACAGGCTACACTGCTGCCTGGGGCGTGCAGTCGCGCGAGGAGCGTGCGCTGCCTTCCGTTAGCTCGGATATCAATGAATGGGAACAAAGTTCCCATTCATTGATCTAAGTCCCCGTATGAAAAGCCGACACAATCAAAGAGACGGCTCTGTCTTTCACAAAGCCCCTACTGTCTCATCCTCGCATCACTTCCATATTGCATAGTAATACTATGCATTTAGACGTGAGCTGCAAGGACATCTTGTGGCCAAATAGTAAAATTACATCTGGAGATAGAAATTTCCAGAAAATTACTTTTTTTAACTTTTAAAATTAGCCCCTTACCTCCCACATGGGCATGTAATTAGTGATGGATGCAAAACTGAAAAAATGCACCTTTATTTCCAAATAAAATATTGGAGCCATACATTGTGATAGGGACATAAATTAAATGGTGTAATAACCGGGACAAATGGGAGAATAAAATACATGGATTTTAATTATGGTGACATGTATTATTTTAAAACTATAATGGCTGCAAACTGAGAAATTATGAATGTTTTCCATGTTTTTCTTACTTTTCTGTTAAAATGGATTTATAGTAAAATAATTCTTAGCAAAATGTACCACTTAAAGAAAGCCTAAATGGTGGCGGAAAAAACAAGATATAGATCATTTCATTGTAATAAGTAGTGATAAAGCTATTGGCGAATGAATGGGAGGAGAAAGTTACTCGGATGCATAAGGTGAAACGGCACTGAAGGCTGAAGTTGTTAAAGTGTCTTAGCAGTCAAGCACTTCATGTGTGTCACCAGCACCTTACAACTTAATTATTGCAGTCCTTCTTAGCTGAATAAAAAGCAAAACAGGACAGTTCATAAATGTCACCTCATGCTTGTTAAGTTCCACTATGTTCTTCTAATGATATTGGAGTTGCTGCTGCTGATTGCTGAAATTACCTGTCTCCTCATACATCTGTAAACAGCATCTGAACTATTAATTGTAGCTACAGTTCACACGTCTTCTTGTATATGAGAAGCTACAAAGCATTAAAGTGGATCTCCAGAATTTTTTTTAAGTCTCCCACTAGATGAATGTCAGTGTCCTCCTTCTAACGCTTGAATAAAATATTGCAAAATACCTTTTAGTGATGCTGAAGAGTGATCAGAAATGGCTCTTCTCTTTCTCTCTCTTTCTCTTTAACTGGATTATACTAAAAGAACACTTGTCCATACACACATTTAGCTTTCAGTGCATTACTACAGAAATAAAGTAGTACACATGTTAAGGTTGACACTAATGGCCCAAATTCTAAACATAAAAATAATTTAAGCGATCAGATAATTCTGATCAGATTGGTTCTAAGTAATCTCCGTTGATGGGCACAATTGATTACGAATGATTATTAAAACAGTCACCTGATTGGATTTTTGTCTAACCAAAATTTGTATTTTCTTGTCGGTTGTGATAGATAGGAAGCAAATATTGGTTTGTTGATGGTGTAGTGAATGATGTATTGTGATATTTCACTTCCGATCAGAATTATCTGATTACTCAAATGATTTTTTGCTAGAAACTGGATCTTTAGTGGCCACCGTTATACAGCACATACTGTATGTGCAGTGGGTATAGAACAGAATCACTTTCTTGAAACATTCAAAATAGTTACATTTTGAAGTTTTGCAGCCTGACTGAAGATACAAAAAAATGTTAGCGGCTGTATTTATTTAATGTAAATTTAGCATCAAGCAGTGAGGAAATTTCACACGTGGATTTATCACACAGTGGGCATCCCTTCACAGTACCAGGCTGGAATTCTCTGAGCTCCTGAGAAGAAAAGGTAGGTTGTCTTAATATTTTTAGCACTGTTTGACTTTAAAGATAAACCGTGACCAAGAATTGAATGTCATCCTAATCAGTAGCTGATACCCTCTTTTACATGCGAAATCTATTCCTTTGCACAAACGGATCATCAGGGGGGCTCTGTATGGCTGATATTGTGGTGAATATCCCCTCCCACAGGAAACTGTGAGGACCATGGTCCTGGCAGTTTCCTGTCTGTGAACCTTGTTGCATTGTGGGAAATGGATGTTTACAGCTGTTTCCAACTGCCAAAAAAGTAAACAGCAGCTACTTCCAGTGACATCACCTGCCAGCAGTAAAAATGTCACCATGTGATACATGTCAGAATGTAAATCAGGAAGAGGAAAGCTTTTACAATGGGCAAACACTGAGTAAATCATTTATACATAATTATTGTAAAAAATGAAGCACTTTTCTTTATTACATTATTTCCACTGGAGTTCCTCTATAAAGGACACCTAAATTGAGAGGACTATGCAGGCTGCTATATCTATTTCCTTGTAAACAATACCAGTTGGCTGGTGTCCTGCTGATCTTTCATGTATCAGTAGAGTCTGAATCACCTACCTGAAGCAAGCATGCAGAAAATCCAGTCAAACGCAAGTCAAACATCTGATCTGTTTGCTTGTTCAGGGTCTACGGCTAAACGTAGTGAAGGCAGAGGATGAGCAGGACAGCCGGGAAATGTGCAATGTTTAAAATAAAATATATATGTCAGCCTCAATTTTCATGTCACTCCAGGTGTCCTTTGTTTCGGGCTTGGGGAGTTTTATTGATTTCACCCTTTACATATTTTACCCATAGTACAGCAAGCACTTTTACATCTCTGACACCATGGTGACAATGTGGCATGACCTTCAGTTAATATATATATGGTTCCATACTATTTAATGCACTTTTGAAAGTTTCATATTTTTCCAGTCCTTCATGTAATCTGACAAAGTGTTGCAAAGCTTTAAAGCCTTTATTTTAAACCCTTTTGAAGGCTTCTGTGTAGATTTATTGTAAAAATAAATAAATAAATAAACTCAACATTTAAGATGCTTTACCTTTAAGGTTTTATTGAGTAGTTGTTGTCATTTTGTACTTTAGCTATTGCTTTTGGCAACACATAATGGTAGTTGTTGGATAATAATATCCTTGTTGAATCCACTTATTGATTTTCAATCTTGGCTATTGTAGCTAAAGAAAACAAAGTTTTTATTTGTTATTTGTAATACTTTTAACTTTGTAGAAACTGATGATAGAGTAAGTTTCACCTAGAACTTGAAAAAGAACATAGAAATCAAGAAAACAAAACAAAAGAAGTAAATTCTCCTGCCTTTTTCTTTTTTTACAATATCTGTTCTTATGAAGATGAAGTCATACTCAGAATACTCCTGCTGTGAACAAAAGAAAGGAGCAAAAGCAAAAACAAAATGTTCTAATCTTTTTACAAAAATTGGCAACGTGTCCAAAAAAGCTATTAAAAGTGGAGGAAATTGCTGTAAACAGGTAAAATTCAACTAGAGTCTCCATGACAGCCCACAATTAGCCCCTTAGGACTCTTTGACCCAACTCAGAAGATCTCCTAAATTTTTCTGCTGCTTTAAAGGGACTCCGAGCACCTCTCATGCCTTTAAGCCAGACGACTTCTAACAAAGTCGTGCTATGACCCCT
The DNA here is from genome assembly GCF_040937935.1 of Hyperolius riggenbachi. NCBI lineage: Eukaryota > Metazoa > Chordata > Amphibia > Anura > Hyperoliidae > Hyperolius > Hyperolius riggenbachi. Next base: position 437,351,032 of record NC_090646.1, read on the forward strand.
CTGGAGGAGCCTCTTGCAATGGCCATGCGTGTCACTTCCTCTTCCTGCTCATTCAGTGATGATCTTCTCTAACAGAGAAGACAGTGGTGACCCAGAAGTTATAACATAGCCAAGATGGCAGCCTCGATTTTTAAATTGAAATCGAACGAAAACTATTTGGTGTAGAACGGCAATTCAGGCAACAAATAAAATAGGAGAGCACAAGCTACAGGTATGCATCTTTAAGTACTTTGCAGTACTGGTCGGAGTCTTAAATGCATGCCCATGAGAGGTGCTCGGAGTCCCTTTAAGCTAAACTGAGAAAACATGGAAGGTGTCATAGCCTGACTTTTACCACATGCAATGTTACATATGTATTATACCCTTGTCTTAAAATAAAACTAATTGAATTATATAGTATTTCTACAGTAAACAGGTTGAACAATCATAAATGCCCTACTTAATACTTGACTGTTCTGTATGTCTTTGAATGGCTAGTCATGATCTTGTGACCAAGTCTCATTTGCTTTCTGTTTTAACCTACACAAGAAGAAGAAGAAGACATGATCACATGATTATGACCAACCATTCAGAGACATAGGGCCTGATGCAATTCACTTTTTCTCCTAAGTTTTCTCCTAGATGAATTTTTACATCTTATCAATAAAATGCCTTTTAAGCCACCAGCAAGCAAGAAAATACTCCGAATAATTTTGTCAGTATTTCTTACCTACTTTTTGTCATTTTTTTAAATGCAAAGTGCTGACAAGTTATTTAAATTGAAGATGAAAAATTATCTCCTAGGAGAAATCTTAGGAGATAAAGGCCCATATGCAATTCATGTTTTTCTCATGAGTTTTCTCCTAGGTGATATTTTTACAACTTGTCTTAAAATGCCTTTTAAGTCTCCAGCAAGCAAGAAAATGCTCAAAATAAATTTGATAGTACTTTTTCACCAACTTTGGGGTACTTTTTCAATTGCAAAATGCTGAAAATTTAGTTTACAAAGAAGATTAAAATTATCTCCTAAGAGATAACTCAAGTGAAAAAATGAATTGCATATGGGCCAAAGTGAATTGCATCAGGCCCATAGAGTACCACATGATCACATGTCTCTTTTGGAGGAGATCCTACAAGTATGCAGAGCAGAAGGAATTCTATTTGTGATAAATTGTAACTGCATTTTTTTCCAGCTAGTGTTACTCTTTAATACTAAAAG